>NC_072423.2:119847232-120156428 GCF_028878055.3 Symphalangus syndactylus | reverse complement strand
TTGATGATAATCTTTTACTTAAAAAAATTGAGATAGAATAAAGAAATGTACCTCTTTCTATGTAACCATCACCCCAACCAAGGTATAGAACATTTCCTTTGCCCCAGAAAGTACTGTTTTCTTCCTTGCAGATAGTGTTTCCCACAGGGATGAAAACTACTCTAACCTCATTACTATACATTAGTTATACCTTTTCTTGAACTTCATAAACATGGGATTCTGTAGGACGCATTTTTTGATCTGACCTCTGCTTAATTGTTTGTGAGATTCTTCTGTGTTCTTTTATTGGTAGTTTATTCTTCCGTTAGAAAAAAATACCTAATTTTGTTTTTTTGTCATGCCCTGTTGATGGGCATTTGGATAATTTCCAGTGTTTGTGTACTATGACCAAAGCAGCCATGTCTTTAGGGGGACATATGCATTCATTTCTTCAGGATACATACTTGGGAGTAAAATTGCTGGTCTATAGGATAGGCATGTGTTTAACTTTGTTAGAAACCAGCAAGCATTTTTCCAAAGTGGCTGCAGTGTGCCTTTAACAGCTTTTATAAGGTCCTGGTTCCTGGCCAGGCAGCTGGCAGGTCCACCTGGCAACCAGATTGTAGTAGCCTAATGGGGTTGTTTGTGCATCTTCAATCTGGATGCAGATCAACAGAATCCAGCCTGAACCACCTTAAATAAAAAAGGGGGTATCACTGGCAAATGTTGTCCAGTGTGGGAAGGCCAAGATGTTTGGAGCCAGGAACCCTCTCTCCCCTTTCTGTCTCTCAGTTCTACTTCTCTCTACCTGCGCTTGGACTTCTGCCAAGCTGGCTATTTCCATATGACTGAGGTATGGCCTGGGGTCCCCTCCTTAAAGCTTTACAAGCATTTGGAGTCCTCCAACCCAAAGATAAAAGATGGTGAAAAATAAAACTACCCCCAAGATGCTTTTTTAAACTTGTTAGATTGGCAAAATTCCAGAGTTTGATAACACTTTTTATTGACATGGCTATGGGGAAATGGGCAGTTGCATACACTGCAAGTGAGAGTGAAAAATTGGTACAACCCCTAGAGACAGAAATTAGCCTGCATGTATTGAGAAAAGTAATCATATTTCTAACAATGTATCATACAGATATTCTCAAAATATTGTATATTGTATATGCAAAACAATATACATACAAGGCTAGTCATTGCAGTGTAGTTCGAAATAGCAAAGACAAGAAATACCTAAATGTCCTTTGAAAGGGCACTGATTAAATAACATAATACATATATTTAATGGAATACTCTGTAGCTGTACTATTTTTTTAAAATAAAGATACAGGTGAGGAAGTACTTCATATACTGATGTGGAAAGATCTCTGCCAAGATACAATCTTAAGAGAAAATAAAATTCAGCAGCAGAAAATATGCACCTTATGCCACAATTTGTGTAACAAAAGATAGAAAACAAATTTGTACTTGTTTGTGTATGCATAAAGAAACCATGGAAGGATAACCTAGGAAGTGCCTGGTTATGGGAGTAGAACTAGAGAAAGGGAGAGAACAAGACTTTTTACTGTATACTTTCTCTTTTTAGACATTACAGTTTTTGAACTACATAAATGTATTGCCTAGTTAAAATAATACTTTGATTTTTAAGTTGAAAATTTTAGCCTTGATTGTCCATCTTTAGTAACGTGCCTGTCTCTGCACCACTCACTATGTCTAGGGTGGGGCGCTATTTTTAGTTTCTAGAAAAGGTTTGGAGGAACTTCTCTCCTCCCAGGAGAAGAGTACTGTTCTGAGAAGATGAAACTAAAAATGCTCATTATACCCAGGAAGCAGGGTCAGGTGGATCCCAAAGTTGTGGTGTAAGGTTGCTTGTGAGGACTTTCGAGGCTTCAAGGACGGTGGTCTCTGGAGCCTCAGATAAGATCCTTCCACAGTGCTACTTAGCTAATCTACTAGATCCCTTCCCCTTACCTGTCCAGCCCCCTGGAATTAAAGGCACTCACAGAAGCTCCCTTTCCTGCTTGTATAGGGGAGCCCTAAGGGGAATTTGAAGGTACAGGAGTATCCTGCTGCTGCTGACATCCATATCCCCAAGCCCTTCTATTTTATTGATGTAACTAATTCCACCATACCCCAACCACTCACACCTAGCCTTTTCTTTATAATACTTCCAATCTTAGTTGGCTTTGGTCCTTGGTTTTATCCTTTATTTATGCATTTAGAACAGTCTTGCTGTATTCTTCAGAACAAGTATGTCATAAGCAAATTATGAGATGAGGATTTTTCTGCATGTGGTTTATTGGGGGAGAGCTCTCAGGAGAAAGGGGGGAAAGAAAGTAGGATAAGGCCAGGAACAGAACTGAAAAGGATGAACTTGGCTTCAGCCTGATCTTTCCGGGAGCTTTGGAGTATCAATTGTACCACAGAGTCACTGTCACTTTGAGGCGAACGCACCTGCATTTTGTATTCCTGTGTTAATAAGTCATTGGTTGATGGCTTGTGGGGAGAGGACATGCCTAACCTCCTGGCAAGATGGCTGCTGTTCCATTGGCCCAGGGCAGTTTTCCAGAGAAGGGGCAGTGGCCAACACTCATAGCAGCTGGGGGACAGGCATACCTGCTTAGATTGGGATCTTAGCAGGGTGCTCACAGTGTTCAGCATTACTTTTTTTGGGTATCTTTAGGGTGCCACTTCTTTCTGAGCACTTTAAGATGAGATTTGCTTAACTGTTATTTCTTCTATCCTCTCCTTATTTACCTCTCTCACACACTGCTACATTATTTTTTTAATTGGTTTTTTAAAATTTCTAAGTTTTTAATTTTTTATTTCAATAGCTTTTGGGATACAAGTGGTTTTTTGTTACATGGATGAATTATATAGCAGTGACTTCAGAGACTTTAGTGCACACATCACCCGTGTACTGTACATTGTACCAAATGTGTGGTTTTTAAAATCCCTAATCCCCCTCCCACCTTCCCTCTTCTGAGTCTCTTCTGAGTCTATTATATCACTCTGTATGCCTTTGCATACTCATAGCTTAGTTCCCACTTATAAGTGAGAATATAACAGTTTTGGATTTTCACTCTTGTGTTACTCCACTTAGAATAATGGCCTCCAGCTCCATTCAAGTGGCTGCAAAAGACATAGTTTTGTTCCTTTTTATGGCTGAGTAGTATTTCATAGTATGTGTATACATTTTCTTTATTTGCTCATTAGTTGATGGGCATTTAGGTTGGTTCCACATCTTTGGAACTGTGAATTGTGCTGCTATAAACGGACATGTGCAAGTGTCTTTTTCCTATAATGACTTTTTTCCTTTGGGTAAATACCCAGTAGTGGGATTGCTGGATTGAATGGTAGATCTATTTTTAGCTCTTTAAGGACTCTCCATACTGTTTTCCACAGAGGTTGTACTAGTTTACATTCCCACCAGCAATGTATAAGTGTTTCCTTTTCTTCACATCCATGCCAACATCTATTGTTTTTTGACTTTTTAATTATGGCCATTCTAGCAGAAGCAAAGAGGTATCTCATCATGGTTTTGATTTGCATTTCCTTGATGATTAGTGATATTGAGCACTATGTTGAATAGAAATGGTGAAAGTGGGCATCCTTGTCTTGTTCCACTTCTCAGGGGGAATGGTTTCAACTTTTCCCCATTCAGTATAATGTTGGCTGTGAGTTTGTCATAGATGGCTTTTATCACCTTGAGGTATGTCTTTTCTATGCCAATTTTGCTGAGGGTTTTTAATCATAAAGTGATGCTGGATTTTGTCAAATTCTCTTTCTGCATCTATTGAGATGATCATATGATTTCTGTTTTTAATTCTGTTTATATGTTGTACCACATTTATTGACTTGCGTATGTAAAACCATCCCTGCATTCCTGGTATGAAACCCACTTGATCATCATGTGTTATCTTTCTAATACGCTGTTGGATTCAGTTGGCTAGTATTTTGTTGAGAATTTCTGCATCTATGTTCATCAGGAATATTGGTTTGTAGTTCTCTTTTTTTATTATGTCCTTTCCTGATTTTGGTATTAGAGTGATACTGGCTTCATAGAATAATTTAGGGAGGATGTCCTCCATATCTTTTGGAATAGTTTCAGTAAGATTGGTACCAATTCTTCTTTGAATGCCTGATAGAATTCACCTGCGAATCCATCTGGTCCTGGACTTTTTTTGTTGGCAATTTTAAAATTACTGTTTCAGTCTCACTACTTGTTATTGGTATGTTCAGAATTTCTATTTCTTCCTGGTTTAATCTAGGAGAGTTGTATATTTCCAGAATTTATCCATATACTCTAGATTGTATAGTTTGTGCACATAAAGGTTTTTATAGTACCCTTAAATGATCTTTTGTATGCCTGTGATATTGACTGTAATACTTCCCATTTCATTTCTAATTGAGCTTATTTGGATCTTCTTTCTTCCTTTCTTGGTTAATCTCACTAAAGGCCTATCAATTTTGTTTATCTTTTCAAAGAACCAGCTTTTTGTTTCATTGATGTTTTGCATTTGTTGTTGTTGTTTCAGTTTCATTTAATTCTGCTCTGATCTTGTTATTTCTTTTCTTCTGCTGGGTCTGTGTTTGGTTTGTTCTTGTTTCTCTAGTTCCTTGAGGTATGGCCTTAGATTGTCTATTTGTGCTCTTTCAGACTTTTTAATCTAGATATTTAAGGCTATGAACTTCCCTCTTAGCACTGCTTTAGCTGTGTCCCAGAGGATCTTGATTTCATTGTTGACCCAAACATCATTAAGGAGCAGATTATTTAATTTCCATGTATTTGCATGGTTTTGATGGTTCCTTTTGGAGTTAACTTCCAATTTTATTCTACTGTGGTCTGAGGGAGTACTTGATATAATTTCAATTTTCTTAAATTTATTGAGACTTATTTTGTGGCCTATCATGTGTTCCATCTTGGAGAATGTTCCACGTGCTAATAAAAAGAATGTACATTCTGCATTGGTGGGTAGAATGTTCTGTAAATTTCTGTTAAGTCCATTTGTTCTAGGGTACAGTTTGAGTCCATTGTTTCTTTGTTAACTTTCTGTCTTGATGATCTGTCTAGTGCTGTCAGTGAAGTATTGAAGTCCCCCACTATTATTGTGTTGCCATCTATCTCATTTCTTATGTCTAGTAGTAATTGTTTTATAAATTTGGGAGCTCCCATGTTAGGTGCATATATATTTAGGATTGTGATATTTTCCTGTTGGACTGATCCTTTTATCATTATATGATATCCCTCTTTGCCTTTTTAAACTGTTGTCTGTTTTAAAGTCTGTTTTGTCTGATATAAGAATAGCTACTCCTGCTCACTTTTGGTTTCCATTTGCACAGAATATCTTTTTCCACTTCTTTACCTTAAGTTTATGTGAGCACGTCTATGTTAGGTGAGTCTCTTGAAGACAGCAGATACTTGATTGGTGGATTTTTTTATCCATTCTGCCACATTTTAAGTGGAACATTTAGGCCATTTACATTCAACATTAATATTGAGATGTGAGGTACTGTTTTATTGATTATGCTTGTTGTTGCCTGAATACCTTAGCTCTATTATTTTATTTAGGCCCTGTGAGGTATATGCTTTAAGGAGGTTCTGTTTTGGTGTATTTCTAAGTTTTGTTTCAAGATTTAGAATTCCTGTTAGCATTTCTTGTAGTGCTGGCTTGGTGGTGGCAAATTCTCTCAGCATTTGTCTGAAAAAGACTTTATCTCTCCTTCATTTATGAAGCTTAGTTTTACTGGATACAAAATTCTTGGCTGGCAGTTATTTCGTTTGAGAATGCTAAAGATAGGACCCCAATCTCTTCTGGCTTATAGAGTTTCTGTTGAGAAATCTGCTGTTAATCTGATAGGTTTCCCTTTATAGGTTACCTGATGCTTTTGCCTCGCAGTTCTTAAGATTCATTCTTTCCTTCATCTTGACTTTAAATAACCTAATGACTATGTGTCCGGGTGATGATCTTTATGCAATGAATTTCCCAGGTGTTCTTTGAGCTTCTTATATTTGAATGTGTAAATCTCTTGCAAAGCCCAGGAAGTTTTCTTCTATTATTCCCTCAAATATGTTTTCCAAACTTTTAGATTTCTCTTCCTTCTCAGGAACACCAATTATTCTTAGGTCTGGCCATTTAACATAATCCTAAATTTCTTGGAAGCTTTGTTCGTTTTTTAAAATTCTCTTCTCTTTGTCGTTGTCTCCTTGGGTTAATTTGAAGGCTTGTCTTGGAGCTCTGAAATTATTTTTTCTACTTGTTCAATTCTATTGTTCTAACTTTTCAATGCATTTTATCTTTCTCTAAATGTGTCTTTCATTTCCAGAAGTTGTGATTGTTTTTTCTTTATGATTTCTATTTCTCTGGAGCATTTTTCATCCATATCCTGTATTTTTTAAACTTATTTAAATTGGTTTTCACCTTTCTCTGGTATGTCCTTGAGCAGCTTAATAATCAACCTTCTGAATTTTTGATCTGGCAATTCAGAGATTTCTTCTTGGGTTGGATGTATTGCTGGGGAGCTACTGTGGTCTTTTGGGGGTGTTATAGAACCTTGCTTTGTCATATAACCAGAATTACTTTTCTGATTCCTTCTCATTTGGGTAGACTATTGCAGTGGAAAGATCTGGAATTCAAGTGCTGCTGTTCAGATTATTTTGTCCCATGGGGTGGTCCCTTGATGTGGTGCACTCCCCCTTCCCTTAGGGATAGGGCTTTCTGTTAGCCAGACTGCAGTGATTGTTATTGTTTTTCTGGGTCTAGCCACCCAGTGGGACTACCAGGCTCTGGACTCATGCTGGGGAATGTCTGCAAAGAGTCCTGTGATGCGATCTGTCTTTAGGTCTCCAACTGTGTATACCAGCACCTGAGTGGGTGAAGGTGGTAGGGGAGTTAAATAGAGTCTGTGAGAGTCCTTAGTTGTAGATATGTTTAGTGTGCTGGCTTTCTCAAATGCTGATTATGCTAGTAGTGAAGTTGTCACATGGACTGACTCAGGACCACTGGTTAGACAGGATGTTGCAGGAAGTTGAATTTGCTGTTGTTTTCTCCTTCCTTGGAGGAGTTATCTGTCATGAGTTGCTGTAATGTCTTGAGTTGGTTGGCCTCTAGCCAGGAGATGACACTTTCAAGAGAATACCAGCTGCAACTGTAGAAGGGGGATATAGGCTTGCCCTAAGTTGGCCAGGATAAGCATTTGGGTTTCTCAGGCAATGGTCAGAGTCATAAAGCTCCCAAAGAGCTTATGTCTTTTGTGATTGGCTGCTGGGGTGGGTAGAGAAATACCATCAGGTGGGTGCAGGGTAGGGTAGGTCTGAACTCAGACTCTTCTTGGGCAGGGCTTGCCATGGCCACTGAGGGGGATGGAGGGTGGTTCTTGGGCCAATGGGGTTATGTTTCAGAAGCAATAGGCCTCACCCAGCTCTCATGCAGTTGGCAAAGCCAGTCTCACTAACACTGCTGAGTTTATCTCCAGGCAGCCTGGGCACAGGACTCAGACCTAGCTCCAGGCTATAAGTTTTCTCACTGAGAAAACAAGCATGGCTTTCAGGCCACACCTCTCCCCAACTGCCCACACTATTGGATGCAACTCCTGCTCACCTGCTCTCCTTGCCTCAGCAGTTCCTGTTTGCCACTGGATTCTGCTCAAGAGAGTTTGAGCCAAGTCAAAATTATGCCAAAGTTCAGTCAGAAGCTACTTTCACCCTGTGACCCTTCTCAAATTCCACCAGCTGATTTCCCAAGGGTCCCTGTGAGATACAGTCAGAGATGGCTTCCCTGGGCTCAAGCTGGAGAATGGGAATGCCTATAAGGCTCTTCCCACTGTTGCTTCTACTTTTATATTTCACACTAAATCCGTTTCAGCTCTAGGTAAGGTTAAATCCTTCCTCCATAATCTGGACTTTTGCGTTCCCCAGTGGGGACGTGTTTGGAGGCAGGTTTTCTTCTCCCCTCACACTTTGAGAACTCAGTTTTTCACCTGTCTTCTGGAATTTGCAGTGGCGTGCTGCGGCTTTCAAAGGATCTGTTAATTCTTTGTTTTCCTGGTACCTGGTGGTTCCTGGAGCAAAAGTCCATGGTGTAAGTCTCCACATTACTGTTCCATCCATCCAAGTGGGAGCTGTATGTCAGCCTTATCGCCTATCCACCATCTTCCCCAAGTTTCTCCAGTTTCATTTCTAATTGAGGTTATTGGGATCTTTTCTTTTCTTGGTTAATCTAGCTAGTGGTCTATCAGTGTTTTTTCAAAGAACCAGTTTTTTTGTTTCATTGATATTTTGTATTGTTTGGTTGGAATTTCATTTATTTCTGCTCTGATCTTTGTTATTTCTTTTCTTCTTCTAACTTTAGGTTTAGTTTGTTCTTGTTTCTCCAGTTCCATGAGGTGTGACATTAGGTTGTCAATTTGTGCCCTTTTGGACTTTTTGATGTAGGCATCTCATGCTATAAACTTTCCTCTTAGCACTGCTTTTGCTGTATCCCAGAGGTTTTGGTAACTTGTGCCATTATTATCATTCAATTTGTAGAATTTTTACATTTCCATCTTAGTTTCATTATTAACCCAGGTATTCAGGAGCAGGTTATTTAACTTTCATGTATTTGTGTAGTTTTGAAGGTTCCTTTTGGAGTTGATTTCTAGTTTTATTCTCCTGTGGTCTGAGAAGATACTTGAAATGATTTTGATTTTTTTTTCAATTTATTGAGATTTGTTTTGTGGCCTATCATATAGTCTGTCTTGGAGAATGTTCCATGTGCTGATGAGAATGTATATTCTACAGATGTTAGGTAGAATGAATGCTCTGTAAATATCTGTTAAGTCCATTAGTTCTAGCATGTCATTTAAGCCCATTGTTTCTCTGTTGACTTTCTGTTTCAAAGATATGTCTAACAGGATGGGGAACATCACACACCGGGGCCTATCATGGGGTGGGAGGAGGGATAGCATTAGGAGATATACCTAATGTAAATGATGAGTTAATGGGTACAGCAAACCAACATGGCACATGTCTACATATGTAACAAACCTGCACATTGTTTACATGTACCCAAGAGCTTAAAGTATATGTATATAAAAAAAAGATCTGTCTATTGTTTTGCTGTCTATCTCATTTCTTAGGTATAGTAGTAATTGTTTTATGTATCTAGAAGCTCCAGTTTTCGGTGCATATAAATTTAGGGATTTAATATCTTCTTGTTGAACTGATCCTTTTATCATTATATAGTGACCATCATTGTCTTTTTTGTTTTTACTGTTGTTGCTTTGAAATGTGTTTTGTCTTTGAAGTAGCTATAAGAGTAGATACTTGTATTAATCCATTCTCACATTGCTTTAAAGAAATACCTGAGACTGGGTAATTTTAAAGAAAAGAGGTTTAATTGGTTCATAGTTCTGTAGGCTATGCAGGAAGCATAGCAACTTCTGCTTCTGGGGAGACCTCAGGAAACTTACAATCATAGTGGAAGGTGAAGAGGAAGCAGGCATGTCTTACATGGCTGGAACAGGAGGAATGGGGGTGGGTGTGCTACAAACTTTTAAAACAACCAGATCTTGTGATGACTCACTCACTGACTCTCAAGAGAACAGCACTGTGGGGATACTGCTAAACCATTATTCAAGGATCTACCCCAATGGTCCAATCACCTCCAACATGGGGGATTATAATTCAACATGAGATTTGGGCAGGGATACAGATCCAAACTATATTACTACTCCTGCTTGCTTTTGGTTTCCATTTGTGTTCCATTTACCTTGAGTTTATATAAATTCTTCCATGTTAGGTTGAGTCTCTTGAAGCCGGACATGCACCAAAATAGAACCTCTTGAAAGCTTAAAACTCACAGGGCCTTTAAAACAATAACACAACAACAACAAAACTATCTAGGTAACAACATGAATAAGAGACTAGTACCTCACATCTTAATATTAATGTTGAATGTAAATGGTCTAAATGTTCCACTTAAAAGATACAGGATGGCAGAATGCTGCATTATTTTAAAGCAGATTCCAAACATCATCTGATCTTGTCTGTATATACTTGAATATATATATCCTGAATAGTTGAATGTATTTTTCATTCACCCAATACCATTATAATACCTAAAAAACAATATTTACTGAATATCATTTTATACAGTCTGTTTAAGTTTCCCAGATTGTGCCAAAAGTGTCCTTTTACAGTTATTTTGCTTAAAGTAGGATGCAAACAAGATCTGCACATTGTATTTGACTATTTATCTCTAACATATTTCCCTTGACTTTTGTATGCTATTATTTATTGAAGCAAATAGGGCCTTTGGCCTGTAGAATTTCCATATTCTTATCTTAGCTGGTTGTCTCTTTACTGTGTTGTTTACATGCCCCTTTAGACTCCACACTTCTTGTAAACCAGTAGTTGGGGGGCATTAAGGGTGCCACTGCTACTGAGTTGTCGTTGCTTCTAGGCCCTTCTAAAGAACAAAGGTAGGAAACAGATATTTTCTACAAAAAGAAATAAATCATGATGTTACCTCCCATTTAAATTTAGAATTATGATTTTCTGTGAAATATTTTAATTTTATTTTAGTCCCATTTTTATTAGGTGGAAAATCTTTATCCCTAACAAGAATTACATAATCACTTACAATCTCTCTATCTAGATACATTTCTTTCTGAACAATCAATATTATTTCAATCTTGGCCAAAGCCCCACGGCCCTGCAACAGTCACCTAATATGCCTGAACTCTGTCTACACAACTGTAAAATGGACATGGGAGCTCTTGCCCTCCCCCTCAACCCACTGTGGCAAGGGCAAATGAAACAATGGATGTAAGTGTCATTTGTAAAGACAGGAAAGCACCTAGGAAGAAAAGCAATCACCTCTAGGGGCCTGTGAAAAAGTTCCAAGGAATGCTGAGCATGGGTTGTTCAGGGAACCAGATTTCCAGACCCTTAATTTTCATACACATACTTTTCTGGTTTTATTTGCCTAAGAACACCTCTGAGTTTCCATTTGTCCTCTCACTTTATTGTTTTAAAAAAGCAAAAAGGCATACTCTTCACTCACCCCTGATCTGACTATGGTAATATTGCTATTAGGTGTGCAAACCTCAGGGAGAATGGAAAAAAATAAGAGGAAGAGTTCTTTATTGCTTAGCCAAGATTCCATTAACTCCTGAGCTCTCATGTTTTCCCATCTTATGCAATTTATGTTAAGGAAGAAGATATTCTAGAAAATAGTATTTTGACATACATTAGGATGTTCTGAATATAGACATATGGTAACCAGAATGGTAAGAGACAAGATATTTTCCCTCTTAAAGGAGAGTCCAATGACAGTAAAGTAAAGAGAACATCAGCTAGAAACACCGAATGCCAGAGGAAAAAAGAACGCAGCTTTTTCAAATATATTTAAATGTAAGCAATACTTTTCAACCACCTTCAGTACTAATCCTAGGTCAGGTCTCCAGCTCAAAGGAAGAGTATCAAAGTGCAGTCCAGGCATGTAGGTTGGGCTGTACTGATGCATTTAAATATAACTGCAAGGTTTGCCAGGATTTTCACAATTCTCAAGATATATCAAATAAAATGCACAGATACCAATTTTAGGTGACTTATTTGTATGCAGTATATGTTATTCAATAAGGTAATTGAAAATCCATCTTATGAAATGATATGAAATAATCCAATGATAGCTATTGCTCATTTTAATTTACCATATAAAATATTTAATATTTTCTACTTCCTATTAACAGGAATAATATTATCCTAGCTTCTGGACTGATTCGTTTTTAGCAGAATATGCCTTTCTCTTTCATTAAATACATATGAAAAGTTAGAACATAGTTCATCTCATTAGGAGATGCACTTCCAATTACATTTAACTTTATGTTTAAAAAAATGATCAAAATTGGTAACATTTTAATGCAATTTTGATCAGTTGTATGATAATTCAATCCAGAAGCAATTTTTTAAAGCATGGGAAGCCTTAAGGTCACAAGAATAAAAGATATCTTTTAATGTATTATGAATACATATGTAATATATTTTAATGTATGATAGGATGATCAATAAAATATCTTCAAATTTTTAAAGTACATTAAATTATGTTAAAGGTTCATGGAGGAAGTATTAAAGAAATATAAATTCAAGGAGAAAAAGGGAAAATGTAAAATTTCTCAACAGTAAAGAAGAGCCTATTCATATATTTTAAATGGGATGGTGATGAGCATGAAGTTTTTATGAGCTCCAGATTCTCTTTAATATTTTAAGATTGATAGTTGTATGTTTAAATGTCAATATTTGCAGTAAAATGAAAATTATATCCCTTGCAATCACTTAAACTTATCGTGAAAACTATTACCTATGAACTTAAAAATATGTGACAGGTATATTGTTTTTCGAGATTCTTTTTTGCGATCTGCATGCAAACAAAAATTTGAAGATGACGGAACTATGGGAAGGCCACAGTTGCACAGACAGGAGGTGCTATCTCCTCCTTCCTGGCCCCACCCTCTGTGCCTGTGTCTGCCTGAGCAGCCTCCAACCAGCCTGCACACAGAAATGCCCTTTTCTCTTTAGTCAACTCCCTGTTTAAAAAATAATAATAAAAAACACATAGCACATCAGTTAGCTATTGCCACAATTATATTGCATGAAAAACAGCCAGAAAACCTCAGTGGCAGACAACGAAAAGTACTTATTCCGGTTGATGAGTCCTTGGGTTGGCTGGGCAGTTCTGTTAATCTTGCCCAGGCTCTGTTGACCTCTGCTGGGCTCTCTCATGCATCGGCAGTCACTGGGATGGCTTGTCTCTGCTCTACATCATCTCTCATTCTCCAGGAGGCCAGTTTGTGCTTATTATGATGGCAGCTGAACAGGCTTCTGAGAGAGAAAAGCGTGCAAAGCTGCTTGAAGGCCTCACTCAGCACTGGCATTCCATCACTGGCATCTCTCCAAATCCTGTTGGCCAAAGCAAGTCACAAGGTCTCCCAGATCCAAGGAGTGAGGCAGTAGTCTCCCCCGCTTAATAGGAGGAGCTACAAAGTCACATTGGAAAGGGGCATGGATATGGGAAAATATAGAGAATTGGGCCTATGTTTGCAATGAATCTATCACAAACCGTAATAGCTACTGTGACTTAGGTCCTTGTAATGAGCCAGACACGGTGATTAGAAACTTTAAATGTGTTAATGCTTTTGTTCCTCAAAGAAGGTAGAGAATCTATGTATATCTTGTTTTTTTTTTTTTTTTTTTATTTCTACTCCTCCTTTTCTCTCACAGGTACCCTGAAAGCCACTTTCTTTCCTTTAATGGGACTGAAACAAAGACTTGAGGAAGCTATAGGCCACAGTAACCAAAAGGAAAGTTAGGATGGCAGAGCAAAGTTTCTGCTTCCTCAAATCAAGTAAGGCTGGGGCTGGTGGTCAGGAGAAGAGAAGGCACACAGGAGAAAGATGCAGAGGGACTGTGAATGCTCAGAGTGAGGGAGAGAAGGCTCTCCTGTCTTTAGGATGAGGAATGGGGAGATGGGGGCTGTACCCACTCCCCTCAAGGGTCCATCCCATTTCTGTCTTTTATTTAGCCAGTATGAAGCCTGTATTGATACTTTGCTCACATCTAAATGACTCCTCCTACTCCTAAGTCCAAGCACTCATTGAAGGGAGTGTGATGGTTTGAGTCTGCTGAAGAAATAGGCAGCCTTGTCATGACACTTCTTTCCTGAGGGATCTCCAGGACTCCTCATTTACCTGTATAGGGCTGAGACTCTGGACAGGGGGTGCTGAAAGGCCAAATCTCCATGGCCTTTGGTCTCTGCCCCCAAGAGATTCCTCTGTGAGAAGATGCCAGTCAAAGAGGGTGAGGCTTCCTCACAACCATGGGGAGGTTACCTGATTCAGGAAAAAGGGGCAATTAAACATGAATTTGAAGATTGCTTTTTTGAGGTAGGCCAGTCTCGCTGACAAACCGTCATCTACCTGGAGACAAAGGAAGTGTTGGTGAGTTGGTGACATGGGTATAATCTGAGCCCAAGCAGTTTATTTCACTGGCTCTCTGCATTGTGTTTTTGAGACCTTCAAAGTCTCAGTATTATCCTGTTAGTCTCGCATTGTCTTGGCCTCTGTGGTATGTAAACAAAGTCAGCATAGGGTATTCTGAAAGTTGAGGGTGTTGAGGGTGTCGTAAGAGTCTTGGTTCTCCCAGCAACAGATCTTGAGATCAGGATTCTAATGCAGGTGTTTTACTTGGGAGAAGATCCTAGGAAACACTAGAGGAGAGTGGGGAAATGGTGCAGGAAAGGGAGGGAAGCCAATACAAGGTGCATTTTCAAGGCTCTTACTACTGTGGGAAACTGGGGTTTAATCTCTCTGGGGAACTCTGCATGCTAGTGTAGAACACACACCTCAGAGTTATTCCACTCAAGAGATGAGAGAGCTGCCATATTTATCCACCACCTCCCATTGGTGCAACAACAGGGTACCAGTTGTGGGCACTCTTGTGGCATAGCTGGCTCTACTGGCCAGTAGAAGCCTTTAGACAAACAGACATCAGGGCTAGCATTGAAAAAGGGCTGACGTTAGTGGAAATGATAAGAAGTGAGGGGATGTGGGTAAGGCATGTTCCATAGAAGTCTTCTGTGATTCACTCCCTGGAAGTTACAAGGAAGGTACCTTGGTTAAGCTGCAGGGGTGTCAACGTCTATAGGAGCAGGAACATCCAGGAGAGGAAAATCCATCCCAACACCTAGAAAATGGTGTCCTCACTGCATAGGCAGACATTCAAGATCCAGCCCGACTGGATCCTATTGTGTCCCACATGCTCCTTTTGGCTTATTCTCCCCAGTCTCCTTGTTGGCCACAGTCTTACACAGACTCTACCTCCACTATGCTTTGTTTGTCTGATTGTCTCCCTCCCCTCTCCTCTTTGCCTTGCCTGGCTCCACCCAATCCTTAAAGCTTCAGGTCAGGTCCCACCTTTTTTCTCAAGTCTTCTTTTTTCAATACCTATCCTTCAGGCCATGGACATGTCCAAACCCCTTGTGCCTTTTTGTCATGGCCTTTCCTTTGTCATCTTGTTTATTGCATCGTGTTTTCATGTAACTGAATGTGTGTGGGTCTAGTTTCCTCCATTCGAAAACATATTATATGAATTTGTGCGTCTTTTCATTGTGCCTCGATGGTCAGCACAAGGCTATGTGTATAGTAGATGCTAGAAATAGATGCTTTTCCAATTTTGGGTGATGTATCAAGCAAGATATTGGCTTGGCTACCAAGAGAGGCCAAAAATAACAGTGGCTTAAAGAAAGTAGATGTTTTAATTCTCTATTATTAAGGATAAGTAAGTTTTATAATTACGGATGTCTTTGTTTTAGCTGGGGAGTGGTCCAGGGCAACTTTACCACCTGAGGGTAACCATGGACCCAAGGTTCTTTTATTGTTGTCTCATCAAGCTGTTGGTTTTGTCAGCATGGTCAAACTGACTTGCTTCTGAGATTGTGGCATCTGACACTTGGACAGTGGGAAAGAAGGAGTGAAGAGCAAGCAGCTTCCTTTTTTTACGAATGTGATCTGGAAGTTAGTTAGACAAATCATTTCTCAACTAGAATTTCGTCAAATGGCCACACTTAGCTCAAGGGAGCCTGGGAAATGTTGTATTTAGCTTTGTGGCTAAAATTTGGGATGACTGTTCTGAAAGGAAGAACAGAAGAGTGGATGTTGAGAGACAGCCCTCTGACACAGAGGGCTTACAAATCTAGCTTTACTTTGAATAACATATGCCATTGCAGCAGATCTGAATAGTTAAAATATTAACACATCCCATTTGCTTATTCCTATATTTCTCACAAACGCAATTAGTAATTACATTATGCTCAGATACAACGTGTAGAGGAATAATATTTGAAATTTTAATGGAAGTGTCTTCATTCTTGCTAATTAATCTACAGTCTTTCCTCCACTAAAATTAGACCATGAGGCGGGGGCTTATCTCCTCAGGAGTGAACTGAAATGTGGAGATAGAAATGAGCCAGTGCTCAGCTTTGAGTTTTGAAACAGACTTTTGACGCTCCCGGCAGATGCAGTAACTTTGAGAGATAAGACTTTTAAAGTTCTAGAGTGCTTGAATACCAGAAGCCCAAAGTGTATGCCCTAACCAATAATTTTTGAAGGAGTACATGATGATAAAAGAAATTGTTTTCCTACCCAAAAGGAAATATGGACTGTAGGAGAGGTGAGGAGGAGAGAGATACCTAGAGAGGGGCAATAGAGGAAAGTATTGGGGTAGGCTCTGAGCAGAGATTCTGTTTCTTTCCCCACCCCAGGCAGATTCCTGGTTTGGGGAGGACTCAGAGATGGGGTCATCAGACTGGGTGGTGGAGCCAGACCACCTGGTTTGAATCCCAGTTTCACCATTTCTTAGTTTTGTGAATTGGGCAACTTGTCTCTGTGTTTTAATTTCCTATTCTTTAAGATGGAAATAGTAACAATAATAATAATATCTACTTTATGTTGTTATCGTGAGGGTTCAATGAGTAAGTACCTGTAAAACACGTAGAGTCTGGTACATAATAATCACCAGTTAAATTTATTGTTATTATTAATACCTGAGAGAAGAGGGATCTGTGCAGGGTTTCACTTTGTCTCTAATTTTAAACATCTCTAATATCTAACATTTCTTCCACATTTTTTTTTGGTTACATATGATTCAGACTTTTTACATTTGGGAGTTTAAAATTTTATTAAGTAGTACTACTCATTGCTCTTTAATTATACAAATAAGCACTGAGAATGAAGAAATTCTTACAAACCCTGAGTACATTGCATGAGATCCAAAATCTGTAAATCATGTTTGATGATATGCTTTGTAGAAATTCTAGATATAATTTCAAAAAGATCAAGTGAATTAACATTCAAAGATGAACGCGATTATTATAAGCAGTCACAGCATCCCTGTCACCTGCCATTAGCAACATTTACAGGCAGAATACACATGCTATTCATCCATCTGTGGATACCTGCAGGTTTATTGGACTGAAAGATTATGAGGCAACTATATCCCGATAAAAACTTGGAGGAACCACACACTGAGGAGAAGATTTCCACAAGCATAGAGCTAATGCAGACAATTTGAAAAGGATTGGCTTCATACTGTTATGAAATTACAATTGCGATTGACTCTGGGGGAACACTTGAGTGGACTTGAGGGAAATGGCTTATGGGATAATCCCAGGGCCTTAGGTGGATTGACTAGCCCCTTCTTGGTAGTGATGTCATTCCTTTCCTCTGTGCTACACACATTCATGTGCAAACACAAACATATCCCACACTCCAACAGGAAGCACAGTTCCCCCAAGTGCAGCTGCTTAGGTTACCATAGCAACCCTTGTAGCCAAGTTCCCAGCTGAACAAGTTTCACAAGACACCAGAATGTTTTCTTGCACTGCTCTCCCAGAATTGGGCTGAGATGGATCCAAGAATGGCCTGCGGTGAGGACAGTGGGAAAGGCCCCCGAAAACACCAGACTGACATCAAGTGTGGCTACAGGGAAGGAAGACTGCCTGTGTACTTGGAATGACTTACCCGGGAAGGGTGAAATTACACATCCAGCCCCTCTCAGGGCACTCTGCAGGACTCATGGTTCGAGGAGGTGAGGATGGCTCTGTGCAGAACCATGGCTGCTAATACCCACGTTCCAGCCTGCAGATAGGTGCTCGCTTTCAGCCTTGTGGTTGGAGGGCTTGAGCTGAACAGAAAACCCCCATCTGCTTCTAAAAAACAAAACAAAACAACCTAAACAAACAAAACAAAAAATCTCTAATGAAATTCATGGTCAAAACAGATGATTGTCCCTTATACCTTGTCTCAAGGTTTATTGCTGCCAGTTGCCTGTTACTGATTTAAACCAACAGTCACCCCCTCAATTCCCAGCACATTCATTCTGTGAACTTGACCCTGGGTATGGGGACTTGGCACAGGAACTAGAACAAGGTAAAGGAGTTCACTGTGAGATCATGTATTCCATGGCCTCCTTATACTCAGACCATGATCAAAATCTATTTAGGCCTCTTTAGGGCTGGCCTATACCATCTAAGAAGCTATAGTCTTGTGATAAGGGAAGCTCTGTAAGCTCCGCAAAGTCATTTCCCTCAACAGTATCTTATTTAAACCTAGTAAGAAGTTTGCAAGAGTAGGGAAGATTTTCTTCTATCTGCTTGATGGAGAAACTATCCAAACTTTGGAATGAAGCCTAAGTGATATCTGAAGAAAATTTATACTTTTATTGGAAAACTTAAAAAGATTTTAAATAAATGAAGTAAGCTTTCTATTTAAGAGGCTAAAAAATAACAAGATAAACAAAGATTTTGAGACATAGGATTGAAATCTTGGTTCTGCTATTTATATTGGCTAAAAGACTTTTGGACAAGTTAATTCACCTTTTAGACCTAAGTTTCCTTAAATGTAAAATGGATGCAATAATAAAAATATCTATCTTCATAAAGTAATTGAAGAATCAAATGACATACTATATGCAAAAGTGCTTTGTAAATGGCATGAAATATTAAGGATGTTTATTGACATAGAAATGCAAAGTTTATATACATAATCCCACTTTTGTACAAAAAAACAGCATGCATTGGAAATTTTTACAAATATATAACAATATATTAAAATCTATATCAATGGCAGTATTTCTCAATTTTTTTTTTTAGTTTTCTCCTCCAAAAAGCCTTTTTACACCATTTTTCCTAATCTTATTCTCCAAGGAAATTTTTACCACCAATATTCTGTATATCTATCTGTTTATGTACGGTATGAACATTTGTGTTTTATATACATAAAGAATAATTTTTTTCTCCCCATGGGGACCAATTTTTGTCTCTTGGGGTTATATCGCCTCCACTGGGAATGTGTGTTCTATGGGTAATGGAAAAAGAGCAGATTGTGTGCTTCTTTTGCATTTGCTTTATTTCTCTTCTTCTTTTTTTTTTTTTTTTTAAGACAGAGTCTTGCTCTGTCACCCGGGCTGGAATGCAGTGGCGTGATCTCGGCTCACTGCAACCTCCACCCCCCTGGTTCAAGCAATTCTCCTGCCTCAGCCTCCTGAGTAACTGGGATTACAGGTGCCCGCCACCATGCCTGGCTAATTTTTGTATTTTTAGTAGATACAGGGTTTCACCATGTGGGCCAGGCTGGTCTTGAACTCCTGACCTCAGGTGATCTGCCTGCCTTGGCCTCCCAAAGTGCTGGGATTACTGGCGTGAGCCACTGCACCTGGCTCTCTTCTTATTTTTTATTGTTCTCTTCCTCCTTTTTCTTTCTCCTTGTGTTCTAATTCCAAGTAACCTGTATTCCTTGTGTAATTTAAAATATTGTAGCGATTTCAAAAAATAAAGGTGGGTGATAAATGTACAGGACAATCCAGACCCCTTCTTTAAGTGTTGAAAGTTAATTCAGTTTAAAAGCACAGAGTACCTAGAATCAGACTGCCTGGATTTGAATCCGGATCCCATCTTATGCTGTGGGACCTGGAGCGTGGTGCTTAACGTCTCTAAGCTTCAGTTCATTCTTTCGTAAAACAGCGATACCTGCCGTATACCTTCCTAAAAGTGACTGATGTTAAAACCTTATTCACGCCAAGATAGTGCATACATTTTCCAAGGCAGAAAATGCACATAACTGAGGCCTCCTGGATAAATTGCCTTAACCTACAGGATGCTCTAAGGAACAGAATTTTAGACACTACAGCAAAAAAGGACACTTGTCATGACTGCATCAAACCATGTAGGCGCTTATTTGCCTACTACTCTTCCATCCTTCCTCAGCCTTAATTAAAAACCTAATTTCTCTATTACCATAACAATGAGTGAAACAACAACTGATTTGTTTCACCAAATTAATTCTCTTTTTGGGAAACTGGGAGAACAATATTTATCAGAGCAGCAGGCAGAGATTTAAAAATGGGAACATTTTTCCAATATGTATGCCAAATTCAGAAAATAACAGGATGAATATTTCCAGGTTTGAAGGCATCTTGGAGATTTGTTCACTGCTATGTCCCCAGTGCTCAGGACAATGCTGGCACATGGAAGACCTGCAGTAATTACCTGTTGAATGGGTGAGTGAAATTAGTGTCACTAAGATCTCACTTTTCATGAGTTTTTGCTGTTGCTTACACAAAGTACTGTATTTACAAGCCAGAGCAGGAAATTAATTTGTTTTGACATTCCATTATATGTTTCATGTATTATCTTTTACTGGCAATTAAGAAAGAACAGGCTTACTTTTTCACGCACAGTCAAAATGAACAAACACCTCTAAATCATTCTATTTGCCTGTGATGAAATGTTTCCAAAGAACTAAAAACATATATTTCCAATGTAGGTTCTAAAGTCCCTCTTTTTTCCTGAGGAAACATGACTGTGTCATGCGATATGACCTTAGGAATAAACAGGCATGAGATGGTGAACTCACTAAATATTTTTAAACTTAAGGTAAATATTTTGATGGTTTGGGGGACTTCCCCACGTATTCATTTTATCCTTTAAAGGATCAAGAAAATTTACCTCAACCTCCAAGTTGTACCCAGAGTGAGAGAGGACTAGATACTTTTAACATCTCATAATTTCATCTTTATTTCTCATTTTTGCATATCTTAAGAATTATTCTGAAGAATTATTGAATGGAAATGAAATAAAAATATATACCACCGATGAAGAAAACTTCGCAACATGGGAACCAACACCTACTCACTTTCTTTTATTAGCCAAAATCTCCAGAGAAGGAAAGAGTGATGGGGGTGGGGGTGGGGACCAGCCGCAATGCCTACTTTTCTGTGTGTCATCTCTGATGGATAGATTCAGTAATTCTTATATTTTTGTGACTAGATCTTTCTGAGCTGGAAATTGCTGCAACCAGCTATGTTTGGGCCTTTGCTTCAGGCACTCTTAGGGTGTGATTTAGGAACTATTTTCAGTCCTAATGGGATAATTTAGCACCCAGTCCCCAAAACCACATGATCTGCAGTTCTATGTTGAAGCATTAGAGACTTTCACAGCTGAGAGTTAAACAAAAAAACCCCTCAAATTATTTAATCCAGCAGTATCCAAACTTTTTTTTAAGCAGCAGAACCTGTTGTTAAAATGAAAGTTTATCTGCAATTGATAGCAGATAATGTTGGTGCCCCATCCAGGGCCCATCAAATCCCCTTGCCATGGCTTAGGCGCACTTTTATTTTCAATGGCCAGCACTTACAGTTGGGCTGTTAGAGCTCACTTTGCCCACACTAGTGGAAAGCTGGAAAGGCCTGGGAATTTACATCCCTCTGGAGTGGCCCTGAGCCAATGATTCATCAGTACAGGAAGATGAGAGCCCACTTCTCTTGTATCTGGGTCAGGACAACTCTGAGATGTAACTTATACTCCAGAGCTCCCCATGGGATCAGGCAGAGGCCACCCCAGAGGGACTTTGCCTGAGATAACATCCTTCCTTATCTTCTTCCCCTTCCAAGTCTTGCTTCTCCATCTTCCTTATAAGTCTCCCTGGGAGTATTTCCTTACTAAATGACTAGCACATACAATTCTTTGTCTCAGGATATCTTCTGGAGAGCCCAGCCTGAGACAGAAGCCTGACATGAAAGTGGAATGTGGAAGTTCCCCAATAGTGGTCTGTAGACCACTATTGTGTCTGACTTTATTACTTTGTCCTTTCTCAATTTCTCACTTTCTCTCTTGAGAAAAATCAAGACCAGGGTGGTAGAGGAGAGGTTGGAGGGGAAAACTTAACATTATGAAGGCTCAGGGTAGAAAGGGCTCTTCCAAGCCCAGAAAAACACTTTATTATTCCAGGAAGTTTGTTCGTGACAGCAGGTGCTGCCAACTCTGATGCTATATCACTTCTGCCACCCTGGAGGTTAACTGTAGCTTCAGTTGATGGTTCCTGATACCCTGTTTATACCCTGGTGCCTTCTTATCTTGAGCCGCTGCACCTCTCTCCACCTGAAGGCTTTCTTGGCCACAGAAGTAACTTGCCAGCACATGGAGAGAGTAGGAGTTCTGAAAATTAACTCTCCCAAGATTAATCCTTAGGCCTAGTGGATGAATATCTCAGCCTCTTCCCTTCTTGGTGGCTCAGTTTTAAGGGATATGTTCTATACTGTCTCTCTGAGGATTCCTGGCCAGATTGAGTTCCAGGTGCCTGCAGTGGTAACCTGCTCATTAGCCCATGCTTTCTAGACTTTTCTTCCCTTCCTGCCTCCTTTCCCTACTCTCTCATTATGCTTCCTTGGATAATCTTCCAACCAAACTACCTTCCCCCTGGTCTTTGCCTCAGGGTCAGCTTTTGGCAGAAGCCAAAGCAAGACCTCCAGTTTGGAGTTGGCACAGTCCAAGACTGAAATGAAGGTCAAGCCCTAGGGACTGGACCTTGATTTCAGACTTGGGCTATGTATATGCCCAGTGGGGAGGAGGGAGCCTGGTAATGGGTGTATTCTCAGCAAACAAGAGCAGAAACCTCACTAGGGACTGAGTAGTTATGATTTTGATCACAGAAGGTTGTAGTTGGTTGACTTCAGAGCAGTAAGGCTAATTCCTGATACCATCAACTGGTGGGCTGGAGTTCCTAACATGTCCCTGTCTGGATCAGAGCTCACTCTGGAGCTGGTGATGAGACCTGCAGGCCCCATGCTAAGCAGAACTAGAAAGGCAGGAGAGACAATGGGTGGCACCCATGCACATGAGAATGCAGGCTTTTTAAAAGGGTGGGAAGCTGGATGGATAGCTTCTCCCGGATGAGAAGTGGGGGGAGCACTGGAGCTAGGGCTGTGGAGTTTGAGATCAAGAGCAGATGCTCTAAGGAGGCATTGTAAAGAGGCAGGGACACCTTCACCTGCTGAATTAGGCTTTTTGTTCTTATTGAGGGCAAGTCATCGCATTTCTCTATGGGCTCTGGAAACCTTCTTCTGTACAGGTCAATATCAAACTATTTAACAACCAGTGAGACCAACCAAAAGGACCCTTGTGTGATTGGCCAGAAGGCCCTATGAGTGCGCCTTTGATGGGCACCAGTCCTGCTCAAAGTCCAGTGGGGTCAGTTTCTAAAGTAAGATCCATTCACAGGTAGTAGAAGAATTTCGGTGGGATAAAGCTTTCTAGGTGCACAAGAAGTCACCGTCTCTCTCTTCTGCAAATTATTGGCATGATTGCAGGAACAAGCTCACATTATCTGGCTTTGTTGCCCTCTCTTTGAATCTCCACACTCAGACCCAGGAGAATGGAGCATGGGAGAAGGGAGGAGGAGGCTCTAACTTGGAACCTTCAGTGTTCCCGTGTGCAAACTGTGAGAGCCAGTTTCCTTAAATTTCTCCGTTTTCTCATTTGACGTGTGTGTGCGTGTGTGTGTGTGTGTGTGTGTGTGTGTACATCAGAGCATCAGAGTCAAGACTAGGGCAAGTGTCTAGGTTGCAAAATTTAATTAGGCACTCCTTCTCAGATTTGCACAGACCTGGGAGTGATTTTGCACCCTAGATTCTCAGCTTGCCTTTTCCTAATCCTGACCCTGGTGTGTGTGTGAGAGAGAGAGAGAGAGAGACAGAGAGAGAGAGAGAGAGAATGAGACAGACAGAGTAATGGTGATGGGGCCTTCCTACTCTAACAAGAATACTTATTGCTATCATTTGTGGAGCATTTACTATGGGTCTGACACGGTCTGAAGTGCTTTTCTTACATTATTTCCCTTAGCCCTCACAACAACCTTATTTGGTGGATATTATTCCTGTTTAACAGATATGAAAACTAAGGCTCAGCTAGAAAGAGATTTGCTGCCAGATACTGAGCACACTTAACCTCCGAAGCACACAGAGCCATAGCACTTTGTTTCCACAAACCTCTGTGGGTCTAAGTCCTCATGTGATGTACAACCCATCTGCCTCTCTTTAAGGAGAAGCAGAATGCCAAATTATAAACTAACATAACAGATCAATAAAGAGTGGATGATTTTATTTTGAAAGTATTCTCCAGTTTATGGAGCAATTCCCATAAGAAATTTTCCTTGTGAACCAAATTCAGAATCTGATGTGCAGTTCTGTTTCCATGGGACTTTATTTCTATCTCCCCTATCACTTATTCAAAGCAATAAGAATGATTTTTATATATGGACCTGTTTTGAGAAGAGTAGAATTTTTCACCATTTCTCCTCAAGTCTTCAAGCCTTCCTTCCATGCAGTGGTTATACTCCCCATTTAACAGATAAGAAATAGAGGCACAGAGAAACAAAAGGCTCAGACCAGTGAATAGGGGCAAATCTGGACTTAGAACACACAGATCCTACATACCTGCCTGAGCACCCATGGACTCTTCCTGGCTGCCTTTCCTAACCTAAGCCTTGAGGAAGAAGAAATTTCATTTGAGAAAGTTCCCTGAAAGTCTGCGTGGTCAGCATGGAGTAGCTGCCTGTTTCTCTTAAACTCCTCAAGGAGTGATTTTTCTAGTGCGCAAAGGGCATTTGTTTCTAGCTCAGCTTCACCCAGGCTTCCACCTATTCACATTTCCAGAAAGCTATGAAAAAAGGCTGGGATGTAGCATGATTTTAGGCAGCTCATTGGTGCTTTCCATCCCAATCTGCAGGAGAAAGCAAGCCTTTAGGGGGCAACTGTGAGTCACCCAGGAATCTTGATGTGTCTGTGCCTAGGAAAATCACAGAGCTCCAACTGGTGCCTGAAATTCTCATGTGGCTTTAAGAGCTGCTCCCCATCATTGCACATGTGGTTATGGCTTTCCTCCATGGGCTGGTTTATGTTCTCACTGGCGCCCTGTGCTCCAGGCAGCCATTGCTTTAGCCACTGCTAAAAGAGCATGAGCTGTTTAGTGCAAATTCTGCCCCTAACAAGCACACACCTTGCTCACAAAGGCTTGGGAGCACCCTCATTGAATAAGAAACTAGTTTTCAGTAGGGAAAAATGTTGTAAACAATGGCACCTTCTCTCCTGTGAAATGTATCTGCCCAAGCACCAGATAGGCCAGAGCAGGTGTCATTATTATTCTTACATAAGCTTTGTGATCAGCTGCAAATCAGGGCACTCCACCGATTGGTAGATTGTGACTTCCATTAAGGCTTAATGTAATAAATGGCCATCTGTGGAACGTCTTGGTATTTCATAGGATTACCCACAAAGACATGCTCCACAGACTTTATGTATTCTTATTTTGTGTCTATTTTTACATACTCAGCCTCATTCCACAGTGGAATTGAGTTAACATACGAAAGAAACACATACAATAAAATTGTAAAATATAGCTTAGAGTTAAAAATTCATGTCTAAAGAATATAAACAATCACCTCTTTTTCTTTTTCTTTTTCTTTCCTATTTTTTGGGTCTCTAAAAGTGAGCTTAATTTTTTTTGTGGACAATCGGGGCATAAATAAAATAGGCAGAAAAGCCAACAAGACCTGATAATAAGAAGTCAGGAATAGGAAGGAAAGAAATTCAAATACACAGGCTATCAGTGTCTCCATGTAAGTGCTGGAATCTTGCCTCAATTCTGGCTCTGAACTTTATGACAGCCCAAATAGAAAGGGAAAAAGAGTCAGTCATACGTTTCTTATTTATCAGAGAGAACATAATATATATCTGTTTTTTAGGAGGATAAAGATTTTGGTACTTGACTCTAAAAGAAATTTCTCAGGTGTAAGATTTCAGAGGTATCATTTACTGCTGGGGTGGGCAGCAGCTTCCCAGAGCAATTCTTTGGAGGCCAATGGAGGACAGGGAGTGGGAGCTGGGGACAAGATCAGCTTTCTGGAGACTGGTTTCATTCAAAGATGTCAGAAGCAGTGGGGAAATTCCAGCTTGTTTCCATAAATGTCTCTTGTTCTGGGGGGCCCTGGGTGGAGGTTGGGCAGCTCCAACTGGCTGTTGGAGGCAGTGTTCTCTGAGAAGGGCCTGGAGGGCAGGGTCATGCTTATGCATAAGGGTGGAGCCTCAGAAATGGAGGCAGGTTGTGGACCAGCATGGGCTGCTGTTTTCATGCCCCAAACCAGAAATGCCACAAGTACAAAAAAGAAGCGTCTGGATTTCAGGAACCAACACAGACGGTAGGAGAAAACCCTAGGACAGTGAAGGTGGTAGGGTCCCCGTGTAGGGTAAAAGTGGCAGGGCTGGGGCCACAGGTGGCTTTCCAGCAGTGCCCTTTTTCTCCCGCATTTCCTGGGTAGGGGATTGCTCACTGGGTCCCTCTCCCACAGGGCAGCAGGAAGGGATCCTGCCAGAGAGAGATTCTAGAGTGATAGCAGAGCAGTGGATGGTCCCCCAACCCAGCCCTGAGGGTCATCCATTTCAGCAGAGGGTGATCTGCTGGGGCAAGCTTGCCTGGGGGTTAAGCCCAGAGTGTGCTCTACAGACTCTACCCTGAAGAGGTGCCCTGGAGGAGCATTGGTGAGTGTTCTCCATTCCCAGCCAGGTGGTAGTCCTAGCTGTCAGCTGACAATCCCAAAGTGGGCAGGGTAGGTACTCTCAAGGAGACATCTGAGAGGAGTGTGTGTGCTATTAAGACAGCCAACAAAAGGAGCAACTTGTGCAGGAGGAGCAGAAATAATGGAACAAATAGAATAACAATTTAAAAAAAATCATGAATATCCTCAGGGAGATCAGGAAGTAGGAATAAGCAGTTATAAAGAAAACTAGGCCAGGCGTGGTGGCTCACGCCTGTAATCCCAGCACTTTGGGAGGCCGAGGCGGACGGATCACAAGGTCAGGAGATTGAGACCGTCCCGGCTAACATGGTGAAACCCTGTCTCTACTAAAAATACAAAAACTAGCCGGGCGTGGTGGCGGGAGCCTGCAGTCCCAGCTACTCGGGAGGCTGAGGCAGGAGAATGGTGTGAACCCGGGAGGCGGAGCTTGCAGTGAGCCGAGATTACGCCACTGCACTCCAGCCTGGGTGACAGAGCGAGACTCTGTCTCAAAAAAAAAAAAAAAAAAAAAAAGAAAACTAATTGGAGGTAATCGAGACAACAGTAGAATTAGCACTCAATGGACGGGTTGAAGAACACAGGGAATTCGACAGCAGCACAAATTAGTGAGACAGACATGTAGGTCATTCATCTTACAGAAGGTATCAGAAAGGCGTGGAGATGGGAAAAGATGAGAGAAAACAATATGGAGGTTAGAATTAGAAGTGTTTACTTTTTTTTTCTAAAACTTCCAGCAAAAGGGAAATGAGTCTATGAAGGGAAGAGAATACATATTTGAGGAACTAATGACTGGAGATTTTCCAGATTTAATGACATAATTGAGGCCTCTGATTAGATAGGTGGATGGTGCACCAAACAGGACAGAGTTACACACACACACCCTTAGACATATTATATTGATATTTAAATACATCAAAGACAGAGAAGTTTCCAGAGACAGAATGCAGCTTCATGCAAAATACTTCATTTAAAATAGATAATAAACTTGTCAATGGCCACCTGGAAAGCAGAAAGACAATGGAGTGATGTCTCCAGAGTGTGGAAGGAAAATATCAGCACATCTAGATACATATATACCTAAATGGTCACTTAAATGTGAATAGAAAAAAAGGCATTCCCAGAGATACAAAGTCACAGATACACACTACGTAAAGTGCCTTCCTGAAAAAACTTGAGAAGGTGTCTCCAGGAGGAAGCAAGGAGATGTGGGAGGAGTAAAGGTAAAGAAATAATCCAGTACAGTTTATGACTGCCTAGGTAAGTAATGACCTAAGCACATGTCCATAACATTGTGGACCTAAAATGCTAGACCACACCAACATTGCAGGGGTGTTGGTGTGGGCTGGAGAAGGGGGAGAGTGGGAGAGATCAGAGGGAAGTGGGAGAAGGTTAAGTTGCTGTCTTATTCCAATGGGACATACTTGTGGACATGTCTGTCCATGGAGTGCTCATGAATTGCAGCCTCAGGCAGTAGCCAGTTTCCACTCCCTAATCCTTCACCAAGGCACCTGAAGCAAGGCAGGCTTTCTTAACAAACACCAACTATTATGGACTGCTTGTGTCTCCTCCAAATTCATATGTTGACATCCTAACCCCCAGTGTAATGGTTTTAGGAGGCTCGGCTGTTGGGGCTATTAGGTCACGAAGGCAGAGCCCTTATGAATGAGATTAGTTACTTTTTTCCCAGTAAAGACATGAAAGCTTGCTCTCCCTCTCTGCTCTCTGCCATGACAATATACATTGAGAAGACAGCCATTTGCAAACGAAGAAGTAGGTCAGACACCAGATCTGCTGACACCTTGGTCTTGGACTTCCTAGCCTCAAAAACTGTGAGAAATAAATGGGTGTTGTTTAAGCCACCCAGTCTATGGTAATTTGTTATAGCAGCCCAAATGGGCTAAGACACCAGCCATAACAAGCATCATTACTCTCTTCTTCCTCCTCAATGACAGTGGCTCTGAATCATGCTCCTTAAATAAGGAAGACTCCAGAACAAATCCGTGGATTCCCCAGAATTGGGGCTGGGAAAGCCTCTTTTGTGATTAATTGGATTATGACATTCTTACTAGGTGAGGGCTGGGCCACTCCCTGCCTATCCTTTGCATCCATTCCCGGGAAGCTTAGAGCTTAGTCGTCTGGCTGAATGCAGTCCCTCAGCTTGGCTTCATTTTTCTAGGGTCATTTTTTCTCTCCACCCTCTCCATCCTCACACCCTCTCTGCCCAGCCCTTCTCTTCTACTTATCCCTGGACTTCACTTGTAAAAGTTGTTTTTTGACACACTTTTGAAGACTATATGAGGCAGGGCTAAATTAGAATCTGTGTCTACAATAATGTGGTCAGAGACTGGGTTTTGGAATCTTACATGTGTTGGCTGTGTGATCTCAGACGAGTTAGCCCCCTTCTCTGTGTTCCAGTTTCTGTGTCTGTAAAAGGAGGAATGCAAATAAACCTTATATCAGGCGGTTGTTGTGGGACTGAGATCATGCAAGGAAAGGGCTTGGCATAGTGCCTGGAACATGTTAAGTGCCCAATAAATGTTAAGTCAGGAGCCAATACCATATTCTTTCTCTGTCTTGTCTTTTGTTTTTCCCTGGTATGACAAAACAATTTTAAAATATGCACCAGTGACCATATAGAAGTCTTGCTGTTGGGTCTTTCTCCGCAAGATGGAAAGTGGTCTTCTCCATATTTTAGAGAAAAAAAATACACATATACACATATACGTATGTGTGTGTGGTTGTGTATATACACACACATATACACATACATTTTACATATGTGTGTGTGTATAGAAAGAGGGAGAGGTGGGGAGAAAGAGACAGAGCTGTGAGTTTGTGATAGTTGGCTGAAGTTGATACTTTGGCTTGGAGCCATCCACACATTCAGTTTGCAATTGAAGTTGTTGCCATGCATGAACCCACTAGATAGCATCTTGTCTTCCCAGCAAGGGCATCTTATTTTCATGCTAGTGGGTGCTTTATGAGGGACATCCTCTCCAGTCCCCCAAGCCTGTCCACCTCTCACTAACATGATGCTGGCTTTGGGCCACTTTCTCTGCTTCTCAAAGCATCCCCTTTATCATTCTATGATGAGGAATAACTTTGAACTTTGAAAAAGGAACATTAAACAACCTGTTTTAACTTCCTTCTGGCTTCACAGGGCTGTGGTCCCCCTCCGTTGTGGCCCCTCCCTCACTGCTGGATGTGGACCTCCTGGCAGGACCCAGATCTGGCCCTGCTTCTGAGGCTCACAGTCCCCACCACACACCACTTCCTCTGTAGCCTCTAGGGGCATGAAAGCTGGTCCTAGGCTGGCCAAGTGTGAGCACCGAGGCCCTTTGGAGAAGCTCCCATTGTGGTAGGGGCAGCAGAGATGAGTAGAGATGCAAGTTAAAAGGTGAGAGGGGAGGCACATGAGGCTTTGAAGGCAAAGGACTGCCTGCCCAGCAAATGTTCCCTCTCCACCTGCCAAGTGGAATTTGCTCAAACATATGGAGGCTACATTTGGCTGCACAGCAGGCTTCCTGGCCAGAATCTCCTGGAGAGTGGAGCCAGACTTGCCTCCAAATTGTACCAGTGTAGCTACTGCATCTCTGCTTGAATGTGCTGCAGGCATTTCACGACCCAACATGTGCAAACCTGAGCTGCTCCTCCTCTCATCATCCGCAGCCTTGTAGATGCTTCCCAGCACAGCTGATGGTTAGCTCCTCCGTGGGCAGGGTCTCACTGGAGCAGGAATCCAGCTGTTCTTGAGAGAACTACCGAAACCAGACTGTTTGTTGTGATTTCAGGGAAGCCAGGTATTATATTCCAACACCCAGAACAGTGCCTAGCAGGTGGCAGGGGCTCCATAATATAAGTTGAGTGAATGGGGAGGGCTTTACAGAAAGCAGGATCTCTCTTCTGTTCTCAGCAAGTCTCTTCTAGGTGGAGGCCTGAGAGAATTAATGTTTGCATTTCCCTGGCAATGGTGGCTGTGGTTCTCCCCTCCTCTAGCTACTGTGAGGGGCTATGATGACTCATAGCAGCCCCCCTTCTCTGGAGAATTACCCTTGGGCCACCTCACCCAGGAGGTATGCACACCCTCATCTAAGGCAGCCCACAGAGGCCAACTTACTGATGTTAAAGGGCTACAAAGCCCTTAACTGCCTCTGTGGTGGGATTTATGTTCCAAAGCCCCCTTAGACTCAAGCCACGGCTAAATTTTTTGAGACCAGATGTGTTTGGCCCCTTCCCTTTCTGTCCTGCTTCTCTCCTTCCCATGCACCTGAATCACCCTCTCTATCTCTGCTTCCAGCAAAACCCACTGGAGACATCCCCCCCAAGCGACTCCTGCCCTTACTCTGAGCTCAGAACTACTGAATTGGGAAGGGACTTTAGAGACCAAACTCCTTTAGTTGGAAGGCAAGGAAACTGAGGCCCATGTTTGGGGAAAGCCATGTGGTTGGCTAGGAGTACAGCCCATGCTGTGTTTAGTCTGGCAACTGCTCAAGAGCTCAGGGCATGAGAGTTCTTACTCTATCTCATAAACCTGTATGCTGTGGTGCTTGGGGGAATTCCCTCACTCCCCAATCTGGCCTCATCCTCTTCCTCACCCCTCAGGGTTGCCAGGGCTGGGAAGCTCCACCCTCTGTACCAAGACAGCTAGAGGGACTCTGTTCACAGCAAGGAGACACTGTCCTTGTCCTGCCTCTGCCTGCAGGAAGGATCCTGTGCACACTGACAAGGCTGTTGGTGTTTCCTTGACAACCTTGAGGAAGAGGTCAGGTCCACCCCTGGGTGACTGCCCATGGGGGGCCATGCTTGGGAGTGGGGCAGATCTTGGAGCACTCTACCTTTCTTTTTTTCATTATTAATATTGAAATTCTAAGTATTTCTGTTTATAATTATGCCCATAGTGGACTCCTTTCAAGTGTGATCCCTTTGGTGGCTGCTACAGTTTGGCTGTATCCCCACCCAAATCTCATTTTGAATTGTAGTTCCCTTAATCCCCACGTGTCATGAGAGGAACCCAGTGGGAGGTAGTTGAATCATAAGGGTGGTTACTCCCATGCTGCTGTTCTTGTGATAGTGAGTAAGTTCTTAAGAGATCTGATGGGTTTTTTTTTTTTTTTTTTTTTGACGGAGTCTCGCTCTGTCGCCCAGGCTGTAGTGCAGTGGTGCGTTCTCAGCTCGCTGCAAGCTCTGCCTCCTGGGTTCACGCCATTCTCCTGTCTCAGCCTCCCAAGTAGCAGGGACTACAGGTGCCCACTACCACGCCCAGATAATTTTTTATATTTTTGGTACAGACGGGGTTTCAACGTGTTAGCCAGGATGGTCTTGATCTCCTGACCTCATGATCCATCCACCTCGGCCTCCCAAAGTGCTGGGATTACAGGCGTGAGCCACTGCGCCCAGCCGAGATCTGATGGTTTTATAAGGGGCTTTTCCACCTTTTGCTTGGCATTTCTCTTTGCTGCCATCGTGTGAAGAAGGATGTGTGTGCTTCTCCTTCCACCATGATTGTAAGTTTTCTGAGGCTTCTCCAGCCATGCTCATCTGTGAGTCAATTAAACCTCTTTCCTTTATAAATTACCTAGTCTCGGGTATGTCCTTATTAGCAGAGTGAGAATGAACTAATACAGTGGCCCTGCCTGACTGAGATGCTGCGGGCTCAGAAAGCTTTTAGGGAAGAACCTAAAGGAGGCTGATATGGGTTATATTATGGCCCCGACAAAAGATATGATGAATTTATAACCCTAGTACCTCTAAATGTGACCATATTTGGAGCTAGGGTCTTTGCAGATGTAATTAAGGTGTAAATTAGGATGAGGTCCTACTAGACTGGGCTAGGTCCTTAATTCAATATGACTAGTGTCCTTATAAAAGAGGAGAAGAGAGACATGCAGGGAGAGCCCCGTGTGACAAGAGAGGCAGAGGCTGTAATGACACAGCTGCAAAGCATAGAGATGCCAAGGGTTGGCAGCCACCACCAGAAGCTAGGAAAGAGCAAGGAAGGATTCTACCCAGTGTCTCAGAGGGAGCACAGCCCAGGCGACATCTTGATCTCAGGCTTTGAGCCCACAGAACAGTGAGAAAATTGATGGCTTTGACATACTTAGTTTGTGGTACTTTGTTACAGCTGCCCTAGGAAATTAATAAAGGTTGTTTCTGGAACCCCAGGTTACCACATACTCTATTATCTTTTGGGAAGTGGAGCATCTGAATGGGAACCAGTAGGAGAACACCAGTTAGCCTTTGGTTCCACTTTGGACCCATAGGGAAGTCACAGTTTTCAGAACAAGAACCCAGGAATGAATGTTCTTGCTTCTCTCCATGGAAATGTTCTTGGGGATTGTTGTGAGGAAAAGGGGCTGTGGAGCAGAGTAGGGAGGAGGGTGCTGGGTGCTGTCTGGGAACCAAGTTGTCTGAGTTCTAATACAGGTTCTGCTACCAGTAGCTGGGGCCTTTGGGTGAAACCCTTCATGCCCTAGACTGCTCTCAGTTGTAAAATGGGGAATTGGGTCAAACATGTCCATCTGACTTGCTTTCTCTGGGACACCAGTGAGTTTGGTAATGAACTCTGATATCATAATGAACTCTGGTATCATAACATTCCCAAGCCCCACATTTTCCAGTTTGTCTTAAAGGACTTCTCCTGCCCTGCTCATCTTCTTGGGACCTGTAGGTGAGGAAAGACAAATGGTTCCCAAGAAGTTTTGAGTTCAGATTCTGAGTAGCCAGTGTTTCCTTCCCTACACTCAGTTCTGCTCCAAACTTCAGCTCCTTTCATAACCAGCCTCTCCACCTGCATTTGTGCCTCAATGGAGGGTTCCCATGAGGATCCTAAAAGAATCTCAGCCCTTCATTTTTTTTTTTTTTTTGAGACGGAGTCTCAAAAAAGCAGGGAGGCTCACTGCAAGCTCCGCCTCCCGGGTTCACGCCATTCTCCTGCCTCAGCCTCCCGAGTAGCTGGGACTACAGGCGCCTGTCAACACGCCCAGCTAATTTTTTGTATTTTTAGTAGAGACGGGGTTTCACCATTTTAGCCAGGATGGTCTCGATCTCCTGACCTCGTGATCCGCCCACCTCGGCCTCCCAAAGTGCTGGGATTACAGGCTTGAACCACCGCGCCCGGCCTCAGCCCTTCATTTTTAACTTTCCCACCTTTTTAAGCCTGGTGAAGCTGTTGGCTTATCAAGCTGTTCCATGAGTTCTATATAAAGATCTATGGAAAAATTGTCCCTATTATGCTTATTAAAATGTTTTTAACCAAAAGACATAGAATGGCTGAATTGATTAAAAAATAGATCTATTGATCTGTTGCCTACAAAAACACACTTCACCTATAAAGACACACTTAGACTGAAAATAAAGGGATGGAAAAAGATATTCCATGCCAATAGAAGCCAGAAAAGAGCAGGAGTAGCTATACTCGTATCAGACAAAATAGATTTCAAGACAAAAATCATAAGAAGAGCCAAATAAGGTCTCTATATAATGATAAAGGGGTTAATTTAGAAAGGGGCAATAGCAATTGTAAATATATGTACACCCAACACTGGAGCACTCAGATATATAAAACAAATGTTATTAGAGTTAAAGAGAGAGATAGACCCCAACACAATAAGAGCTGAAGACTTCAACATCCATTTGCAGCATTGGACAGATCGTCCAGATAGAAAATTGATAAAGAAACATCAGTCTTAATCTGCAGTATAGAACATATTCTATAGTGCAGGTAATATGTTACAGAACATATTCAATGACTGTGGAATACACATCTTTTCCTCAGCACATGGATCATTCTCAAGGGTAGACCATATGTTAGGTCACAAAACAAGTCTTAAAACATTTTAAAAATTTGAAGTAATACCATGTATCTTCTCTGATAATAATGGAATAAGATGAGAAATAAAATGCAAGATAAATTTTTGAAACTATACAAATACATGGAAATTAAACAATATACTCCTGAATGATCAGTGGGTCAATGAAGCAATGAAGAAGGAAATTGAAAAATTTCTTAAAGCAAATAATAAAGGAAACACAATATACTAAAAGCCTATAAGATACAGCAAAAGCAGTACTAAAAGGGAAGTTTATAGCTATAAGTGCCTACATCAAAAAGAGGAAAAACTTCAAATAAACAACCTAATGATGCATCTTAAAGATCTAGGAAAGCGAGAGCAAACCAAACCCCAAACTAGTAGAAGAAAAAAGATATTAAAAGTCAGAACAGAAATAAGTGAAATTGAAATGAAGAAAACAGTACAAAAGATTAATGAAACAAAGTTGGTTTTTTGAAAAGTCAGACAAAATTGACAAACCTTTAGCCAGACTATGAGAAAAAGAGAGAAGATACAAATAAACAAAATGAGAGATGAAAAAGGAGGCATTACATCTAATACCATATGATCAACTATATGCCAATAAGTTGAAAAATCTAGACAAAATGGACAAATTCCTAGACACATGTAACCTACCAAGATGGAACCGTGAAGAAATCCAAAACCTGAACAGTTCAATAACAAGTAAAGAGACTGAAGCCATAATTAAAAGTCTCCCAGTAAGAAAAGCCAATGGCTTCACTGCTGAATTCTACCACTTAGAGAAGAGATAATACCAATCCTACGCAAATGATTCCAACAAATAGAGGAGGAGGGAATGCTTCCAAACTCATTCTTTAAGGCCGGTTTTACCCTGATAGCAAAACCAGACAAAGACACATTTAAAAAGCAAAGGAAACTGTGGGCCAAATATCTCTAATGAATATTGATACAAAAATCCTCAACAAAATACTAGCAAACCCAATTCAACAATACATTAAAAACATAATTCATCATGACCAAGTGAGATTTATCCCTGGGATGCAAGAATGGTATGACATACACAAATCAGTCAGTGTAATACATCACATCAACAGAATGAAAGACAAAAACTGTATGATCATATCAATTAATACTGAAAAAGCATTTGATAAAATTCAATATTGCTTCATGATAAAAACCCTCAAAAAACTGGGTATAGAAAGAATAGACCTCAACATAATAAAAGCCATATATGATGGACTCACAGCTAGTATCACACTGAATGGGGAAAAACTGAAAGCCTTTCCTCTAAGATCTCGAACACAACAAAGGATGCCCACTTTCCCCACTGTTATTCAACATAGTATTGGAAGTCCTAGCTGGAGCAATTAGACGAGAGAAAGAAATAAAGGGCATCCAAATTGGAAAGGAAGAAGTCAAATTATCCTTGTTTGCAGATGATATGATCTTATATTTGGAAGAACTTTACTCCACAAAATTCTTAGTCCACAAAGAACTGATAAACAAATTCAGTAAAGCTGTGGCATACAATATCAACACATAAAAATCAGTAGCATTTCTATAGGCCAAGAACGAAGAATCTGAAAAAAATTTAAAAAGTAATCCCATTTACAATAGTCACAAATACAATTACGTATCTAGCAATTAACTTAACCAAGGAAGTGAAAGATCTCTATAATGAAAACTATAAAACACTGAGAAAGAAATTGAAGAGGACACCAAAAATATGGAAAAAATATATCATGTTCATGGATTGGAAGCATCAATATTGTTAAAATGTCCGTAACTACCCAAAGCAATCTACAGATTCAATGTAATTCCTATCAAAATATCAATGACATTCTTCACAGAAATAGAAAAACAACCCTAACATTTATATGAAACCCCAAAAGACCCAGAATGGCCAAAACTATCCTAAGCAAAAAGAACAAAACTGGAAGAATCACACTACCTGACTTCAAATTATACTACAGAGCTACAGTATCCAAAACAGCATGGTACTGGCATAAAAGCAGACATATAGACCATATGGAACAGAATAGAGAACCCAGAAACAAATCCACATGCTTATAGTGAATTCATTTTCAACAAAGGTAACAAGAACACATACTGGGGAAAAGACAGTTTCTTCAGTAAATGGTGCTGGGAAAAATGGATATCCATAAGCAGAAGAATGAAACTAGACCCCATATGTCTCACCATATACAGAAGTCAAATCAATATTGGCTGATGACTTATGCCTAAGGCTTCAAACTATGAAACTACTACAGGAAAACTTTGGGGGAAACTCTCAAGAACATTGGTCTGTGCAAAAATTTCTTGAGCAACACCCCAGAAGCACAGGCACTCAGAGCAAAAATGGACAAATGGGATCACATCAAGTTTAAAACCTTTTGCACAGCAAAGGATAAAATCAACAAAGTGAAGAGACAACCCACAGAATAGGAGAAAATATTTGCAAACTACCCATCTGACAAGGGATTAGTAACCAGAGTATATAAGGAAGTCAAACAACTCTACAAGAAAAAAACCTAATAATCCAATAAAGAAAATGAACGAAAGATTTAAATAGACACTTCAAATGGCAAACAGGCACATGAAAAGTTGCTCAACACCATTGATCATCAGAGAAATGCAAATCAAAACTACAATGAGATATCATGTCACCCCAGTTAAAATGGCTTATATCCAAAAGACAGGCAATAACAAATGCTGGTGAGGATGTGGAGAAAAGGGAACTCTCATACACTGTTGTTGGGAATGTAAATTAGTACAACCACTATGCAGAACAGTTTGGAGGTTCCTCAAAAAACTAAAAATGGAGCTACCATATGACTCAGCAATCCCACTGCTGGTTATAGAACTAAAAGAAAGTAAATCATTATATCGAAGAGATATCTGCACTCCCATGTTTGTTGCAGCACTATTCACAATAGCCAAGATTTTGAAACAACTGAAGAGTCCATCAACAGAAGAATGGGTAAAGAAAATGTCATATTCATACACAGTGGTGTACTATTCAGCCATAAAAAAGAATGTGATTCTGTTATTTGCAACAACATGAATGTAACTGGAGATCATTATGTTAAGTGAAATAAGCCAGGCACAAAAAGACAAACATTGCATGTTTTCACTTATTTGTGGGATCTAAAAATCAAAACAATTGAACTTACGGAGAGTAGAAGGATGGTTACTAGAGGCTGGGAAGGGTAGAGGTGTGGTGGGGCATAGGGAGGTGGGGATGGTTAATGGACACAAACGTTAGAAAGAATAAATAAGACCTAGTATTTGATAGCACAACAAAGTGCTATAGTCCAATAATAACTTAATCGAACATTTAAAAATAACTAAAATAATATAATTAGATTGTTTGCTGCAAAAAGGATAAATGCTTGAGGTGATGGATACCCCATTCTCCATGATGTGATTATTATTCATTGCATGCTTTTATCAAAATATCTCATGTACCCCATAAATATATCCACCTAGTATGTACTGACAAAAATTAAAAATATAAAATTAAAACATTTAAAAAAATTTTAAACTTTCCCAAAGTTATTTTAAAAATATTACTCAGTACAACTAACAAAGTAATACAAAGTAACGCATATATAGAGATAAAAGTTTAACCATTTTCACCTGCTTGCCTCTCCATTCCTCCCTTCTCTGACAATGTCACTTCCTTATTCATACTTCAAATCAACTATTAACTATTGTAGAGATTGCTGAAGACTTCTCAGTATCCATTCTGACTCTTCATCTTAGTTTAACAAACCCCGTATTTTTAGCTGGTACATTGCTTCCCAAATAAAAGACTACGTTTCCCAGCTTGCTTTGCAATATCATATGGTCATCTTTCTAAGTTCTGGCCAATGAAATGTAAGTGGAATTGTCACTTGGGGCTTCTCAAGCCCTCCTTTAAAAGCAAGACTTTCTTTCTAGCATCTTTTCCTCCTTCTTGCTTCTTTGAATGTCAATATGATGGCTGGACTCTAGCAACCATCTTGGACCATGAGGAAAATAGCCAGGCCACGAGGATGAGGACTATATCATGGGACTTTGCAGTGGTGACCCCAAAGAAGCCCTATCCCTGGTGACTTTGTAGAGCCACTATACTCGACTGCCTGGCTTTAGGCTTCTTTGTCATATGGAGAAATGAGCTTCTGTCTTGTTTATGTCACCTGTTGTTCCAGTCTCTGTTGCTTATGATCGAACCTAATTCTACTTGATAGCAAATATTGGCAACCTTGGTGTTTCCTTTCACATATTTCTGCAGGCCATACAAACATGTACAAACACATATACATATACGTAAAATTTTTTATGCCCATTGTTTAAAAATGGAGTCAATAAATGTCTCTGCTTCTAGCTTTTCTCTTTTGATAATGCATCGTAGATATTGAAGTATTGCTCAAGTGGTCCAGAAAGAAAAAATAAGCAAAACTTGAAACAACTTGAAAGCCATCAATAGGTGACTGATTGAATAAATTATGAGCCATCCGTACTATAGAATATGCCAACATTTAAAAGAATCAGTTGTATCTATATTTATTGATCTTTTAAAGCTTATCTCCCTTGATAAAACATTTTTTGATCAATAAGGTTCTAAAAGACCCACGAGGTTTCACTTTTACCACCATCTCAGGAAGCTCAAAGCTCCTGATTAAAGCAACTCTCTTCCTTGGTAAATGAAACAATGATCCTCTTTGTCCACATAATACCCAGTATCTTTCTTATCTTTATTGCAGTCTTCCCAAACTACCCTGTGTGCTTTTATTGTAAGTTCTTTTGAATCTTTTGTGGGAGCAAGTGGAACACAAACAATACATTAACCAGTAATTCAGGCGTTTAGTTTCCCACTGAAACTCTCCAAAGCAATTGGAAAGATCAATTGCAAAGTTGGGTGGATGGAGATATCTTTTCACTCTTGTTCTAAGAAAGTGAATTGGTTCATAGCCCTGGACACTCTACCCTGGACTCATCTGTTCATGAGATGAACAGTTCAAGAATAGAATGAAGAATTTTGACTCTTGGATATGGCCAATACCACAGTGGTGGTTCTCATTGGGAGGGTGGGATGCCTATGCATCAGGAGCATTTAGGAGTCCCTGCCTTGCCTGTGTGAGATTCTCGTTTGTGTCCCAGCTCTTACCTTGCAGAGAACCACTGCTGTAGTATGTTTTCCAGATGCCAAAAGAACAAGCTGAGGGCTTTTAGCCTGCCTCTTCATTCCCTCCTTCCATTCCATCCCTTCTTTATCCTCAGGCTCCTCCTGAAACTTCTCTAAAGAACCAGAAGAAGTTATTGTCCTCAGAGAGTTCTAGAACCAGAGCAGGTGGTCTTAGCTTGAATTATCAAGCCCATCCATCTATGTGGATCAGATTGACCAAATGCTTGCTGGGTCTCTGAATTGGTGAGGCTCAGTGGTTAGCAGAACACCCAGGCTTCTACATTGGCTAAGCCTCCCTTATTGACTCTGGACACTCTTCCCAATCTTGAGGATATTGGGTTACAAGATCCATTCTTGCTCCTTCCTTGGAAAAGTTGAAGTTTTGATCGGGTCCTAAAAGAATATACAAAGGCTGATAAGAAAGAAAAATACATGTGATCATCTCTAGTAAAGATTTTTTGATTAAAAAATTATTTTTATGAAAAGAGATGTGTTTGGCCCTTGGAAAGAAGAGAATTTAATTGATAGATCTGTCTAAATGGAGGAAAAGAAAGGCTTGAAGAAGAAGAAAAGGATTTTAGTGGGTTGATAGGGTGTGACAAATGCTTGATTAACTGAGTTGAGGGTTTCCAGAGATCTAAAATCAGCAGCTGCTAACTCGACATGTGACTCAGAGTAAACCACTTTCCCAGTAGGTCTCACTTTGCCCAAAAATATAATAAGAGGATCTCTTGGGACTCTTGGCTTGAATACTGTTGGGTTGTGAGTAAGCTGGACTCATTTCAGGACTCTGAGCAGAGTTCTCAGGTCTGTAAGCCAAGCCACTTCTGTTTCTCTTTGGGTTGCTATAAAGTACAGATGATTCTACCAGCTTTGATACAAATGCCCAGCTGCCCCCAGTTCAGTCCCACAGAGAAAAGCCTTGCAGGATAGGTTGAGTTTGTGGGTGGGCATGGGGTAGAAGGTATCATCTCTTCTCTATCAGTGACTTGGGTGATACTTCTGGCAACAAAACAGACAGGTAAGTGCTCCTAATTTGGTGTGATGTGAGATATGTCTAGGTATGGTGGGACCCCAGAGGGGATGCTGAGGATATATGTGCTGCCTCAGGGGAGATGGACCAGCTCATGAAGGGCTGTGCCAGCAATGGACAGAAGGGGTTTTCTTGTTGAGGGAGGCAGGAAGAGAAAGCAGTAGCAGGTTCACGACTGGGGCTCTTTGTTGCATATGGCAGAAATAGACTCTGAGTGATATGACCAGGAAAAGAAATTCACTGAAGGAATATTGAGTAGCTGACAGGATCCCTGAGAGCTCTAGAGACTCAGGCTTGGGGGTGTATGTGGATAGATGGTGGCTTCACTGACAGAACCACAGCCAGTTTTGTGCCACAGAAATAGGTGTGTAATGGGGGATGCCCCTGCTAATGTGAATGGATCACTGGCTTCTGAATTCTGCATTCACACCACCTCCACCATCATCAAAAGAAATTTTCCTCTGTTTCTGCTTCTTTGGGTGGCCAACTTCCAACTGAAAGTCTAGACAGTGTGGGTGACCAAGCCCTGACCACCTGCTTGTGCCCTACCTGCATGGCTTATTGGCTTCTATTGTGAGAAATAAAATGGTGGAGAAGACCCTAAACATAGGACAATGAGCTTGGGACACTCACAAGCTTTCTTCCTCCCAAAAAGAGAGAAGCGGCATATAGTTATTAAACATGTTAAGTTAACATGAACTTAGAAGATCTTTCAAGGTTTAGAGGAAAAAAAAATTGGAAGAGAATAAAGGTCAAGTTACAAAGAGGGGAAAAAGTGATTTTGAGGGTCCTCAAGTTTCCATACATTAGTGTCTCCTTAGTTCGGATTTAAAATCAGAGCTTGGATATAAAAATGTGATCAAACCTTGTGTCCACCAGTGTCCTATATGACTAGGGTGACACATGTTTTGAAAGGAAGTATGACCTGGGGTGCATTCCTGTTTGAAATGTTAGGGAATTAACAAGGGTGACCTGGCACAGGGACCTGTCATCACAAAACTTGGGGGACCCAAGACAGCTTGGCAGCAGGTCAGGTGTCAGGCAAGGAACTTTCAGCCACTTTCATGGGGCAGGAGGAATGAAGTAACTTCCCATCCAAGGGGCAACCAATCACATGCTTATAAACAGATAGCACTTTTATCAGAAGCATGACCCCAAACTATGCCTTTCTCCTAACCTTCTGATAGTGTGGGAAGGTCTTCAGGCACTGTGCTCAGGTCTCTTAGCAAAAAGAACCACACATATGTGTATGTGCCTCTACACACCCACACACATACAGCCAGGTCTACCAAGGTGGCCAGGTCTACTTCGGGACAAAGGAAACACGAAGATGGCAGGTTAGGTCACAGGATGACCTTGAAGGGCTGTACTCATGACCTTGGACTCCCTACTCACTCTCTGGATTCCTGAGACAGAGGAAGAGGACCTCCAACAAAGAAGACATCTGGTCCTGTCCAGGAGAACATGGATTGGATTAAGAAAGGTGCTATCTGCAAGTGAACCTTGAAAGAGGACAGGATATTTCTACTTGAGGGAGCAGGAGAGATGGTGGACCACATTGGGGGATGGGCATGGAAAAACTCCAAGTCCCCTGCCCTTCTCTTACAGTGATGTTCGGTGAAGGTCTGGGCCTTCCAATTATTCACTGAAATAATGAATTCCTGCTACTCTGATGGCTCTCCGCGCTATGATTTGAAGACAAGTTAAGCAATAAAAGGTATTTATGGCAGCATGAGATTTTATACTCGGAGTTGTAAGGGAAATCTTAAAAATGGAAGAGGTTGCTATGAGATTTTCCAAAGCACCTCTGAGTTTTCATGAGTCAAGCATGGTGATGGTGTGGCCCTTCCAGAGATAAGGGCTGTACCAAGAGAATTAACAGATCCAGAATCTTAATCCTGGGATTTTCTGCCATTTCTCTGAAGGGTGATATAGCAGTGGGACTCAAATTGTGGAATGTCCCCACTGGAAGAGGCCCCTGAGAGGCACAGCAGGAGTGGAGGTCTTGGAGGGTGGGGGTCAGGATTTTACCTAAGGTTACGCAGCTAGCTGTGGCAGGAGCGGCTATAATGTGAACACAAATATGCTAGACCCAATTCTTCTAGATGCAAGACACAGGAAGTCTTGAGGAAAAAAGGTTATTTGTTGGCTTACATCCCTGAAAAGTCTAAGGGTAGGCACAGTTATCAGGGACAATTGGATCAAGGCCCTTGAAAAATGTCCCTAAGAAGCTGCCTCTCCCCTGCTCTTGGCTCTGCTGCCTTTCAGATTGCATTCATTCTCAGGCAGGCTCTCTCTCATGGTGACCCCTGGAAACTTCACATGCTCATCCTTACAGCTCCAGGTTTAGCATAAACAAAGTGTCTCTTTCATGGCTGACTCAGTAGAAGTCCCAGGATAAACTCTGATTTGATAACTTAGGTCATGTGCTCATCTCTGAGTTAGTCATTGGTCTGGAGTTATGAAATATGCTGATTTGGCTGGGATCAGGTGGGCCTCACTGTCTCAAACCTTTGGGATTAAGAAGGGGGAGGTGTGAGATTTCCAAGGAAAATTTGGGAACTGTTTCTGACAAAAGGGCATCTGGCTACTTAGAAGATAAACCCATAGATGCCCACTACATTAGTTTATCTGCGTGTGAGCCTCATGGATTTCCTCTGTACCAGCTGCCCTTTCCAGTACCCTGGGAAAGCCTGGGTTTACTTTTTATGACCAGGTGCCCAGAAAGTTCAACCAGCTGTCAGTGGTCATTGCCAGGCTGTTCAGGGAAAGGGCGGGAGGTAGGAGAACAATTAAGTCTGCCCTAATGCATCATCCTACCCCAAATGAAGAGCTTAAGCAGCTTATTGTTTTAACTGCATAACTCATTAAAAGAAAATGCATAGCCCTCCTTGATTGAGACTACGTGGCTCATTAATGTTTGATACACCTGCCAAGGACTTAGAGGGAGGCAGTGAGCCTGGTGCCTCTGAGCCAGTGGGCTGAGAGCCCCACCCAGGATGCCCACCCTAGGGAGCCTGAGAGCAGTGGAGCACACTGCTTGGCGCTCTGGGGCAACACTTGCCTGAGCAAAGTAGCACCTTGCAGGGAAAGACTGGGTAGGGGCAACAGATGTGAACATTGGTACTTTCTCAAACCTCTGCTTTCTCAGAGCTCTGGTTGGGGCTGAACGTTTTCACAGGCTGTGACTGAATGTGGTAACTTGGATTTAATTGTCAGGCTGCAAGGCTTTTGTGGACAGAAAATTGAGATTTTCAAGACAGGCATGACCTTGGAAATCTTCTAGCTGGGGTCCTAGAACGGGTGAGAGATTTGCTTGAGGTCACACAACCATGAGTGCAAGAGCAGCTGGAACACTAGTGCTTTTTTGTCACTATGGTTTAGTGTTCTTTCTGCTTCCCTAACTAGGGTATTATGATCTGGGGCCACAGAGATACTCCGTTCCTTCAGGTGGTGTGGCCCCAGCACTCTCTGTTCTCTGACGCTCTGTGGCTCCTTACAGAGGTGCCTGAGTGCTCCCTCTGGCTGCAGGGCTATGCATGGTGAGTACACGAGGCACCAAGGAGTTAACCATCCCAGGAGCAGCCTTCAGCCAATGAGAGATGAGAAGTGGCAGATGAATATGCAACTCTTTACCCCTAGGCAGGACCACTCTGAGGCATGTGCTTCACTGTTACTCTCAAAAGTACGGTCCCAGGGCCAGCAGCATCAGCATCACCTCAGGACCTGAAAGAAATTCAGATTTTCAGGCCTCACTCACTTCAGACCTACTCATCAGAAACTCTGAGGGTGGGGCCCAGCAGTCAGTTTCAATATCCCTTCCAGGTGATTCTGACGCATGCACGAGTTTGAGGATCTACCCTTTACAGTCTCCAGCGCTTCCTCAAAGCCCTGTTTGCTCCTGTGATAACCTGCTTATTTATGTACCCTGCTTGTTCTATCTGCTTCTCTTACTTCCGTAGTTTTTCACTGGTGCTTTCTGAGATCATTTCCTGAATAAACAACTTTCCCTGAAATCCTTGTTCCCCTGCTTCTGCAGGAACCTGAATAGTACCAAGGGCTCCAAACACATCCGAGGTTTCTTTTTCTTTATAGCCACAGCTGGTCCTAGAAGCAATGCAGGCTGATGCAAAGCCCTTGATAAGTCATATCGTCTTGGGCCAGTAACTAAACCTCGTTGAGTTAAAGTTTTCTAACCAAGAGCCTAAATTTTGGTGACTGAAGGCCTAAGAATCAAAAGATGTGGGTGAGTGGAGTACAGTATTCTTTTCTAGTACACTCAGTATTTAGGGACTAAATGATGCCTCCTGGAGGAGGGCAGATCTCCTTTCCTAATACATTGCTGCTGCAAAAATTTTCCCAGAGGCCATGAAAACTCTGGGAGAAAGGGACTGGGATGCTGGTCACTCACTTGACATCGAGTTTCAAAGGTAAATCGAATTATAGGAAAGTAGTTACAAGAGAGGGCAGCAGCCTCCCTGAGGGCTTAGGACATCTATATCAGAAAACCGCATTCCCTTAAGGGTTCACTGGAGAGGACTGCTGGTCCCAGATATAGCATATGCCCAGATCCACCACCCCAAGGGCACATGCCAGACCAAATGGCCACGAGTGTATACTGTAATTGTTGTAACCTGTGTATGAGCTGTGACACTAGGGGCTCAGGCGGTCAGCTGTGGAGCACCCCTCCCCGAGGATGATACAGAGGGATGAGTGTCCTGTTTCTCACCATGGGAAATCCTCAGGATAAGAAAGAAGAGTCTCTACCTGAGCTTTCAGAAGCAGGCAGCTTAGCAGTAAATGTGGGGTTGAGGAGTAAGCTCTCAGTGCTAGTGGGAGGGGATGGTTTGGTAAAAACCAAATTCCTGTGATTCTGCAAGAAGGTTTAAAAAGCACCACAGATTGCTGGCTCTCCCTTCCCCCCAGCAGACTGGCAGACACTGAAGTAACTGAAGCCAGAGGCTGGCAAGGATGTTGGGAGCCAGAAGTTGCTGAGCTCAGTTTCAAATAAGGCTACCGCCATCCAGCCCTTCTACAGGCCAAAGCAGTGAGCACTTTGTATTTTGGAGAAAAATTTATGAGAATTTCTGGCAATAAAGTAGATAGAGTTGTTGCAATTTGGAATATTCATGTATACATACACACACAATATACATTCATGTATATATATTCACACACATACACATATATCTGCATGTATACATACACAACCCCACTGAGACCCTCAATAGATAGAAAGGCAGACAAACCTCAGCTGGCTGTAGTGGGAACTGAGTAAGTTAACAGTAGTGCAACAGCTCAACACAGTGCCTGGCATAGAGGAGACAATGTCAGGAGTATTTCCATAAAGGCAGAGGGGCAACCATATGGAATACAGTGAGGAGCAAGAATGTCTCAGACTCATGGATGCAGGAATCTGGAACACAGACATCCAATCAGCCAGTCTGACCTCTCAGCCCCCTCCCTCAGGTCCTCCATGGTCAGCCCAGCAGGCTCCATTCACAGATAAGGAATGCAACAGGCGCTCCTGGAGCGTACATGTGGTGACCTGGGCCCCCAAGATTTTCCACTTTAATCCTGGTTTCACTCTCCACTGGAGACACAGGATTCCTGGTGTTAGGTCAATGGTCATTGCTATCAAAGCCAAGAAAAAGGAAAGCTTACAGCTTCTCAGTGTTAGCCTCTAAGACCCTGAAGATACACTTCATATCTCCCAGGGCTGTAGTAATATGCTATCCCACATACTAACATTGAAACTGGCTGTTCCAACCAAAGGCACCAACCAGTACCAATGTGTGGCCAGGCCACTCTGAAAAATGTACCAGGGTCACCAAACCACAAAAATCACTTCCTTTAAGCAACAACAACAATGCTGGGCGCGGTGGCTCACGCCTACAATCCCAGGCCGAGGCAGGTGGATCACGAGGTCAGGAGATTGAGACCATCCTGGCTAATAGAGTGAAACCCTGTCTCTACTAAAAATACAAAAAAAAAATTAGCCGGGCGTGGTGGCGGGAGCCTGTAGTCCCAGCTACTCGGGAGGCTGAGGCAGGAGAATGGTGTGAATCCAGGAGGCAGAGCTTGCAGTGAGCTGAGATTGCGCCACTGCACTCCAGCCTGGGTGACAGAGCGAGACTACGTCTCAAAAACAACAACAACATTGTGAACAATGAAGAGTTGCTTTGTCACATTTTCAATTACAATTAAATGAAGAAATGGAATCAGCCACCACAAAATACTAACTATAAACTTCATATTTGCAGCCCTGCAAGTGTTGCTCTTCCTCAAAATACAACCTTGCTGGAATTTTCCCCTTCTCATCCTTCATTGGCGAGAATTAGTGATGGAACACTCCCATATGTTACTGACAAGAATGCAATCTTCTAAAAGGCTAGTATTCGGCCAGGTGCAGTGGCTCACACCTATAATCCCAGCACTTTGGGAGGCCGAGATAGGTGGATCACATGAGGCCAGGAGTTCAAGATCAGCCTGGCCAACATGGTGGAACCCTGTCTCTACTAAAAATACAAAAAAATTAGCCGGGCGTGGTGGTGCTTGTCTGTAATCCCAGCTACTTGGGTGGCTGAGGCACAAGAATTGCTTGAATCCAGGAGGCAGTGAGCCAAGATCGTGCCACTGCCCTTCAACCTGGGCAACAGAACAAGACCCTGTCTCAAAAAAAAAAATTAAATTAGCTAGAATGGGGATATGAGAATGAGGGTTTCTGCTGCACAACTGAAGTCCAGTGGACTCAGTAGCCCTGGGTTGGTATAAAAATGCTAATTGCCTTGATTTATTGAGTGTCAGACAGGGTGGTACATGCCTTCATACAGTATTGCTAGTTGTCACAGCAGCCATGCAGACTGCTAATTCCTTATCCTGTGATCTTAGGGTATGTAGGAGTTTCCAGATCTCTAACTCTGCTACTAGTGAGAGCCCACGATGTGCCACCCCCTGTACCAGCTATTAACAAGTGGTACTTCTAATATTGACCAATCTCATGGCTGCCAAACTGTAGTCTTACAAATGAGGAGAATAAAATGGAGCCGATATTAACTGTGTTGCTGATGAATGGTTACTGTAGAGGAAAGTTGTCCCTTCTATTTTTTCAAATCAGTAATTACAGGGCATACATTTCAAAGGAAATAAACTAATATGAATTACTTCCAAATATGATTGGTAAAATAGACAATTCTTTCTAAGAAAATATATATTTTGTAATCTTGGCTTTTTAAAACAGCTTTAGCAAAGTATATTTTACATATCATAAAATTCATACATTTCTGGTGTATAATTCAATGCATTTTTAGTAAATTTATAGAGTTGTACAACGATCACCATAAATCAATTTTACAAGGTTTTCATGCCCCAATATGATCCCTTGTGCCAACTTACAATTAATCTCCATTCCCACCCGAGCCCCAGGCAACTACCAATATACTTTTTTTCTCTGTAAATTTGAATCTTGGCTGTTCTTTACTGCAGTTCTTGGCCTCTGTGTTTTCATTTGTCCAACTGAAGATTAGACAAGAGGCAGCACAGGGTGGTGGATAAATCGTGGACCAATATTGAAGCAAAGATCTGCTCATCTGGGACACTCACCACGTAAGTGAGATTGAGAAGGGGACTCCTATTGGATCTTAGTTTCTTCACTGACTAGCAGGCATTGCAAGACCAGTTTTCCAAGGCTGTTGAGAGTCAACTGTGCAAACATGCTGTGAACTAGGTAAGTGGCATCATCCTTATTTATAGACGAGGCGATCAAGGCTTAGCAGGTTAAGTAATAGTCCTAATGTCACTCAGTTAGAAAGTGATGGTGTTGGGATACGCACTCAGTCTTTCTAGCCTTGAAGCACGTGTGTTTTCTAGTATACCTCACTGGTCCCCAAAACTCAATCCAATACTGAGCTGAGTGAATTTTCTCAAGTCTCTCAGCTGTATGGAGTAATTCCCCCTCAGCTTACTTACAGTCAACCGTCAGTGTGAACCAGAGACTGCTGCCTCCCCAACAGCTCTCATTGGCAGCACCCCTGGTGATGCATGTATGCAGACAGCAAGCACTTCGAGTCTCTTCTAGGTTTACAGCTTCATCCGTGGGTTCTCTAGGGTCCCAGGTATGTAGCTGCAGACCAGGCATCCAAGCTGCCTCTCATCCAGCATGTTTCTTCCCATCACTTGGAATTTCCATTTCAAAGTGGGTTCATGGCAACTGTTCCTAATCAAGGAGAGTCACTATTCTCATCTTTGACTCTCCAGCTCTGTTATCCAAACATACAGGACTCACCTTCCCACAAGCACAGGCAACTCTCATAAGAGGCAGACTCACATCCTGCAATTCTGACCTTGATAATCGGACTCTAAAGTTGTTCTGCTAATAGTCATTTGCCAAGGAGTCAATCAACAGGTTCTGCCCTGGGAAACAAAGGGGCCATGGCTCAAGGTTTCTGGGACTTGAAACCTCCAAAATGACTATTTGGCTCATTTCATTTTCCAAAATGGTTACCTGAAAAATATTAAAAGCCCTAGACTCAAGGTCTCCGTGAAATTCTGAACTTGCCTGCAAGGAGTAAGGTAGGAGGTGCTGAATTCTGCTGTTGATTCTATACTAATGTGCACTTCTTTGCAAAATAAGTTTGGTCAGGTCAGTTTTTGTTATTTTGCTTTGTTTAAGTTATTTTTCATAGCAATTTGCCCTCCACCCACCAACCCACACTTACCAAGTTCTGTTTTTATGCATTTTGTATATTTGGGTTTTATGTAAGACTTTATTCAAAAAAGAATTCCACTACAAAAAAGAATGGAAAAACACTGGGTTTGTTGCCTCCAGCTCTAACAAATAATTGAAGACTTTGTAAAAGATTTCTTTCAAAACTGAGAGCCATCCCTATGATTGATGTGAAGTAGCACTTAGTTGACAAGCATTCTATTACAGCTTTCTTTACAAACAGTGTTTTAGGAATTCACCAATCCGTGATCCTTCAGGAATTTTACTTGGAACAACAGATAAAGTAATAAACACCATGGACCTCTGTGCAGGACATTCAGCCATCACATTTGTTAATTTGTTTTGGTCCTGTCTCTTATGTGCAGGTTATTGAAGGAGGACTCAATAACAAGAGAGTCTCGAGAAAGCCAGTGGAAGGGATATAGCACAAAAAGCAGAAGGCGCTTCGATAAAGCTGTACTCATGTTTAAGCTAGGGACCTTGTTTATTTCTTCAGATCCAAGTTCATACACTTTCAGCCACAGGTGTGTGCAGGACTCCCTTACAGGATATCCTGGCTGTGCATGTGTGTATGTGTGTGTGTGTCTGTGTGTGTGTGTGTGTGTGCACATGTGAGACACAAAGGCAGACAAGGCTTGGGAAGGAGGGAGAGAGAAAGAGAGAGGAGAGTAAGATATGGATAAAGGCACAGAGAGACAGAAAAATATTCACAGAGAGATAAAGTTACACAGAAACAGACACAGACAGACAGAAACCAAGCCTGCAGAAACGAAGATGTTTATAGAAGGGAAGACAGAAAAATAGAAAGACACAGAGAAACAGAAAGAGATGTGGTCAGCCAAAAAATATTTGGTGACGATAGCCTAACGAGACTTATGAACACAACACAATGTATGAATCTTATTTAGATGCTGATCTGAATGAACAAACTGTAAAAAAAAAAAAAATGGAGTCAGTTGAATAAATCTGAAGCACTGATTCAACGTTTGATAATAGCAAGAAATTATTGCTAACTATTGAGTGTGTTAATGGTATTGTTATGTTTTAATTGAGCCATTATCTTTTAGAGACACTGTCTGAAATGTTTAGGGGTAAAATGATACAATGCCTGAGCTTGTTTCGAAATAACATGCAGGGAGGGGTGGGTGAGGATGTCAATGAAAGATTATTAAAACTGGGTGATGGGAACATGGGGGTTCCTTATGTTATTCTGTAACTTTTGTGTATATTGAAAAGTTCCATAATATGAAGTTTAAAAAATTGTTAAATGCCTGCCATGAGTCAGGCAATAGTGTAGGGAATGGGAAATAGGTTGAACAGGATAGAGGCAGAGATGAGAGGGACAGACAGTGGAGATGGAGGGATGGTGACAGAGGCAGACAAAAGTCCAAAGAGATAAAGGAGAAAGGGAGGGAGGGGGTGGGGAGGATGAAGGTGTGAGTGCTGTGCTCACAGCCATGTACAGAAAAGAGGCTTCATCCCAGTGATATTAGGGTAGTGACAAATATTTCAGCATTCCAGGAACCCCAGGGTTAAAAATGAGACTTCAGCAGAAATCACTCCACCCACCACCAGCCATGACAGGAGTTCGGGTCCTGTCAAAGCCTCCCATATTGTATTTATTGGAGTCTTTTGGGAGCTCAAGCTCAAGTCCATTCAGCTACCACACAACGTTCCCCCAGGCTCCTTTGTCTCTTTCTCTGGCTTATGGTCCAGGCTGTGCCTCTGCAGGGCTCTGCTTTTCTTTCCTCTCACTGGTCACTGGGGTTTCTCCTGGTCACCACTCCCACTTCCAGTGGGTCCTTCTCTGCATAGCCGGCACCTTCATCCTTCCCTCCTGCTGGGCACCGCAGCCTGTCCTGTGCACTGCCATGCTTGCTGGGCATGGCCACCTCTTCCATGTTTTGCTTCTGCCCCACACTGATAGCTGCCACCCTAGCCAGAGAAAGTGCTAGAGCCTTCCATATGACAAAATGCATAATGGCCTGTGGCAACATGGAGAAGATGAAGGCACCTCTCCACTCTGCCTCACACGGAGGCCAAGGACAGCCAGAGCTGGGTTGCTCATGCTCCAGCGCCTAGCCACTCTTCATTCAACAGCCCTTTCCATTTTCCCTCACAGCACTCTTTCTCGTAGCGATTACATGAATCCATGGGACTGGGTGGGGCCAGACCCAGGGCCAGCCACTACACTGTACTCCACATCACTCTGCTTCTACTAATCACTCCACATCACTCTGCTTCTAATAATCAAGGCCAAGCATGACCCACCCTGCAGATGGAGTAGTAGTCAGGGTTCTCTAGAGAACTGGGACCAATAGACTGTATCTAGATATACAGAAAAAGATGTATTAGGAAGGATTGTCTCATGCCATTATGAAGGCTGAGGAGTTCCACAATCTGCTTATTGCAAACTAGAAGCCCAGGTCACGTAGGTCCAGTCCAAACTTAAAGGCCTGAGAACCAGGAGAGCCAGTGGCATAAGTCCCAGTGTGAGTGAGAAGGCTCAAAAACTAGGGGGCACTGATGTCTGAGGGAAGGAGAAGATGGAAGTCTCAGCCTAAGCAAAGAGCAAATTCAGACTTCCTCTGCCTTTCTGTCCTAGCAGGGCCCTCAATGGATTGGATGATGGCACATTGGTGAGGGGAATCTTCTTTACTCAGTGTACTGATAAAAATGCTCATTTCTTCCTGAAACACTCTCACAGGCAAACCCCAAAGTGATGTTCTACCAGCTATCTGGGCATTCCTTAACCAAATCAGATTGAGATAAAATGAGCCATCACAGATGGCTTTCCTCCCTTGTGGTTCTGTGGTCTTCAGAAGGCCTGCCCCACTACTTACCATACCAAAATGTCTCCAGACATGCAGAGACCATGCTTGGCAGAAAGCAGGTCCCAGTGTTTGTTGCACATCTTCTATGTGCTAAGCATTATGCTAGCTTTCACATTCTATGAGATGAATATTATTTTAATAATAGTAATTATTATTACAGCAGCTAGCATTTATTGAGCATTTACTATTTGCCAACTGTTGTGCAATGTGCTTTACACACACTATTTAATTTTCATATAATCTGAAAAGGTATATACTTTTGTTACGCCCATCTTACCAATGAGAAAATAAGGCTTGGGGAGAACTATGAGTCCCAAATCCCACCTGTGTCAGTGCCTTATTGCTTTGGTCCTTTAGAACAGACGGTTTGCTATTGTGGCTCAAAGGCTCTGGATGTTGTGGCAGCATAACTCTGAGAAACCTGTTATGAGGCTGTGATGTTATTTGTATTTTTGAAGGCACTGACTAGCTCTGAATCAGAAAGGAAATAGGCAACGAAAAGGATTTCCCTGTTGTAGACAGAGCACGTCAGCTGTATTTGAAACACGGAGACACCCTGAGAGGAGGAACCACCTTTGCCTCATCCCCCTCATTGCTTGAGCACCCTGAGATCCCATGGCCCTCTTCAGGCCAGACGGTTTTTGACAATCCCAAATAGGGCTTTATGTCACTCAGGGTGTCAGCGTAAGACTGTCACTATCCTTAGCATCAGGCAAAGAGCTGGAAGGTAGGAGGTGATTTCCTGCCATGTCAATTTTCGTACCCAAGCTTTGAAGGGTGAAGTTTATATTTTACTCTATCCCGAATTCAGACACAATCCCACTGACCACCAGATCTCTCCACCATTGAAGAGATTTCCCAAATGCATGGATGGGACTTCTATCTCAGCAATCCCTTCAAGACCTAAAAGTCCGCAAGTCCTCTATAGACCCTCCCATCCTATCTCCTTATTGTTTCTGCCCATTCAACCAGGGAGAGGTACAGGGTATCATTAAAGACTCTTAGGCCTGGCTACTTCAAGTATGGTCCATAGATCAGCGGAGTCAGCACTCCTTGTTGGGCCTCCAGAATCTCAGGCTGAATCAAAACTTATGTTTTTAACAAGATCCCAGGTAGTTCACATATATATTAGAGTTTGAGAAGGACTGCTAAGCCAGTGGTTCTCAAACCAGTGGTTCTCAAACTTGGCTGCATGCTGGAACCATCTGGGGAGTTTTTTTAAAATACCAGTGCCTGGTCCTACCCCCTGGAGATTCTTATTTTCTTGGTTTGGAGGTTGCTTGGGTAAAGAAGTAGTGAAAGGTCCCCAGTGATCCCAGTGTGCCGCTGGGGTTGAGAACCACTGGCTTAGAGAATTGGGTAACACCTACTTCAGCTACACTGATGAAATCTAGATGAGTGACCACCTTGCGGGCGTCCTATCACTTAGAGTGCCGAGGGTGACTACCCTCCAGGACTCTGATTCCAGAGTCAGCCCTGCCTCCTCTCTCCCTGGCAAGGAGGAGCAGGGACCTCTCTATTCTGCAACAAAGGGGGCTTCTTTGGCTTGTTTCATGGGAAGATGGGAGGTGAGGGAGCAGCAGTTTCCAGCTAGAGTGCTTTCATTGCCCTGTGGCCAGGTAGCCACAGTCTCTGTCAAGAAAGAAGGCATTACTGGCCAGTGCATCTGAAGGTCAAAAGTACTTGAACACCTTTCCTGAAGGATGGAAAAGCAGTGAAAGGAGTCAGACTTGGCTGCTGCCTGGCCTTGCTTTTATGGGAAAAACAGAAGTTATGGGATGGGAGGAGCGTGAAGAGTGGGTGTTGCCGGCCCTCCTGGCATCACAGCTTGTGAACCGTAGCAGTGATGGGCAGTCTGCTCTCTTCACTGGCCCTGCCAGGTCCGGAGATCCGTGTAGGGGCGCTAAGAATTCACCCACTGCAGAGGCCCCACCTCGAGGCAGTTTCCTGTGGGCAGTTATTTTGGGAACAGGAACTGGATGTTTGGGAGGAAGAGGGGTAGCCAAGGGCCTGGAGGCAGGCGGTGGAGAGGTGCGGCCCAGCAGCTCAGCAACACTGAAAGGGCCCCAATGTCCAGACACCCAGGCAGCTTCCACTTGCCTCCACCCCCGGCACAAAGGCGCAGTCACGTGGCCGCTGGGGCTGCGACTTGAAAGAGCTCCCATTGTCCACGCTGCCTCAGGTTTCAGGGAACCAGACGCTGGGAGGACGGACTTTTTCTTCTTTTTTCTTTTTTTTGTTGTAAAGTAACAGGGGCGAAGGCCAACAGCATTTTCGACTCCGGAAGTGGGGTCTACACATGCACACACGCCAAACAGACTTCTCCAAGTTTGTTTTTCTAACACATTGGAAACCACACAGTTCAGGAGAAAATTCATCTCACATGCTGTAGCCTGCTTTCCCGGAACGTGTCCAGAGACTGCTGTGTCAACACTGCCAAACTCAGCAAGCCGCCCTCCCAACGGAATGGTGTGATTTGCCAAGGAAAAAACTCAACCCAGAGCCTGGAAGGAGGGAGCCGGGGGCAGGCGGCTAGGGGGGATTGCGCATAGTTCAAAGGGAGGGTGAGCTTCCAATTGGACAAGGCACTTCCCCGATTACACAGCTGTCACCCCTCCAAAGGCCACCGCTGCATCCCCTTGGGCTCCCTGTTCCCAGACAGGGCTGCATTTGTGTGCTCAGCTGCTGACTGTCCTACTCTTAAAGCACTCAGGGTGAGAGTGTGTGGAGGGAGGAATGAGGCTGGGGTTGAGGATGTTTCTCAGCCTAAGTTCTGCCCCGAGGCAGCTTGGCGGAAGAGGAAAGGGCTTTGGCATCACTGAGACCGGATATTAATGTAGCTCGTAGGTCCTAGCTGCATTTCCCCAAAACAAGGATGAGCTCTTCGTCTTTGCAGAGATATTACAAATAGAAAAGACGCTAAGGATGGCGAAGGTGTTTACTACAGGGCAGGGACATAACAGGTGCCCACTGAATATCCGTTTCCTCCCACCGGTTTGTCCCTGGAGGTTGAGTGTGGGGTTCTATCTCTCTTACTTGGCTTTCAGGAGATAGAGGACAGCTCATCCATAAAGGGAATGTCTTGGATATGGAATTTCACAGTTAAAGCAGCCCCCCAGACACCAAGTACAGTGACGAAACTCCTTTTCTTTCTCCCCATGGAATGTAAGCCCCAGTTCTACTGGGTGGCAGGAAACATCATCCAGTTTATGTAATGACTCCAGTCATTATTAGGGTTAACTTAGGATCTGCAATTTGCAATTTGGTCACAGTCTAGTCCAAAATGACTATGGGATTTCTTGCCTCTCCCCCTGCTTTTGTCCTAACTTAGTCTCTGAGGAGCAGGTGGTGAATGGAGGTCTTCGTTACTGGATGTGTGGGAGGGAGCAGCCACCTTGACCTCTTCTACTTTGGGTGCCTGCATGCAGGGTGGTAACCAGCTTCTCCATGCAGGTGGACTGGACGTGGGCAGCCTGCTGAGGAGTGTTGCTCATGTCATTCACACTCTGGGTGTGGCAAGTGGGTGGTCTGGTTTCCAAAAACTTCTCTTAGAATCAAATCAGTCATGCTTCCTTTCCTCTACCCATCCCAACCACCATATAAGCTGCACCGTTTTTTGGTGTTTGTCTCCCTGAATTTACCTCACTCATCTGGCAACTTTCAAGAGCATGCTGACTCTTTCTGCTGGCTATGTGGGACCTGCAGAGTCTCCTCCACACCACTTGGGGGCTGAAGACAGCCTGATGCCTGCCTCCTGTACCTCTCCTGTACCAGCTCTCTGCTGGCTCCAATGAGGTAGTTCCATGAGATTGCCACTGTCAGAACCCTCTGGAAGAGAAGCAGAGGCCTTCCTCTTCCCTCTCAGCTGTCCTCAACCCTCATGAGGAACCCTCTCCCATTTCTTGCTCCTTCCTTTGATGATGATGATGACAATGATGATGATGATGGTGATGATGACAACTTCTGTGTGTGTATGATGGAATATATTGCTCCTCATTCTTGATCTTTAAACTCTTATCTCCTCAGGCAGAGGGAAAACCTGTCTCTTGCTACCTCTTTGCATCAAGTCTGTCTAGTCTCAAACTCAGAGCTGTGTTCTTTAGCAACTTTAGTGTTAGGAGTCTCTGCTCTCAGTGCTGGGGGGATGTCTGCAGAAATGGATAATCTTGATTTTAGTTTCTATTTGGTGGAGAGTCCCAACAAGAAGCCACCAGGGATCACGAAGGGGCACATTTAATTAATATCTCACTTATCAACCTGCCAGTTACGTCATTTTAAAATTGACTGGTTTCAGGTCCCCTCTCAAGTTGTTCACTAGCTACTGGCAACCATCTCATGGTATGACCTTGAGCACATTGCTGCAGATTTCTGAGCTTTGATTTTCCAAGGCTGGATCATCTATAAGTCCCCTTCCAGCTCCAAACTTCTAACATGTATGTGTTTGAGATTCTGGACAAGCCTCTATGTGCTGAGCTCTGGCATCCATATGAAATACAGAGAGTCCCCATCAGACTCCAATTTCTCTAGTAATAGAGGGGAGGTCTGGTATAGATTAAATATAATCCACTGATAATCCAAAACCACACGTTAGCCTTTGGTTTTGATCTCATGTATTAGAGGAGCGAACAAGCTACAAAATTGACCAATTTGAATTCTACCTGTCCCTTCCCCTTCTATCCTCTCAAAGACATGCTAATTTGATCTGTAATGTGGCCAAAGGGCAGACAGTAGAAGGGAGGGGAAGCCAGAGGCATGAAAAATCCCCAAACTGGATCATCCATCCCCTGGATAATGGGCAGCTGCCTGAACAGAATGCTCAATGAGGGCTCATCTTTTTTCAAGCCAGCCCTGTCCCCATGCTGCAATAGCTATAATCTCCATGGCAAAATGCATTAAACCGTTGAGTTCCTTAGACAAATTCCACCATTCCTCACTCAATTCACAGGCAGGCTAGATTTATTGAAATTGAGAAACTGGTTAATTGTCATTTGGAAGTAGCAGACTATTTAAAAGACCTAACCAAAATGCCCATCTGGGGACCCAGGAACCCAGTTTTCTGCTATCTGGATAAGTACAAGCAAACAGAAACTTGCATAAATTTTTCGTGATTGCCTCCATAATTATAAATGTTTTTCTATGAATACTCCTTAAGCTGTAAATGTACCCGACTTGTAAATATTGCTAAAATCCCATATGACCTCCTCTGGTCTCTCTCTACCCCATAATCTCTTTGGAGTGCTGGGAGTACCCATTTTTGCTAACCGTAATCTCTCTATATATATCTCAGTTCATATCTTTGAAGGAGGAAATTTGATTGGCTCTTGGCTTGACAATGGATAGGCTGCCTTTGGGTCAGAGGAGGATATATTTATTGCCTGCTCTACCCACAGACCCTGCCTGGACAAGGCTGCTCCATGTACCTTAAAACTGTGACAACAGTTACTTATACTAGAAGTGGACATCTGAGCTGGTCTGTGCTTACAAAATTCTTGGACTCTATGGCAAGAGACTAAACCAGCATGTAGCAACATCCTTCCCTACTGCGAAGAACAAGTTAGACTACATGAGACTCTGAAGGTCCCTCAAGTTCGAATGTTCTATAATTTCTTTCCTAAGCCTAAAGATTCTTACAGCCTCTTGAAAACTGATCCCAGCAGAGATGAGGACTCACCAGGATATAGTGCCTGCCATGGAGCAGGCTGGAGGCCAAGAGACTCTAAGCCAAGGTTAAGGTGGTAGACTGGGAGTTAACAGGAATGCATACAAGTCAGGGCCAGAACTGTGATGACTGTGGCCCTCAGGAAGGGGGAACAATCAAAGATCAGGTCAAAAAAACTGGTGTCACAGGTGTCTTGCTGGGGCTGGACACCTGTATGCTTCTGGCATATGGAATTGGATATCCCTGGTCTCTATCCTCTGATTTATCTGGAGGTTGAGGAAACTCCTGGAAAAAGATTCAAACTCTGCTCACAGTTGAAGTTAGACCCCACTCAGATTTCCTTTACCTGCTTGTGCACTCCTCCCCCAGCTCCTATGAGTGGCTCGAGAGAATTGCCTTTGGCTGAACCAGAGGTTTCGCATCTCAGCCCCAAAATGCAGCATAACTAACTTCCATAGGGCTACAAAAGGCTAGCTCCCAGCCCATTTTTGGGACTAGACTGAGGCTGGTATCCATCTGAGACCACATCCTTGATTAGCTGCTTTCTCACTCCATCCTGTTCCCTTTCTCCTGAAGAGCTTCTTTCAATAAATTGTGTACCTCGAAATTTCTGTCTCAGCTTCTGTTTCTAGAAATCCTGACCTAAGTGATATTTTGTTGTTTAATACTGGGGAAAACTTGTATTTGAGAAATTCTAAGGAGACCACGTTTTTAATAACTGCTTCTTTTATGTCTTTGGGATCTTTTATTCTAATAAGGGGAAAATGTGTTAATTCACCAAAATGGTGGATTTGTTGACTGTTACAGAATAAGATAACCACTGCTCTACAAAGTTAATTTATTTAAAGCAGAAAGATAATTTTTTTTTGGTGTTAAGGGATGTTTTAATTTAGTATGCAGTAACAAAAATTTGTACACTAGCAATTGAGTTTAAAAAAAAGCATTTGTGTTATTTTGAATTGCTTCCCAAACACACAAATTAATAGAAATTGCTTAAAGACTTTAATACGGGCATTTGTTTTTTTGACGGAGTCTCGCTCTGTCAACCAGGCTGGAGTGCAGTGGCGCGATCTTGGCTCACTGCAACCTCTGCCTGCTGGGTTCAAGCGACTCTCTTGCCTCAGCCTCCCGAGTAGCTGGGACTACAGGCATGTACCACTACGCTCAGCTAATTTTTGTATTTTTAGTAAAGACGAGATTTCAACATATTGGTTGGCCAGGATGGTCTCGATCTCTTGACCTCATGATCCACCTCCCTTGGCCTCCCAAAGTACTGGGATTCTAGGCGTGAGCCACCATGCCTGGCCCTGTATAGGCATTTTTATTGTGGACACCTTCTTTTTTGTTTTCCTTATTATCCCCTTCCCCTCTCCTTCTTCTCCTCCTCTTCTTTATCTTTCTGTCCTTCAGGTTAGCTATTACTTTCTTATTGCTATACTCATCTCAAAAATTTCAGCTCCTTGAGTCATCCCAGTTGTATATTTTCTCACAAAAGTCCTGTATTTGCATCTCTTCCTTCAAATAGTGATCTCAAGCATAGTTCTTGCTCTTAAGAAAGAAGCCCCCTTTCCTGACTCACCCCACCAAGCTGCTGCCAAGCGTTCCGACGACTGCTTTGGGTTCCGAGTGGTTCCTCTGCTTGTGCAGCTGTTTCATCCAGTTAGCCAGTGCAGCCTTACTCTGCCTCCCCTTCCTCTTCATTTCAATCCCCTAATCCTGCCTCATACCCAAGGCTTTTCTTCCTACTTGGTTCTCCTTATAGTGGTAACAGCTGCTCCTTGATAGTCATTGGTGACCATTGGTGAGAACAAGTGCAAACAGGTCTAGAATTGCTTTATGGGTCAATGTATCAGTTTTCTATGGCTGCATAACAAATTACCACAAACCAAAGGATTTAAAATATTTAGGTTGGTGCAAAAGTGATTGCAGTTCTTGCCATTACTTTTAATGGCAAAAATCGCCATCAATTTGCACCAACCTAATAACACCCATTTGTTAGCTCATGGTTCTGTAGGTCAAAATTCCTGGCCCATCTTGACAGAGTTCCCTGCTCAGGTCCCACTTTAAGGGGTCCTTCTTATCTGGAGGTTCCAGGGTGGCGGGGAGGGGTGGGCAGAAATCCAAGCTCATTCTCATCGAACTCATTGGCAGAATCCAATTCCTCAGTTACAGGACTGAGGTCTCCATCTTCTTGCTAGCTGTTGACCAGGACTTGTTCTCAGCTCCTAGAGGCCAGCTGCCCATTGCATGCCATATGACTCCTTCATCTTCAGGTAGGCAGTGGAGACTCTCCCTTGCAATGATTCCCTCTTATATTAATATATTGGGTCTCTTAAGTCCCCTGTCTCTAATCTCAAGACCCATATTTAAAGGGCTCATGAGATTAGGTCAGGCACACTTGAATAATCTTCCTTTCTTAGAGTCAACCATGGCATATAATGCAACCTAATCACATGAACAATACCTGCAATCTTTGCCTGAGGACTTCAATCAGTCCATGTGGGAACAAGCAAGAAGTGTTAGGGACCCCCAAGAGCAGCCAGCAACCAATAACAGATGAAAACTCCAGCTTTCCTGCCCTTCAGTTCCTAACAGGGCATGGACTGGTACTGGTTTGTGGCCTGGGGGTTGGGGACCCCTGACCTAGGGTATCAGGTTGAAGAAATGGTTAAACAGCAAAGGATTCAAGATGTGATCTGGCTGCTTCTAATGGCCTAAATCAGATACAGGAGCAAATAAATGAGTTAAAGTTGGAACTTAAAGTTAAAAGAGAAGGAGAATATAAAAATTTGGAAAATTTGCAGACTGGCCATGTGATAGAGAAGGAAAAATCATTTTCAGGAGAGGAATTCAAGCAGTCTGTGGAGCAACCACTTGCTGGAGAGATCAGTGTAACTAAAAGGGAACCAAGTGTTAATATCCAAGACAGTGAGGAAAAGACCTCAAAGGCATTTCAGAAATCTTGGAGGCAACCCTTCCCATCATAGGCCCAGAGGCTTAGGTGGACTGAATGGCTTCCAAGGGCCAAGCCCTGGGTGCCATTGCCCTGAGCCGCTTTAGGAGGCTTCCCTCCCTATCCCTGCTGCTCCAGCTGCAGCTCAAAGGGCCTTAGGCACAGCTCAGGCTTCCACTTTGGAGAGTAATCCTTGGTGGCTTCCATGTGGTGGTAAGCCTATAGGTGCACAGAATACAAGAATGAAGTAGGGTTGGCAGTTTTTAATGTAAATTCCAGAGTATGTATGAGAAGCTTGGCTGCCTAGGAAGAAGCCTACAGCAGGGTGGAAGCCCCCACACAGAATCCTCACCAGGGCACTGCCTAGTGGAGTTGTGGGAAGGGAGCCATTGTCCTGCAGACCCAAAAATGGTAGAGCCACCAGCAGCTTTTATTCTGATCCTGGAAAAGCCACAGGCACTCAACTCCAACCTGTGAGAGCAACCATGGTTGCTGCACCCTGCAGCTACAGAGGCAGTGTTGCCCAAGGCCTTGGGAGCTCACCTTTTGCACTAATGTGCCCCGGATGCAGGACATGGAGTCAAAGGAGATTATTTTGGAGCTTTAAGGTTTAATGTCTGCCCTGCTGAGTTTCGGACTTGTATGGGGTTTATTGCCCCTTTTATTTGGCCAACTTCTCCCATTTAAAAATGGGGATATTTACCCAATTTCTGTTCCACCATTTTATCTTGAAAGTAAATAGCTTGTTTTTTACTTTACATGCTCATAGGTAGAAGGAACTTACCTTGATTCTCAGATGAGACTTTGGACCTTAGACATCAGACTTTGATTTGATGCTGAAACAAGTTAAGTCTTTGGGAAACTATTGAGAAGGGATGGTTGTATTTTGCAAAGTGAGAAGAACATAAGATTTGGGGCCCCAAGGGAAGAATGATATAGTTTGGTTTGGATGTTTGTCCCCTCCAAATGTCGTGTTGAGTTGAAATATGATCCCCAATGTTGGAAGTGGGGCCTAGTGGGAAGTGTCTGGGTCATGGGGGCAGATCCCTCATGAATGTCTTGGTGCCCTCCTTGTGGTATGAGTGAGTTCTTGCAAAATCTGGTTGTTTACAAAGGGTGTGGCACCTCCCCACTCTCTCTCTGTCTTGCTACGTGGTATGCTGGCTCCCTTTTCACCTTCTACCACGATTGTAAGGTTCCTGAGGTCCTCACCAGAAGCCAAGCAAATGTTGGTGCCATGTCTGTAATAGCCTGCAGAACTCTGAGCCAAATAAACCTCTTTTCTTTATAAATTACGCAGCCTTGGGTATTCTTTTATAGTGATGCAAAATAGATTAAGATACCTGCTGAGCCACCAGCTTGAGCAATGTGGATGGCCAAGCTCTACTTTCCAAAGGAAGCACTTTATTATAAGACAGAATTACATGCTAGAAAATCCTTCTTTGGAATGATCTGAAAGCTACCTTCCTGCAATTTCTGCTTGTTGGTACCAGTGCTGTGCCCTGGGTCAGAGGGAGGGGCAAATCTGTGTCCTCTGCCACACAGTCACTAGAGAAGACCCTGAAGTGCTGAGGGAACAATGTATTTAATCTGGGTAGCATCCCTTCCCAAGCATGTAGATCCTGACTGACTCTCTACTCTTCCATGCCATGTGATTAGCTGCACATAAGTCCCCATTGCTTTAAGTTCCTGGCTCAGATAATGAAGTTAATTCTTCCCTGGAAGGAGAGACAAGAAGTCATCTAATCAGGAAGAGGGAATTGTCTTTGGGTCCTCTGGAGAGGCAGCTGCAGAACATAGTGTGGTAATTAGACAGGAAATCTCAGTATCCCTAATGCCTAAAACAGCTAATTGAGGCAAAGGTGTATTTACTGAGCCTTAAATTATATACTTAATTTTTTTTTACCACTACATAGTAAGTGTAGACTTGGTCAAAATAATATATAACCTCAAGAGACAAAAATAATTTAATAAGCAATTTTAACTTTGTTATCTCATTTAAACCTTTTAACAACCCTGGAAGATAGATTGAAATATTTTCATTTTATAGGTGGGAAAAATCAACCCTCAGAAGGCAAGTGAAATCAGCATACTCTCAGCAAGCTAGGCCAGCCTTATTCTGGGCAAGCCGGAATACAGTGCCCACCTGCCCCTTGTGGAGAGGAATTTGGGAGAAGACCTGGATCCAGGGTACTAATCCATGTTCCACATGGACCATGCAGGGTAAATGGTGGCAATAGTTCCAGTTTCACTGTTGTAATTTGGACCTTTGAATATCGTTGATAGGCAAAATAACAACCCCTCCCCCCAAATCCATTTCCTAATTCCTGAAATCTGAGAATATGTGATCTTCTATGGCAAAGGGGACTTTGCAGGCATGATTAATTTAAGGATCTGTGAATAGGAAAATTATCCTGGATTATCTGGATGAACCCAACATGATCACAAGAGTCCTTATAAGAAGGAGGCAAGAGCATCAGAGAGAGAGAGATTTGAATATGCTATGCTGCTGACTTTGAAGAAGGGGGAAGGGATCAGAAGCCAAGGAATGCATGTGGCCCCTAAAAGCTGGAAAAGGCAAGGACATGAATTCTTCCCTTAGGCCTCCGGGAACAACAACAGCCCTGCCAATACTCTGAGTTTAGCCCAGTGAGAACTCTGACCTACAGAACAATACATTTATGTTGTTTTAAGCCAATTAATTTATGGTAATTTGTTACAGCAGCAATAGGAAACTAATACAGTATACAACCATGGTTCCGGCTTGCTTGGTATGAACCAAGGCACACATGAACAGATAACACATGTCAGCTTGTGTCTTTGTCTGGGTTCTGCAGAAGCAGACCCTCAAACTTATGTGGATGCAGTTGCTTATTTGGGAGTGTAAAGAAGCAAAGAAGACAGAGAGGCAAGGAAAATTATTCTTTCTGAGCAAGTTACCACTGTGGTTAATTGGGGGTGACGCTGATGGAGGGTCTTTGGGAAATAGTGTGGGATAGGCTGCTGAAATGTGCCACCTGAAGGGCAGGAAAGCTGGAGTTTTCATCTGTTATTGGTTGATGGCTGCTCTTGGGGGTCCCTGACACTTCTGGCTTGTTCCCACATGGGCTGATAAAGTCCTCAGGCAAAGAGTTGCAGGTGCTCACATTAAGAAGCCATTGGTGTACAGGGGAATGCTGAGTGCTGAGGCAATATGGTGGGCCCATTAAAAGTCTGCCGAGGCTGATTTCATTGAGAGTTTGCCAGAAAAAGACAGGCTGCTCCTCATTCTGCAGATTCATGTGGATCCTTTTGGAATTAACTTGGAATGTTGCCTTGGAGTCTGAAATCTCAAAGAACTGAAGGGCTTGGCCGGGTGCCATGGCTCACGCCTGTAATCCGAGTACTTTGGGAGGCCAAGGTGGGTGGATCAAAAGGTCAAGAGATCAAGACCATCCTGGAAAACATGGTGAAACCCCGTCTCTACTAAAAATACGAAAATTAGCTGGGCATGGTGGCATGCGCCTGTAGTCCCAGCTACTCAGGAGGCTGAGGCAGGAGAATCACTTGAACCCATGAGGTGGAGGTGCAGTGAGCTGTGATCGCGCCACTGCACTCCAGCCTGACAACAGAGTGAGACTCCATAAAAAAAAAAAAAAAAAAAAAAAAAAAAAAGAACTGAAGGGCTTGAAGGCTCAGCACTTTTACTTCTTCCACCTGTCATACCTAAGGAATAACTGGATCATGTGGGCTGTGAACAGCTGACTCCAGCCACCAGCAAGGAGAAGGCATTTTTTTTCCTGGACTGTGACCTTTGATGACCCAGCAGGGAGTTCCTGGCTAGGGATAGGGGGCATTTCATGAAGAAGAAAGGTGTTTCATAAGGACTTGCTTAAAGAGGGAGCTAGACTGTGTCTTGACCAAGGGAGGGAGGAATAAAGCTCAGGGAAAATCAAGATGACGTAAAATTTTAATGTAAAGAGGCAACAAGAGTCTCATAAAATATACTCAGCTCTGGTGAATAAATCACCTGAAATACAACTAGAAGGACACTGTGTTCAGAAGAAGGGCAGACAGAATCACACTATAGAAGATGACCCAGAAACTCATGGATCCATGTAGAGAAACACAGTGGAGACTATTCTGGTGAGACTAAAATGTGGGAAGAACAATTGTTTTAGGGGTTTTAGCAGTGGGGCTGGGGCTGGGGCTGAGGCTGGCGTGTCAGCTCTCCGGCATTCTGCACAAACCTCATTCTGCTGAAAACAGGGCACATTCCTACAGTGCCCTGCTGACAACTTCCACCCCTAGACAGGCAGGGGAAGCCACAAGGGAAGAAAGATTATTCTGGAATTGATTACGACCACCAACAAAAAAACTAATTGGTAAAATGGAAGCGATAAAAGCTTTGCATAAAGTGACTGTTTTACCCCAGGATTCATAAATGAAATATTGAGGATGGTCAGAAAATGGATTCTAGACTTCAGAAGGCAGATTTCCAAAACACTCCCCAAAAATGGATACAATCCTGTGTCTAGAAAATCTAACTGGTGATATGACATAAGAAAAAATGGAGACTTTAAATCTAAAATTATTACAATCCAAGAATATGTCACCTCCAGAAAGAAATGTGCCTGTACATCACACTTTCAGATAAATTCTACTCTAGAGTATATAAGGAAAAGCTAGAAGAAGGGGCACAGCCAAGGTATATGACAGAAGTAAGACATGGGCCAGGAGGGCTTCAGGGAGACTAAATTCCAGGAAAACTGTTGACTGCCCCACATGCTCAAAATAGTAATAACAACTGAACATTTATTGATCTCCTTCTATATTCCAATGACTGTGCAAGCATATTATCCCATTTTATCCTCATATCAATCCTATGAGGTAGGAAGAGGAAACTGAGGCTCCGAGTGACCAAGTGGCTGGTTCAAGTCACACAGCTAGTAAGCAGATTAAACAGAAATGTTGACAAGTAAGATGGACTGACAGCTGGTTCAAACTGGCTCAAAGGGCACTGCTTCCTGCCTCCACATGAACCTGGAGAAAGGTTTCTAGTAGTTGCCAACAGGCTCTGTCTTTGGCATAATTGTGGCTAACATTTGAGTAAATGACCCTAATCTACATATCATAAAGCCAGGAGGCACAGAGAAGGAATGTTGATAGATAAAGATTCAAAATTATTGCAAGCTGGACTTCTTAGACAAAAGTAAACTGGTGCTCATGCACAGGTTGAAGGGCCTCTCAGGAAATTTCTGGGGTGGTTTCCAGCGGGGGCCTGATAACCACAACCTCACATGAGACAGGGTGTTGTGGCTAGTCTCATGAAGGCCTGGTGGTCTGAACATCTGCTTGGAGCTCCTGCACTCACATTTGTGACAGGGTCACTTAGGCCTGGTGGTGGCGAAGAATGTCTGGGGTACCCCATGTGGTAGCTCGATGGCAGTATCCCAGCTAAGGGTCCCCCTTCTTGCTCCTGGATTCCACTATGTTGGTCTGCATTCTGCCTTCCCTTTCTGCAGCCACACTGTCTTGCATACCCTCCCTCCTGTCTTCCTTTTCAGTGTGATCCTCTACTTTCTGTTGTTGGTGAGTTTCTCATAGCTTTTTGTCCATTGCAAACCCCTCTTCTTATTTTTTAATGTGTTTATGTAGATATGTAATATATTATTTTTATGTTTTCTATCCTTTCTAGGATTTGGCCTAGGAAGGGCAAAATGTAATGTTTGCCCAGTCATTGAAAGCAGAAGTTGTTGCCTAAAATATACTGTTCAAACTGTCTCTGAAGTCTCTGAGAGCCATGGAAAATGGGAACATTAAGTTATTTAATTTCAAATCCAACTCACAAAGCACAGAGAGCTGCTTATGCTCATTGCTCAAGTGACAGCCTTTTTAACAGACCCACATAGGTGCCTCTCTAGTCAAAGACTGAAAAGACAGTCACTACAATATTTCATCGAACAACTTCTAGACCTGGGGCAAATTTTTTCTTCATGAAATCTTGGAGGAAGTATTGAAATATCCCCCAGAACAACTTCTTATAAAATATCCAGTGAAATTATAGTAACTGGAGGCTGCAAAAACCAATCACTTATTTTGATGATTACATAATGTTTTTATTTTGAAACGTAGATTACAAAAGCCAAAACTTAATTATTTCTGCAAACTTGTTTGAGCTATTAAAACTTCTTATAAATGCCTTCTTTTCCTTCCTTCATTCCTTTTTTCCTTCGTTCCTTCTTTTCTCTTTTTCTTTCTTATATTTACAAGAAAAAAATAAGAAAAGGGAAATTAAATCAAGCCTTCCTTATCTCATCTTATTATCAAGAATATGTTCTACAAATATAATGTGACATAGTATCCAAATGTGGTTTTGCAGTTAGTGGAACTAGCAACATTCCCAGAGTCCAATTTCATCCTTTGATATAAATTTCAGGAGATTTTTTTAAAAAGACAAAACCACCTTGGATAGCTAAATTCATCAGAATCAACCATGAAGGATAGGTAAGGAAATGTGGATAATGCAGTGAGGGCCAGAACTCTTGTCATGCATACAAGAGTTTGAGAACATCTCACAGTGTGGAGAGGCCTCTTGTTGCCTGCCCAGGATTTAAGGTTCTTGATGAGCCAACATCAACTTGCCTTTCAGGCTTATCTCTCATTATTTTATCTTGCTCTCACTTTTTCTCACACACTCTTTTTCTCTCTACTTATACGCGTGCGTGTGCACACACACACACACACACAGAGAGAGAGAGAGAGAGAGAGAAAGGGGAAGTTAAACAGTTCAGAGAACAGTCCTACAAATTAGGACCATATCTGCATTATGAGTATTAATATTCTGTGACTGTCATTAACCTTACTCATTTCAGGGATAAGCTGAAGTTCACCAAGATTCCCAAAATATTTTCATAGTTGATGGCAAGGCTGGGGTTGCCAGATAAAAATACAGGGTGCCCAGTTAAATCTGAGTTTCAGATAAACAATGAATATTGGGAATGGTTTATACTAAAAAAAATTATTGTTCATCTGAAATTCAGTTATAACTGGGCATCCTGTCTTTTGATTTTGCTAAATCTGACAATCCTAATAGGGGTGGTATGTCAATCAGGGTCTTGCCAGAAAAGAGATGAAACACTTAAACAGGATAGTTTAAGGAGGGTTTTGAAAAGAGATTATTTACAAAAGTGTAGTCAGCCCCAGGAAAACAAGGGATGATGCAGTACTTGGAGTTAGAAACAGCAGGTTCAGTTTCTGTTCCCACAGGAGCAAGGAGAGGGTGGGGCTTTCAGAACCGGAAGACAGGGAGGCTCCATGGGGACGGCTGCCTGAAGAGCAATGACCTCTGCATGAGAGGCTGGACCCAACTGGTGGCCAGCTGGAAGTAAGAAAACCCTGTAATGTGGCTCACAGAGATCAGTGTCTTGGCCAGAGAGCTGGTAAAGGCAGGTGGATATTGGATCTAAAGAGGCAAATAAAACACTTCCAGCATGAGACATCTTGGGGGCTCTGGACATCCAGATGACATGGATCCAGCATATAATTAGGCCACAACACTGGGGGTAGAACCCACTTGACTGTGAAATGCCTGCTTGGGAAGGATCCCTTTGCTCTGGGACAGCCTCAGGGTCCCACTCCATGGGTCTGTGTTTCTTGGGTTTTCCTTTTCTCTCTCTGTGTGTGTGTGTGTGTGTGTGTGTGTGTGTGTGTGTGTGTATGGAGTCTGGCAAATCCAAAATCTGCAGTGTGGGCTGGAAGGCTGTAGATCCAGGAAGAGCTGATGTTTCAGTTCAAGACTGAAGCCTGTCTGCTGACAGACTTTCTTCTTGTTGAGGGGAGTTCAGTCTTTTGTTTTATTCAGCCCTTAAACTCTTTGGAGGTTCACCCACATTTGGAGGGCAATCCATTTTAATCAAAGTCCACCAATTTAAATGTTAATCTCATCCAAAAACACCTTCACAGAAATATAAAAAGTAATGCTTTACCAAATATTTGGGCATTGTGGCCCAGCCAAGTTGACACATTGTGTTAGTCCATTCTCACACTGCTACAAAGAACTGCTTGAGATGGAAAGAGGCTTCATTGACTCACAGTTCAGCATGGCTGGGGAGGCCTCAGGAAACTTACAATCATGGCAGAAGGGGAAGCAGGCACATCTTACATGGCAGCAGGTGAGAAAGAGCAAGCAAGAGCAGGGAAAACTGCCTTATAAAACCATCAAATCTCATGAGAACTCACTCACTGTCATGAGAATAGCATGGGGAAACCGCCCCCATGATCCAGTCACCTCCCACCAGGTGTCTCCCTCAACACCTGTGGATTACAATTCAAGATGAGATTTGGGTGGGGACATAAAGCCTAAAGATATCACACATAAAACCATCGCAGCTGACTTTTAGTGTAGCCTTGGTCAGATGCGCAAAGGTTGTCCTTGTCACCCTCTTGTGGTCCAGCTCAGCTACCAAGGTTGAACTCTTCCTATATGGTTTTGGGGACAAAGCAAGAGAAAACCTGCATTTTTTTCACCCTGACCTCTTTCTTATCTCTCCTACAGTAGGTGCAAGCAAGTGGCCAAGGAATGGGGGATTAGGAGTCTTGGTCCTCTCTTCCTCAATTTTAAATAAATCAGAGGAATTTTGAATAAGAATCTGCCATGGTCAAAAAGCTTTATCTGAAATGGTTGTTATGACTTCTTGATCAGAGAAAATATTAGATGCCAGTGTCGTAAGTCCACTGGCATAAGATATATGCCTTGTAGGTGTTTGCAATATTGGGGTTAATAATGGGACATCAAGCCTAGGGTTTCTCCAAGCTTTCATGTGGACATTTCCTAGAAGGACCACTTGTATGATGGCTAGACTAACATGGTGAGTGTCTTTTGGAGAAAATGTGATGCTTTGGGGGCAGATATAAACTGGTTCTGATATTTAAGAATGACTCAAATCCTTTGTATTTGAAATAATATTCAAGTGACATTATGAACCAATTTTGGATTTCACAGAATTAACTGTGCAAAATGATCACCCTGAGAATATCTAAATCTGGGACATGCTGTGACCTTCAAAGTTTTATATTAGGAATTCCTCCTCTAAGTGTGTCACTAAGTCAAAGGATTTCAGCATTGCATAGATCACAGCAAAAATTAAAACTATGGCATTTTCTTTAGATAAAAGCTTGTGATCGGTGCTATCTGTAGTGTTCCAGTTGTCCCAGGAGCTACAGATGCTTTTAACTACTGAGATGAGAATGAAGGTTTACACTGTGTTCCTGAAGAATGAATAATGGGAGCTACATTGTCATTCTTACATTTTGTGGCAGGAACTTCCTGCCATCTTGCCATGAGCTAATTATTGGTTTACCTCATGAATGGGCAAAGTCAGTTAATACATTCCCAAAAGATGGTACCCTCCACCCCCTGCCAATATTCTAGATGGCAGGATGTTCATAAAGTATTAGAAATCCCAAGGTCAGTAAAATTCCAAATCGAGAACTCAGACTGTAGTATGTTGAGTTTGATTGTGTTTTCGCAGTAATATCATTAATAATCAGCTGTTGATAAGCTTAGCCAAGTCACATTTTACAAAGATTTAAATTCCCCAACAAGATCAGCAAGAAGTTCAATGACTCTCGGTAAAGGTAATGTGTAAGTGTCTCAGTTAAGTTGTATTTTCAGTCTCTATAGAGTCTTACCTCACTCAGACTAGAGTGCTGGAATAAAGTATGTTACCAGTTCAAGGGCATCTTGTTTGATTAAATGTTCAATCAATCTCTCATACATCGCAAGAGCTCCATTTATAGATTTCAAGGGAATTGGCAAAATCATTATTGAAGGCTTTAAGCAGAGGATTGACATGTTAGATTTGTATTTTAGAAAGGTCTTTCTGACTGTGGTGTGGAAAAAGGCTTGGAGGGATAAAGATTAGCAACAGGGAGACCAACTGGGGTTCTATAAAGAACGGAAGGGTCTGAACTGGGCCAGGAGCTGTAGAGTTGATGAGGAGCTACGTACCTGGGCATCAGTCTAGACTCACAGCTCCCGAGTTACAGGGCACATAATGGACCATGGGCACTATTGCTGTGATCTAAATCCAACCTCACGTTTGTGTTAAACCATGCTTCCCATGAACTAATGTCAGCCAGTTACCAAGGGTGGGAGTAATACAAGTACGAGGATGTTTCTGGGAGACCCAGAGCTCCCCTAATGGTGTTTGTGGCTTAAAACTCCCCAGTGGCTTTGTGGAACATTCCTTGCACTGCACAACAGTGTGACACTTCCACCCAACCTTCTCTCCCTCTTTTCTTCATTCGAGGCCACACTCATTGTGAGCTTCTTCTGGCTTCCTCCACATTTTCTCTCATAGATATTTTTCTTAACAAAAATCCTTGCATGTTTAACCTCACCTTGGTGTCTGCTTCTTAACAAAACTAGAACAACACAAGGGCAATTTCAAAAAAATTTTTTGTGTGTGACGGTCTTGCAATATTGGCCAGGCCTCAAGTGATTCTCTTGCCTCGGCCTCCCAAAGTGTTGGGATTACAGGCATGAGCCATGGTGCCCAGCCAAAAATATTTTAAAAGTAGAATTGGCAAAGGAATGAGGGAGAAATGAGTCTACTACCACTCCCCTGTTTCTGAGTAGCAGGAGGGGGGATGGTAGAACCCAAGAGAGGAGCAGATTTAGAGTTGAGGGTTTCTTTATGTCTCTATGGTTTCTGTGATGACAGAGGAGACACTAATGCCCGAGAGACCACTCTTTGCCTTTTCTTACTTCTAAAATGTATAAAAATGTTGCTGTTGCTGCTTCTTCATCACCTGAGGTTTGACTGTAATGGTGCAAGTATTACACTACTGTTATTCATTAACTTCATTCCACCCTTCAGTTGTAATCCCTGCACTCTTCCAAGAGCGTAACCATTCAGGTCTCCATGCTTTTTCTCTTGCTGTCCTCTATACTTTTTCTAGGCTGTCCTCAGCCTGGAAAGCTCACCCAGAATTGCCTTCTGAAATATTTGACTTGCTGGAAGTGGCTGTGTAGGAGAATGGGAAAGCATAGGGTTTCAGTCGCGAGCTGGGCTCTTCAGCTCCAGCTCTGCTGCTAAGAGAGGCAGCTGTGTTGGTCCTGGAGAGGACTACAGGGAGTCAAATTCTTGTTCTGTCACCCATGAGCTATATGACCTTGGACAAGTTGTGTCATCTGTCTGTACCTCAGTTTCTTCATCCATAAAATGGGGATGGCAAGAATCTCCATCTTGCAGGGTTCTTGTGAGGTTTAAGAAGTCAAGCTTACAAGATCAGGAGATTGAGACCATCCTCACTAACACGGTGAAACCCCGTCTCTACTAAAAATACAAAAAATTAGCTGGGCGTGGTGGCAGGCACCTGTAGTCCCAGCTACTCCGGAGGCTGAGGCAGGAGAATGGTGTGAACCCGGGAGGTGGAGCTTGCAGTGAGCTGAGACCACGCCACTGCACTCCAGCCTGGGTGACAGAGCGAGACTCTGTCTCAAAACAAAAAAAGAAGAAGATGAAGTCAAGCTTAACAATGACTGGCACATGGTCTGTGGTCAATATGTGAGTGGAGAATTTTTAACCTTTTTTAACCTGTCTGGGTCTTTAGTTGTAAAGCAAAGGTGTCAGACTAGATGACCTTATCAGATGGTAAAACCTAATTCACATGCTGCCTGTCCTGCTCCCTGACTCCCACTCTGAGAGCTCATCATTCCTTCCTAGGCCTTCCCACAGTGTGCTGGGACACCTGTAGTTGGTTCTCTTGCCAGTTTTGCTTTATGTTTTACTTGGTTGTGTGCAAATATGTCTACTCCACTGGGTAGGAAGCTGTTTGAGTGCAGGGAATATTTTTCCTTGTAACCCCAGAGTGACCAGCACAGCAGGAACACAAAAATTCTTGTGATTAATTAAAGGATTAAGAATGGCTTCTAGAGAGAGATGGTCAAAAGTAGGATTCTTTTTAATAACAGATAAGTTGATTAAATTTTCACTTGTACTAGTCACTGTGCTTGAGTACTTTTTAAACATTATTTCACTTAACTCTCATCAGCCCTAAAGATAGGCATTATATTCCCATTTTGCAAATGAGAAAAGAGGCTCACAGAGATTTAGGAACTTGCTAAGTGAGTGGCAAAACTGGGATAGAAACCCAGCTCTGTTGGCTTCTAAAGACCATGTTATTCACGCTACCTTGCCAGAGTCTTTGATGCTAAACATTCCACAAACTCTTGTAGACTAATTTGTGTTCGTTATGGTCTGAATGTTTGTGTCCTCCCAAAATTCATGTGTTAAAGTCCGAATCTCCAGTGTGATGGTATTTGGGAGTAAGGCTTTTGGGAGGTAATTAGGGTTAAAACAGGTCATGAGGCTGGGGCTCTTATGATGGGATTAGTGCCCTTGCAAGAAGAGAAAGAATCTTTCTCTCTTTCCATGCTCATACACGGAGGAAAGAACACGTGATGACACAGCAAGAAGGTGGATGTCTGTAAGTCAGGAAGAAAGTCTCACTAGGAACTGAATCTACCAGCACCTTCTTAGACTTCCCAGCCTCCAGAAATGTAAGAAATGTCTATCATTTAAGCCACCCAGTCTATGATAATTTGTTATAGTAGCCCAAGCTAAGACAGTGTTGTATTTCACTTCCACCTTGGCCACACACTCAATAAACACTGTGTTGTCACCTGCTTGCCAATTGCACACCTCCCCATCCATCCCTGGCAATTTTGGTTGTCATTCCAGGCTGGCTCTCTCCAGTGGTCCATGCACTAGACCTCTCCCTCCCCATCAAAAACATCCTGTATGCTCAGAACCTTGCCAGTTGGATGCGTTAGTGCACATTAAGGTGTTAAACACTTCAAAGGGTTGTTTCTTTGGGACAAGACTCTTGCTCAGGCTGTTGATAACTTGAACCCCACATAGCAGCTCTTTGAGTTCAAGGCGGGCTGGTGGGGAGATACAAGGGGAGCAGAAGGGCCTTTTTGTCCCTCCTGAATAAGAGCTCAGCTCTCAGACACTGTTACTTATGCAATTCCATCAGTTTCTTGAGAGAAGTATGATCCTGGGGGGAATCTGTTAATAGAAACATAAATCTAGGAAGGCCTCAGAGCCTCTCATTTCACAGTTAGGTAACTAAAGCCCAGCAAGGTTACTCACAATGACACATCCAAAGTGGCAGAGCCAAGGCCAGAAGGAAAGCTCCGTCAAGGAAGGCACATCCTTCTTAGAGCAGGGCTCACTCATGTATGTGTTCCCTGCTTCCCTTTCTTTCTCCTCCTCTCACATACTTCCTTGTTGCTTTTGTTGAGCAGGAGGGCTAAATCACAGCCAGTTTTCAGAGGTCAGTTTCCAGGGTAGGTAGGTGCTGAGGTTATGCAACTACATGGTGAATCATTCTGGAAGGACAGCTCAAGCACATCCTCATGTGGTCAGCTCCACGGGATGTGGCATTTTTCTACAGCTGCAGAGAAGCCAGAACAATCCTATCTGCAGGATAAAACCCCTCTTAAGAGTTTTAACTGTTTTAACCAAGCCTTTGAGGAGCTCTCCATGCAGCAACTACAACAATCCTTTGGGCAGCCACGGGGGATGCAAAAACCCTTTACAAAGACGATTTAACCCCCAAGTTTGGGTAAATAAAATGTGGATCTACCAGGAGAAAATAAATATCCAGGAAAGGAGCCATTCCTTAGAAAATTATAAGTGACCCAAATTGCCTCAAAATTAGAAAACCTGTTCAGACCAATAATTATGGAAGACCCAGAAACGTTGTCCAAGAATTAACTGAAAGAAAAGTCACCAGTTCCTGGTAGGAATATAATTGAGTAATTTAAAAAAAAACTTTTAAGGAATCATTTTTTGTTACTGTATAAATTATTTTAGAACATAAAAATGTGAAAAGCTCCTCTGATTGATTTCACAAAGCAAATTTAACCCTGGTACTAAACTATGACAACTGGCATTCCCAAAAGAAAATGCTGAACCAATCATCTCATTTACAAGTATAGATATAAAAATTCTAAATAAAGAGGCTGCCACTCAAAAGTATAGTGAAAAGAATATGCAGGTATGCAAGTAGGGTTCAGGGTACTAGGAATGCAAGAATGCTTCAAAATCAGGAAAGCTAGAAATAGAATGAATCACGTAAGTAGACCACAGAGCATTAACACAGTCTACATCTATTCCTGATGCTTAAATACGAGTAGAATGATATTTACTTGAGGTGCTGGTTATTCCCAGTTTTTGCTCCCAGATTTGTTTTTCTCCTCCCTTTTCAATTCCTGTTTTGTGTCCTTCTGTGGCTGACCTCCACAGACCACATCTTTCAGGCTCTCAGATCCCCTGTCTTCAGACTGTGCTCAGCCATTGGGTATGGGCAGAAGAAGGAAGGTGAAGGGAAGGATGCTTGGAGTGTTTGTCCCCTCTTTCATCCCCTGCGGTTTCAGCAGTGGCAGTGTTCAGCAGTGGATGTGTTCCTCCTCAACTGCAGCTCCTCTAGGCAGACCTTCTGGCATGGCTCTGACTCTCACAGGCTCCAGTGATATTTTTCCCTCCCTTTGTTCCTTCAGGTTTACGGGTATTGACAGATTCCCACAGGTGCTATTCCCTGGACACCTCACCATCTTTTTATGGTTCCCTTAACCCGTCCAAATCTCTATGCTTAGTTTCCTTGTTCAATTCTGTTTAGTTAAATATTTTTCGGCATATTGTCTTACTGCCAGGATCTTGACTAACATATCCAGCATGATGAATACTATTTATCATAGATCAATAAACAATATTATATTTATTAGAGTAATTAAATTATCTCATAATGTAATAACAGATGGAAAACCCTGAATTTTCCTCTTTGACAATTTTTGGGTCAATGAGAAAATTGAAGCTGAAATTTCAAACTCCAAGACTTAGCAATAATAAAATACTGCATGTCAAAATTAATGAAAGATGGCCAAAGCTGATTTCACAGAAAAATAAAGCCATAAACACATATATTAGACATTACAAATGAAAATTTTTAAAAATGTGCTCCAGAGGCTAGGAAAAAATATCACAGGTAGCATATGGAGAGCATAAATAATAAAGTAAAAGCAGAAATTAATGAATTACAAGACTGAAAAAGAAGAAACAAATTTTAAAAATTTGAAAAGCTCATATTAGAAATAAAAAATAAAAAATTAGAAAGAAGAATTAATGAAATATACAGAGGACATTCAAAAAAGTTTCAGGAAATGTTTGGCAAACCTGGGTACAAATTAAATTGAAACTTGGATGAAATAATTAAGTGTCTTAGAAAACATAGAAATTACCAAAATTCACCCTAGAGAAAATAAGAATTCTAAATAGACCAATAATCAGAAATTGAGACTAAAACATCCCCTAATCACCAGGCCCAGATGGTTTCTCAGGTAAATAATTTCAAATGTTCAAGGAACAAAGAATTCCAATACTTTAAACTGTCTCAAAGCACAGCAAGATAAGAAGAGCTTCCACGGGAAGCCAAAAATAACACCACCACTCAAATCAGAGTACAAGGAAGATGACCAAACTCATTTATGAATATTGCTGTTAAAAATGTATGAATAATAAAAATTAGCAAGTAGACTGAACAGATAAAAAAGAAAAGGTCTCTGTCATGAAAGCAAAAAAGAAGATGGGATACCTCAGGAATAAAAATTCTGCAAGTTACTGGGATCCAAGCAGTCCATTTTGATACCCAGAGATTTGCAACAGCTTAAAAACTTGCAGATGAATCATATGGCCTACAAATATGGAAAAAAATTAAGTAAAAGTTAGGTATATAATCAATGCAAAAAATATATATAGATGGTAGTCTATTTTTATCATTTACTATCATAAATTATGCTCATTTATTATTAAAAGTTTAAATTTATCAAAACTTATGCATAACATACAGACCAAACATGGTGCCTTTTGCAGTTGAGAGAAATGTAAATATACAATATTAAATCATAACTGCATAAACTTAATTATGACACATACTGTACTACTGTAATAATTTTGTATTGACCTCTTGTTACTATTGTGTCAGCTCCAGTGTTGGGAGTATCTGCTTAAAACACCATGTGCTGCTAATCATCTCCTTGTGAACAGTTTGTCTCTCCAGTAAATTGCATATCACATTAAAAAATGATCTCTTGTTGTTTGCATGTATTTTTCATATTGCAATACCATAAACCTTGAATAACATCATGGGACCCATACAAACGTGCCAGTACTTGAAGTGCTCCCAAGTGTCAGAGAAAAGTCATGACATTACAAGAAAAGACAGAGTTGCTGCATATGCACCATCAATTGAGGTCAGCAGTTGCAGTTGTCCACCATTTCAAGATAAATGCAATCAGTGTAAGGACAAAGAAAGAAAGAGAAAGAAAGAAGAAAGAAAGGAAGGAAGGGATGAAAGAAAGAAAGAAATGAAAGAAAGAGAAAGAAAGAGGAAGGAAGGGAAGAAAGAAAAAAAAGAAAGGAAAAGAAAAGGAGGGAAGGAGAAAGAAAGGAGAGAGAGAAAGGAAGGAAGGGAGGAAGGAAGGAAGGAAGGAAGGAAGGAAGGAAAAACAATTTCATGAAGCCATCACTGCATTAAAAAAAAGTACATGAAACCTTGCACTTTTTGTGAAGTACTTTTTATCACATATTGAAAATGTGGCTTTTCTGTGGGTGCAGGATTGCTATAAGAAAGGCATACCTTTATATTCTAATATGATTCAAGAAAAAGTGAAGTCATTATATGAAAACCTAAAGCAAATGGAAGGCAAAGAATCTAAAGCCTGAGAATTTAATGCCAGAAAAGGTTGGTCTGATAATCTTAGAAAAAGGCCTGACTTTTAAATGTTAGACCTAAAACCATAAAACCCTAGAAGAAAACCTAGGCAATGCCATTCAGGGCATAGACATAGGCAAGGACTTCATGTCTGAAACACCAAAAGCAATGGCAACAAAAGCCAACATTGACAAATGGGATCTAATTAAACTAAAGAGCTTCTGCACAGCAAAAGAAACTACCATCAGAGTGAACAGGCAACCTACAGAATGGGAGAAAATTTTTGCAACCTACTCATCTGACAAAGGGCTAATATCCAGAATCTACAAAGAACTCAAACAAATTTACAAGAAAAAAACAACAACCCCATCACAAAGTGGGCGAAGGATATGAACAGACACTTCTCAAAAGAAGACATTTATGCAGCCAACAGATACATGAAAAAATGCTCATCATCACTGGCCATCAGAGAAAATGCAAATCAAAACCACAATGAGATACCATCTCACAGCAGTTAGAATGGCGATCATTAAAAGGTCAGGAGACAACAGGTGGTGGAGAGGATGAGGAGAAATAGGAACACTTTTACACTGTTGGTGGGACTGTAAACTAGTTCAACCATTGTGGAAGACAGTGTGGCAATTCCTTAGGGATCTAGAACTAGAAATACCATTTGACTCAGCCATCCCATTACTGGGTATATACCCAAAGGAATATAAATCATGCTGCTATAAAGACACATGCACACATATGTTTATTGCAGCACTACTCACAATAGCAAAGACTTGGAACCAACCCAAATGTCCATCAATGATAGACTGGATTAAGAAAATGTGGCACATATACACCATGGAATACTATGCAGCCATAAAAAAGGATGAATTCATGTCCTTTGTAGGGACATGGATGAAGCTGGAAACCATCATTCTCAGTAAACTATCGCAAGGACAAAAAACCAAACACCACATGTTCTCACTCATAGGTGGGAATTGAACAATAAGAACACTTGGACACAGGAAGGGGAACATCACACACTGGGGCCTGTAATGGGGTGGGGGAGGGAGGAGGGATAGCATTAGGAGATATACCTAATGTAAATGACGAGTTAATGGGTGCAGCACACCAACATGGCACATGTATACATATATAACAAACCTGCACATTGTGCACATGTACCCTAGAACTTAAAGTATAATGAAAAAATATATATATATAAAAAATAAAGAACAAGTGAAAAATTATGACATGTATAAGGTATTAATAAAAGTGCTTCTTAACACCAAAAAAAAAGAAAGAAAAAGGCTTGACTTTACAAATGTCAAAATAACAGGAGAAGCATCTTCTGCCAACTAAGAGGCAGCAGACAAGTTCCCAGACACCTTCAAGAAAATCACCAAGGAGAAAGAACATTTGCCTGAACAGATTTTTTTTTTTTTTTTTTGAGACGGAGTCTCGCTCTATCGCCCAGGCTAGAGTGCAGTGGCGCGATCTCGGCTCACTGCAAGCTCCGCCTCCCGGGTTCACGCCATTCTCCTGCCTCAGCCTCTCCGAGTAGCTGGGACTACAGGCGCCCGCCACCGCGCCCGGCTAATTTTTTGTATTTTTAGTAGAGACGGGGTTTCACCGTGGTCTCGATCTCCTGACCTCGTGATCCGCCCGCCTCGGCCTCCCAAAGTGCTGGGATTACAAGCGTGAGCCACCGCGCCCGGCCCTGAACAGATTTTTAATGCAGATGAAAGTGCCTTATTCTGGGGGAAAATGCCACAAAAGAGATTTATGAGTAAGGAAGAGAAGTAAGCACCAGGATTTAAGGCAGAAAGAGATAAGCTAACTGTATGTTGTACAAATGCATTCGGGTTTATAATTAGGACTGCCTTTATCTACAAAGCTGCTAACCCCTGGGCCTTGCATTGAAAAGACAAATATGAGCTGCTTGTCTTTTAGTTATTCAACAAAAATGCATAAACAATGAGAACCCTTTTTCTGGATTACATCCACTGATGTTTTGTCCCTGAAGTAAGGAAGTACCTTGCCAGTAAGAGACTGCCTTTAAAAGTTCTTTTGATATTGGACAATGCCTCTGGCCACCCAGAATTCCACAAGTTCAATACCAAGGGCATTAAAGTGGACTATTTGTCCCCAGACACAATGTCTCTAATTCAGCCTCCAGATCAGGGGATCATAAGGACCTTTAAAAAATCATTACACATGGTATTTTATGGAAAGGATTGTCAATGCTATGGAAGAGAACCCCGTTAGAGAGAACATCATAAAAGTGTGAGAGGATTACACCACTGAAAATGCCATCATTGTCACAGGAAAAATCCATGAAAGCCATCAAGCATAAAATAATAACTTTCTGCTGGAGAAAACTGTGTTCAGATGTTGTGCATGACTTCACAGGATTTACAACAGAGTCAGTCAAGGAATTCATGAAAGAGATTGTGGATATGGCAAAAAAAAAAAAAAAAAGTGGTGGGTGAAGGGTTTCAAGATACGGATTTTGGAGAAATTCAAGAACTAGTAGACACCACACTATAGGAATTAACAGATGATGACTTGATAAAGATTAGTGCTTCTGAACCAGTGCCAGATCATGACGAAGAAGATGTAGAAGCACCAGTGCCAAAAACTAGACAATCTGACAAAAAAGTTTTAATTATTCAAGAGTACTTACGACTTCTTTTGTGACATGGGCTCTTCTATGATACAGGCACTGAAGCTAAAGCAAATGGTGGAAGAATAATTGCTACCATATAGAAACATTTTTGAAGAAATGAAAAAGCAAAATGTCAGACAGAAATTATCATGTATTTCCACAGTTACAGTAAGTGTGCCTGCCTCTCCTGCTTCCCCTTCCACCTCCTTCATTTTATCTGCCTCTGCCACACCTGAGACAGCAAAACCAATCTCTCCTCTTTCTCCTCCTTAGTCTATTTAACCTGAAGACACCAAGGATAGAGACCCTTATGATGATCCACTTCCACTTAATGAATAGTTAATATATTTTCTCTTTCTTACTATTTTCTTAACATTTTCTTTTCTCTAGCTTTATTGTAGGAATACAGTATATAATATGTATAACATGCAAAATACATATTAATCAACTGTTATGTAATCAGTAAGGCTTCTGATCAATAGAAGGCTGATAGTTAAGTTTTGGAGGAGTAAAGAGTTATAAGCTGATTTTCAACTGCATGGAAGGTCAGTTCCCCTACCCACTACATTGTTCAAGAGTCAACTATGTATTAGTAGAATAAGTATCTAATTTTGGAACACTTTCATCACCCCAAAAGAAAACCTGTACTCATTAGAAGTCACTTTCTCCATCCCATTCCCACATACCCTAGGCAATCACTAATGTACTTTCTATCTCTGTAGATTTGCCAATTCTGGACATTTCATGTAAACAGAATAATACAATATATGACTTGTGACTGGCTTCTTTCATTTAGCATCATGTTTTCAAGGTCCATCCATGCCGTAGCACCTATCAATACTTTATTTCTTTTAGTGTTGAATGATATTCCATTGTATGACTATACCACATTTTATTGATCCATTTATCAGTTGATGGACTTTTGGGTTGTTTCCACTTTTTGCCTATTACAACCAAGGCTGCTATGAATATTGCTATTTGTGTACAAATCTGTGTGTAGAAATATGCTTTAATTCTCTTGGGTATATACCTATGAGTGAAGCTGCTCGGTCATATGGCAACATTGTATTTAAACTTTTAAGGGAATGCCAGACCATTTTTCAAAGCAGATGCAATATTTCATATTCCCAGCAGCATTGTATGAGTATACTGATTCCTCTACATTTTTGCCAACATTTACTATTTTCTGATTTTTTAAATTATATCTGTCCCAGTGAGTGTAAAGTAGTATCTAATTATGGTTTGATTCACATTTCCTTGATGGCTAATGGTGCTGAGCATCTTTTCATATGCTTATTGGCTATTTTTTGTATATTTTTGTTAGATAGATGTTTATCCAGATCCTTTGTCCCTTTTTAAATTGGGTTATTTGCCTTTTTATTATTGAATTATGAAGGTACTTTATATGTTTTGGATACAAGAAGCTTAGATGTGTGAGTTGCAAATATTTTGTTTTAATTGATAGATTGCTTTTTTTACTTTCTTAATGATATTCTTTGTAAAAAGTATTTAATTTTGATGAAGTCCAATTTATCTTTTTTTTGCTTGTGCTTCTGGTGTCATATCTAAGAAACCTTTGTTTAACTCAGGACACAAAGATTTACTTCTATTTTTCTGGTAAGAATTTTACAGTTTTAATCTTACATTTATGTTTATGATCCATTTTGAGTTAATGTTTGTGTATAGTATGAGGTAGAAACTCAATATCATTTTTCATATGTGAATAACCAATTGTTCCAGTATCATTTATTGAAAAGATTTTCTTTCCTTATTGAATGTCTTGGCACCCTTGTTTAAAATTGATCACAAATGTCAGAATTTCTTTATAGACTCTCAATTCTATTCCCTTGATCTGTATGTCTATTCTTATACCACTACCTATCTGTCTTAATTACTGTAGCTTTATAGTAAGTTTTGAAATAAAAATATGAAGACTTCAACTTTGTTTTTCCTTTTCAAGATAGTTTTGGCTATTATGGATGCATCATATTTTCCTGTGAATTTTTGAATCAGCTTGCAAATTTCTGCAAAAAAGTCATCTGGGATTTTAATAGGGTTTACACTAAATCTGTAGATCAATTTGGCAAGTATTGCCTGACTAACAGTGTTAAATCTTCTGCCACATAACGTGAGTGCATTTCCATTTACTTAGTCCTTTATAAATTTATTTCAACAGTATTTCACAGTTTTCACTGGGCAAGTCTTGCACTTTTTAAATTTAATTCTAAGTTTTTAATTCTTTTTGATGCTATTGCAAATAGAATTGTTTTCTTAATTGTATTTTCAGATTGTTTATAAAATTAACTTTCGTACATTGTTCTTGTATCCTCCATTCTTGCTGAACTTATTTATTAGTTGTAGTAATGCTTTGTGGATTCCTTGGGATTTTCTATATACAAGATAATGTCATCTACAGATAGAAATAATTTAGGTTCTTCCTTTCCAGTCTGGATACTTTTCATTTCATTTTTTTGCCTAATTGCTCTGGCTGGAACTTTCAGTACAATGTTGATTGATAAGTGGTGACAGTGGATATCATTGTCTTGTTTCTGATCTTAGGTGGAAATAATTTAGTCTTTTACCATGAAGTATGATGTTAACTGTGGGTTTTTCATAGGTAATCTTTATCAGGTTGAGGAAGTTCTCTTTTATTCATAAAAGTTGTTGCTATCTACTTAATCATCAAATGGGATTGGATTTTGTCAGATATTTTCTCTGCGTTTATTAAAATGATCATGTAGGAGGGTTTGGTCCTTCATTCTATAATGTACACATTAATTGATTACACTGATAGAGTTTTGGATGTTAAAACAACTTTATATTCCTGAGATAAATTCCACCTGGGAATTTATATTCCTGAGATAAATTCCAACTTTTACATGTTGCAGGATTCTGCCTGCTAATATTTTATTAAGAAATTTTACATCTATATTTATGAAAAATATTGGTCTGTAGTGTTAGTTTCTTGTGATATCAATTTTGTTTTGGTACCAGTGAAATACTGCCCCATAGAGTGATTTGGAAAGTGTTCCCTCCTCTTTTTTGGTAGAATTTGTAAAAAAAATGAGCATTATTTCTTCTTCAATTGTGTATTAGAATTCACTAATGAAGCCATTTGGGTCTTGGCTTCCCTTTGGGGACAACTTTTAAGCTAGTAAATCAATCCTGTTATTTGTTATAGGGCGATTCAGATTTTCTCTTTCTTCTTGAGTCAGTTTTGGTGTTTTGTGTCTTTCTAGAAAATTGTTCATTTTATCTAGGCTATCTAATTTGTTGGTGTACAATTGTACATAATATTTCCTTATAATTCTTTATATTACTCTAAGATCAGTAGTAATATCCTCTCTTTCATTTTTTTAGAGACAGAGCTTCACTCTGTTTTCCAGGCTGGAGTATAATGGCACAACTTTAGCTTACTGCAGCCTCAAACTCCTGGGCTCAAGCTGTCCTCCCACCTCAGCCTTTCTTATTCCAGATTTTGGTAATTTGAGTTTCCTCTCTTTTTCCTTGGTCAAGCTAGTTAAAGGTTTGTCAATTTTATTAATCTTTTCAAAGAGCCAACTTTTTGTTTCATTGACTCTCCCTGTTGTTTTTCTGTTATCTATTTCATTTATTTCTGCTTCAATATTTCCTTCCCTCTGCTTGCTTTCAGTTAAGTTTGCTCTTTCTTTTTTCATTTCTTAAGGTGGAAGGTAAGGTTATTGATTTGAGATTCTTCTTCTTTTTTAATGTAGATATTTATAGCTATAAATTTCCCTGTGAGCACTGCTTTTGCTGCATTACAAAAGTTTTCATTTGTTATGTTTAGTTACATGTATGTCAAAGTATTTTCTAATTTTCCTGTTATTTACTTTTTGATCCATTGGTTATTTTGAAGCATATTTAATTTTCACATATTAGTACATTTTCAAGTTTCCTTCTGTTACTGATTTCCAATTTTATTTTATTATGGTTAGACAACATACCTTGTATGATTCCTTGAAAATTTATTGAGGTTTGCTTTATGTTTATTGTTTATTCTGGAAAATGTTCCATGTGTGCTTGAGAAGAATGTGTATTCTGCTGTTGTTGGGTGGATTACTTTCTATATACATCTCTTAGATCTACTTGGTTTGTAGTTTGTTCAAGTCTTCTATTTTCTTATTGAGCTTCTGTCTATTGTTGCATCCATTATTGAAGTTGGGGTATTGAAGTCTCTGTTATTGTTGAATTGTCTATTTCTCCTTTTTATTCTGTCAGTTTTTCTTTCATATGTTTTTGGGCTCTGTTGTTATGTGCACATATGTTTATAATTGTTATGCTTATCAGATACGTTGAAAATTTATCATTATAAAATTTCCTGTTTTGTTTCTAGTAAAAATTTTTGTTTTAAGATGGATTTTGTCTGATATTAATACAAACATTTCTGCTTTCTTTTGGCCATTATTTGCATGATGTGTCTTTTTCTGTCTTTTTTCCTTCTAACCTATTTGTGTTTTGAATCTACAGTGGAACCTTATAGCCAACAGACTGATGAATCATATTTGTTTAAAATCCATTTTCCCAACCTCTGACTTTTAATTAGAGAGTTTAATCCATTTACATTTAATATAATTGTTAAAATAGGATTTATGGCTGTCATTTTGCTATTTGTTTTCTATATGCCTTATGACTTTTCATTCCTCTGTTCTTCCATTACTGCCTTCTTTTGTTTTAAAAGGATATTTTCTGGTATATAATTATAATTCCATTTTTAACCATATTTTTTGAGTTATTTTCTTAGTGGTCGCACTGAGAATTATAATTAACATCTTAACTTAAAACATCCTACTTTGGATTAATATTAACTTAATTTTATTAATATCTAGAAACTTGGTATCAATATTGCTTGATTTCATCTGTACTCTTTTGTGTTTTTATCACAAATTAAATCTTGATATAAGCCCACCCATACAATGTTATAATTGCTTTGTGAAACTGTCTTTTAAATCACATAGCAGAAGAAAAGATTACAAAAAGTATATTTATACTGTGGTTTGCGTTTGTCTATGTAATTATCTTTACTGGTGCTCTTTATTTCTTTGTGTGAATTAGAGTTACCATCTAATGTCCTTTCATTTCAGCCTGAGGAACTCTCTTTGTTATTTCTTGTAGAGCAGATTTACTATTGATAAATTTTCTCTATTTTAAGTTGTCTGAGAATGTTTTAAATTCTTTTTCACTTTCCAAGGGTAATTTTGTTGTATGCAGAATTCTTGGTTAACAGACATTCTCTTCCCCTCACCCTCTAGTACTTTAAATATGTCATTTCACTGTCTTCTGGCCTCCATGGTTTCTGTTGAGAAGTCAGCTACTAATCTTATTAAAGATTTCCTTTATGTAATGAATTGTATTTCTCTTGCTATTTTCAAGATTCTATATTTGACTTTGGCTTCCAACAGTTTGATTATAGTATCTCCTTGATAGTATGTTACTTAGTGTTTGTTCAGCTTCTTCAATGTGTTGATTAAAGATTTCTGTTTCTCCTCTCCTTCTGAAATTCCCATTATATGTATTTTAATGTGTTTGATGGTGTCTCGCAAGTCTCTAAGGCTGTGTTCATTTTCTTCCATCTTTTCCTTACTATTCTTCAGACTAGATAATCTTTGTTGAATGATTTTCAAGTTTGTTGATTCTTCTGCCCACTCAAGTCTGCTGTTGAAACCTGATAGTATTTTTTCACTTGAATAATTGTATTTTTGCTCTTTTTAAAAAACAATTTCTATTCATTTATTGATATTTTCTACATAATGAGCCACTGCTGTCACACTTTATTTAATTGTTTGGCTATAGTTCCTTTAGTTCTTTGAACATATTTATAAAATTTAATGTCTTTGTCTGGTAAGTCCAACATCTAGTCCCCCTTCAGGGATAATTTTCATTAACTGCTTTCTTTGCTTTGTATAGGTCACACCTTCTTATTTCTCTATGTGTTTCACAATTTTCGTTGAAAATTGGGTACCTTAGATAATATTATGTGGTAATTTGGGGAATCATTTTCTTCCTTTCCTGAGGGTTTGTTGTTGTTCATGCCTTTGTTGCTATTGTCTGTATTCTTTGTGGCTTATGAAGCGTCTGCTCAATTAGTTTAGTGATTAGATGATGTTTGGCCAGAGATTTTTTTGTTTGTTTGTTTGTTTTTTTGCGATGGAGTCTTGCTCTTGTCACCCAGGCCGGGGTGCAATGGCATGATCTTGGCTCACTGCAACCTCTACCTCCTGGGTTCAAGTGGTTCTCCTGCCTCAGCCTCCTGAGTAGCTGGGATTACAGGCGCCCGCCACCACGCCAGGCTGATTTTTATATTTTTAGTAGAGACGGGATTTCACCATGTTGGCCAGGCTGGTCTCGAACTCCTAACCTTGTGATCTGCCCACCTCAGCCTCCCAAAGTGCTGGGGTTACAGGCATGAGCCACTGTGCCTGGCCAGTCAGAGTTTTTTTTTTAATGCCTTGAGCCAATACATCTTCCAATTTTTGCTGAGGGACTCTGTGTTTGTAAAATCATGTCTTTCAACGCTCAGACAGTTTACACCTTTACCTTAGACTTTACTTTCTACTAGCTCAGGGCCTCAAGATCAGCCAGTGAGGAGGGATTGGGGTATTCTCAGGTCTTTTCTTCAATGCATATAGCATTGCATGGCATGCATCCTTCTAGGTCCCCAGAAATATGTTAGAGATTTTCAAGGTCCTTTCTGGCATATTGCTCCCTAGATCTCCCTTTTAATTATTGGGCAGGTTCTTGTTTACCTCAACTGGTATTACAGCTTTGGGAAGGTATGATGTTAAATAATCGACACTGATTTTTTTTAAAACTTTTTCATTAAAAACTTTTTAACTGACAAATAATAATTGTACATAGTCGTAGGGTACATAGCAATACTTTCATACGTATAATGAAGAATATTCAAATCAGGATAATTAGCATATTCATCTCATTTATCATTTCTTTGGGATCGTTCGATATTATCCTTCTAGCTATTTGAAACTATATAATATATTATTGTTACTATGGCTACTGATTGTTTTGACAAACCTTCTGAAGACAGGGCTTTTCCTATAGGGTGAGCTCTGAGTTAAGTAATGACAGCATGTTACAAATGGGGTTTCTCCAGGGAACTATGAGGTAGACCACATAGTGACAATGCCCTAGGGTGGGGCTTTTTGAGACGCTCCAAACACGGTACATGTTGACTGAATGGCTGCTGATTTTCAAGGCTACTGCAGAGCTGGGAAGACAGGAATGAGAGTAGGTCAACTTAAAGTGCCATGAACCCTGCTGTTCTTACTGAGGTAAGCAGTTTTCATCAAATGAATGGTCTTCACGTTGTTGCAAGGCTTTGGTTAATCTTAGAGTTCTGAAAACTTTGATTTAAACATTTTTGTGACTGTTTTATTCCTTTTTGGAAGAGCAGACTTATGGAGGCCTTTTAGCAATTTGGATGTCCGATCTTGTTTAACTTTTTAATATTGTGAGTAGTGTGATTACATTTTCCAAGAGTTCATATAATAAAAATGAGAACAACTGCAGTACAAATGCCAGCATAACCTAGACATCGCTGGGAAAACAAAAGGCTCATTGACTGTGTAATTTTAATGAAGGGTGTAAGGACACATGTAACTGGACTAAGGAGATAAAGAATCAAAACACAGCATATTATGTGATATGTGAAAAAAATGTTGAATTGTGCCTGATGAGGAAGGAGACATGAAAACAGATGGACACTGAATCTCCCAAATCCAGAAAGAGATAGATACGTATTTCTAAATCAATCAAATAATTTTTCATCTGCAAACAATACAATAAAGCTTAGCTGAAAATAGTACCTGCTGAATTAACTCGAGATAACCACACAAACATGTATTATCATGTAATTCCCTTGTTACCTGAAATTGAGTGAAATTTCCTTTCTTGATTAAAATAGCAATTAAACACAATTATAATGTCCTGTGTGTGAACCAAAGGGAAAATTTTGGTAACAGATGTTGGTGTTGACCCCTTACAGTGTAGCACAGATTTTTTTCAGCTCTTACTAATGGTCATACTTTCTACCATATATCAAATAATGCGTCTTATCCTGAAAACCAGCAACAGCTTGTAGGAATTAGTTTCCAGATATCCACAAATGTCCATCCATTTGGTAAATACAGGCTTGTTTTGGAGAGCTGGAAACTAATTCCTATCAATCTAAAAACCTGCTGCTGCTAGTAAGTAAAATATTTTTATTATTCAAAAAAGCATTATTGGAAATGAAAAATCAAGGGTAAAAATACCCTATTGTATCATGGAACAAAAAGAAAAATTTTGTTATTTTTTATTAAATATAGGTAATGTCTCTTTAATAACTACAATTGTATTATCTGTTTCTTTTCAGAAGTCCAACATTTATGTATGCTAAGAATACACAATATAGCCTATAAAATTTGAATATTGATTTAAAAGCTTTTCTTAAAAAAGAGTTTAAATAAGTTGCTCTATCAGAAGACAGAAAAAAATATAGAAATGTTATATTTTATTACATATTTATTTCATTGGTCCTATGATTTTTGCTCAATGCCACTGTTAGCTAGTCCTATTGTTGTTTTGTTTAAATAATAGCCTTTCGTTGTAGAAAAGTAAACAATACAAAATAATATCTAGTTTCACATAAATATTTATTGTTCATATTTTATATTAAAATAGTAAAACATGTATGATTATTACATACATTATTGTTATTTTTTTATTTCTCATGACTGTGTTCTGAGTTGGTTCTCTACAAAGTGGATACTATCCACAAACTACACAAAATCCTGGTTATTTTAGGGGCTTGAGTGCCCCAGGGTTGTTAGTGAAACAGAGACAGGAACCCCGCCAATCTGTTCCAAGAGCCTGGAGTGTCCATCTAGAGGCCAGGACAGCAGCAGAAGTTGGTGGGAAACTCTTGTGCCCAGAAAGAGATTACAGGGCTGTACAGTGCCTACAGGAAACAAGCCCATGTGATACTCCCTGTGACTCAGAAATATTGGGTGGCTAGGAGGCCTTTGGAGAGGAACCTAAGGTCTTCTATGAATATGTATGGTCAAGTGCTGATAAATCTGGGTAATTAATGTTAATATAACTGTATTAGTTACCTTAGGCTGCAATAACAAAATATTGTAGGCCAGAAGGCTTAAATGACAGAAATTCATTTTCTCACAATTCTGGAAGCTGGAAGTTCAAGATTAAGGTGCCAGAAGGGTTGGTTTCTCCTGAGGCTTCTCTCCTTGGCTTACAAATGGCCACCTCCTCACTGTGTCCTCACATGGTTTTTCCTCTGTACACATGTGAAGAGAGAGCACTGGTGTCTCTTCTTCTTCTTATAAAGCCACAGTCCTACTGGATTAGAAGCCTATCCTTATGACTTAATTTACCTTAATTACCTCCTTACAGGCCTTATCTCCAAATTATAGTCACACTGAGTTTTAAGGCTTCAATATATAAATTCGGGGTAACACAATTCAGTCCGTAACAATGGCCCTCATTGGCACCCATAGGCAGGCAGAGCCCCTAGAGCAGAAAATAGAAATGAGATAAAAGAAGAAAGGGGATCAACTGAAGAAATATCAGTGGTTACACTCTCCTGTTTAATTATACAGACTCTATCTGAGTCTTTGAAAGATTATGCAAACCATTAATTATGGTAGAGAGGATTTGAATAATAAATCAATAAAAATTATTTAATAAGTATCCAAGGATCTTTGTGCTCTCTAAATAGAGAATATATTTTTTTATTGCATATAGAATACGCACACACACACATACACACACACACACACACACACTGTTCCACACTCTTTGTTCATAATGCCACAAGCTTTAAAGTAATAACAAAAACCTCTAAATACATGGGAATTTAAAAAATGCTATCCTTAAAAACTCTTGGGTCAAAGAGAAAATTCAAACTATAATTAGAATAATAGGAATAATTAATAACATAGCAACATTTGTGGAATGGGCCCCAAAGCATTACCAAATGGGAAATCAGTAGCCCTAAATGCTGCCATTAATAAACAGACAGAATGAAAATAAATGAGCTCCCGATTCCATTCAATAAGCTCTAAAAAGAACATCAAATAAAGAAAAGAAATTAATGATGATAAAATGCAGACATCAATTAATTAGAAAGCAGAAAAGCAGAAGAACTGATAAATACCTTTAAAAGTTGGTTCTCTGAAAAAGGCAAAACAATAAAATGAAAATATTCTGACCAGTTTAACAAAACAAAAGATAGAAAACACAAATCAATGAAATTGTGAATGAATAAGTGATGTAACCAAAATAGCTTGTAACAATTTGATTCTAAAACTTGTTAGAAAGGCTGTGACTCTCAATCTGCATGGAAATCTAGTTTGTTCATTTAAATTGCAGAATTCTTTTCCAGCATGTGACGACTATATCACAGTATATTTATCTTCTCTGTCAATGAATATTTACATTGTTTTCTGGTGCTGCAACAAATAGTACTACAATAAACATGGTTGTACATATACCTTGTGCATATGCGTAAGAGTTCTGCAAGGGCATTGATTTTCAAAATGTGGTTCCTGGACCAGTAGCATCATCTGCGAACTGGTTAGCAATGCAAATTCTTAGGCCCCACTCCAGACATACTGAATCAGAAACTCTAAGGTTAGGTCCCACGACTTTGTGTTTTAATAGGCCCTTCAGGTGATTCTAATGCATGCTCTAGTTTGCAAAGCACAGCTCTAGAGTGTATATCTAGAAGTAGAATTGTTGATTGCAGGGTTAAGTGCAACTCAGTTTTTATAGGACATTGCCAATGACCTTCCTAAATGCTATGCCAATTTACACTTTAATAAGCAGTTAATAAGATTTTTGTTAAGCTGTAGTCTTGCAAACACTTGGTATTAAAAGACTTAAAATGTCCAAGTGATAGGTGCAAAATAGTGTTTCATTGTTTTTGTTTGCATTTATTCAATAACTGGTGAAGTTAAACACCTTATCCTAGGTTTTTTGATCCATTGGTTTTCTCCTATGTTCATTGCCTGCTCATATTTTTTGCCCATTTTTCTGTTGGGTTGATGATCTCTTTCTTTTTTTTTCTTTTTATTTTTTTGAGACAGAGTCTCATTCTGTTGCCCAGGCTGGAGTGCAGTGGCACAATCTTGGCTCACTGCAAGCTCCACCTCCTGGGTTCTTGCCATTCTCCTTCCTCAGCCATCCGAGTAGCTGGGACTACAGGTGCCCGCCATGACACCCGGCTAATTTTTTGTATCTTTAGTAGAGACAGGGTTTCAACGTGTTAGCCAGGATGGTCTCAATCTCCTGACCTCGTGATCCACCCGCCTCAGCCTCCCAAAGTGCTGGGATTACAGGCATGAGCCACTGCACCCGGCTGATGATCTGTTTCTAAATGACATGCAGAAGTTCTTTATGTATGTCAGTCATGCATATTGCAAATATCTTTTCCCACTCTCTGGTTTGTCCTTTTACTTTAATTAGGGAGATTATAATTAAACAGAAGTTTGACTTTCTATGGGATAATAAAATTCATCACTTTTTCCTAATTTGTGCTTTGTGGGAGGTCTTGGTCAAGAAATCTTGTCTGACTGCAGTGCCATAAAGAACTTCTCCATATCTCTCATAAAACAGAGATAACCTGAGAAGTAGTGCATAAGTGTACACTTAATGAATATGCCAGAGTTCCAGAGCCATTGCCCACTGGCCTTCTTGAGCACTTCTCCATGAAACAAGAACAATTGTCTTCTTTTTGTAACTTTATAGTTCCATCCCTCTCCTCTGTCACCACCTTGCTTCTGTTACCTTGTCTTTCCACTTATAGGCAGAGACTGCAAATCCAAGACACTAACTACACATAAAGCATTGATGGCTGCTGATGATGGTGGTGATGAAATTTATAATGGAAATTAGGTAACCAATTCTGAGAGGTGTAAACACCAGAGAAACACCACTGGCTGTACAGAGAACAGAAAATAAACCTAATAAATGTCTACCTATAGAATTATTGTTTTCACATGATACATGATTTAGAACACAGATAACTAGGCAGGTAGAGTGTTTCACAAAAGGCTTCCTAAAACTGACACTGGCCGTGGCTGACATTAACATGTCCTTCAGACAGAGATTTGAAAAAAAAAAACATTTGGGAGACCAAGAAAATCTATTCACCCTCATATTGATGGATCTACCCTTTTTGAGGATAGAGAGAAAAATACCAACATGTGGGTTTTTCAAAAAATTACTGAAGGAAAAGGAAATGGAATTGCATCTAGAAGATTCAAGGGAAGAGCACCCTTCTGAAGATGATCTGTTATAGGACTCAGAGGGGAAAAACCTGAGAAATTAGTTAGCATTCTGAATAGAGTGCTAAGTATGGAGTCTGACATGATTTGGATGTTTGTCCCCTTCAAATCTCATGTTGAAGTGTGATTACCAATGTTGGAAGTGGGGCCTGCTGAGAGGTGACTGGATCATGGGGGTAGATCCCTCCTGAATGCTTTAGCACCATCTCCTTCATGAGAAGTGTGTTCTTGCTCAGTTAGTTCATGCGAGATCTGGTTATTTAAAAGAGTCTGGGACCTCTCCCTTCTCTCACTTGCTCTGGCCTTGCTACGTGATGTGCCTGCTCCCACTTCATCTTCCACCGTGATTGTAAGCTTCCTAACACTCTTATCAGAAGCCAAGCAAATATTGCTGCCATGCTTGTACAGCTTGCAGAACTGTGAGACCATTAAATCTCTTTTCCTTATAAATTACTCGGCCTAAGGTATTTCTTTATAGCAATGTAAGAATGGACTAACACAGAGTCTGTAGGAATCAATAGCATAAAGTCATAGAGAGCAGGCTAAGGTGATAAGGCAACAAAAACAGAAGAAAATAAAGTGAAATAAAAGAAATGAATGAGAAGGAAGTATTGCATGGAAACTAAAATCTCAGCAACAAAACCAATATCTCCATTGAAATTGGTAGTTATGTTATATATTGTTTTATATTACATACTTCTATAAAGAATTTCTATACTTCTTTATATTGTTGGTATAGGGAAGTTATGTCGAGGGAAATATAAATAGTAACATGTTAAACTAAAGATACTCTCCCAGAATGCAAAGAAATGTACTAAAAAGTGACACTGAAGGAAAAAAAATCATAAATATAGAACAATGAATACAAAGATAATTGGTTTGCTTGAAGAAGACAAGACACAATGAAACAGAAACAATACTAGTTCACCCATTGATTCAACATGTATTTATTGAGCTATCTACCATGTGCTGTGCACTGTGCTATGTGCTGCATAGGCTGCAATGAACATATTAAATGTGATTACTTCCTTCAATTAAGTTTCCATCTAATTAGATAGTACAGAAGCAAATACACAAATAAATATGTACTTGCAGATTTTGGTAAGCATTACAGAAGAATGCAGAACAATAATTAACAACATAACAGAATAAAACATTAGTGAGTTGAGGAAAAACCTCTACATGGGGCTTGAAAGTGAGCTTTCCCTGTCAGGCAAAACCAGTAAATCAGAACTATACCAGCTAGATAAAGACAGTATCTAAATTGTCATTTTTTAATTATAAGAGAAACAATTCATAAGGGGTCATGCAGAATAATAACAACAAAAATACCCTAACAGGACTCATCTCTTCAATGCTAAATGTCAGAAACTTCTGGAGCATCTTATCTAGACACTTTGGAAAAAGATCATGAATTTCATACCCAGTAAAGTGTCTTCCATGTACAAAGGCACGTGATTTTATCAGATAAACTCTTCAAAATATCTCTAATCCATGTATTCTTCTTGTAGAAACTATTAGTTCAACCAAACAAGAGGAGGTGAAAAAGTAAGAGCTCAAGTATGAAACTAGTTTGAAATGAGATAAAACTAAATTATTGATGCACACAAATTAGAAAACTGAAACTTTGAGGAACCACAAGTCACCCAGTGTGGGTGAAGTGAAATAGAAAACATGGTAGGGAAGGCACAGGCTGCACACGTGTACTTGGGCCAGGTCCTACAGACCTTGCAGGTCATGCGCTTTTTTTTTTTTTCCTAACCTGTTCCTCTTTGAAAGAAGTATGTCTACTAAAAATACAAAATTAGCTGGGCATGGTGGCGCATGCCTGTAATCCCAGCTACTTGTGAGACTGAGGCAGGCAAATCACTGAACCCGGGAGGCGGAGGTTGCAATGAGCTGAGATGGCACCATTGTATTTTTAGTAGAGATGGGGTTTCTCAATGTTTGCCAGGCTGATCTCAGACTCCCGACCTCAAGTGATCCGCCTGCCTCAGCCTCCCAAAGTGCTGGGATTGCAGGCATGAGTCACTGTGCTGGCCAATTTTTTAATTGTTTGTGCCTTTTGGATCAGCAATTCCATTTCTATGAATTTTCCTTAAGGAAATGATCAAAACGAATGCAAAAACAAATACAATTGCATATGTGTGTGTATATATATGAATGCTAGTTGTTGCACTGTAATAGAAAAAAGTAGGAAAACACATGTCTGCTAACAGGGTATTTAAATACATTATAATACATCTGAAAAAAAAAAGAAGTATTTCTAACTTCCTCTAAAACATACTACTCTGATAATTGAAAACAGGTCTCTGCCTCAAATTATACAAAGCTTTCCCAATTCTATAAAATAAAGGTGAATACTCCAATAGAAAATTTCTAAAATATGAAAAGACTGGACCAAAAAGGAAGACAAAAATGTAATTAAAAATGCAAAATTAAAAAAACAAATATTTTTAACATATCAAAATAAAGATAGCTGAAAAAAGGATACTCTGTAGTGTTGGCAAGGGTAGGAGGAAATATACATTGCTTATGCAATGTTTGTAGAAATGTGAATTGGAATGATTTTCCTGGAGGGCAATTTGGCAACATATGCCAAATGCCTTGCAAATATGCTACTCTTTGACTCAGTAGTTTCACTTCTAGGAATTTGTTCTTGTGACTTTCCTTCATAGCATTTTCCTCAGATTTTTAAAAATAAGTTTTTAATTGTATACTTGTTTGTGTGATCATATGATTAATGCCTGTTTCTGTAAAGGCAGAGGTTAGTCGTTTTGCTTATTATTGTAACCTAGCATGCAGTATATTCTTGAATACATGAATTAGAATGTTTTGAGAAAACATACACATACATACGTACATGTTATTGGAAAATTTTCAATGAACTGGGGCATACTAGAGCTGTCTTCTACCAAGTATCCTGAATCTTGATTGTGGTTATGGTTACAGATATTTATACATGTGTTAAAGTTTATTAAGCTGTCGATTATAGGGTATATGATTTTTAAAAAATAATAAAAAGGAAAAATGTAATATATACTCAAAATTAATTACTTATTATGTTTTACTATTTCTATGCTTTTGAGGTGATTTATGTGAACTTATGGTGAACATGCTGCATGATCGTGTGCTATGGCATTTTTATTTCCAACACTTTGTTCACTGACTTCATATGGTAACTTAAAATTGACCACGTGGGAGTATTTACACCACAGAAAGTGACAAATGCTAACAACTTAAGGTCTTTCTCTTTGGAGAGCCAGTTGTTAAATATTTATCAGCTCTCCCTTCTTATGGAGCCAGGCTTTGTAAGCAAATGTGCCATGAGCATTTGGAACTTGGATACTGCTGAGGAGAGGAGATAAGAGGGTGGGTGGGCATAGAGCCTCCATCTGCTTATTTTTCTGAGATCCTAAATGTATACAAGAATAAAACTCTCTGAGGAAATGTGAAGGAGGTATAACATTTTCCTTTTTTAGGCAAAGTTATTAAACTATGTCTGAAACACAGGGATCATTGTGATGGAAGCCACCTGTTAGAAGAGGGAGCAAGACCCCTGTAGTGAATATTGTTGGAACACCCATATCCAGCTGCTGAGAGTATTGGGCTGCTGATGGCTCACAGTTACCCCCTTCTTCAGAGAATTGCCCTTGACTGACCAGAAGCTGCCTTGCCTGGAAGGTTATGCTTCCCACTCCTCCTCTGGGGAAAGTCCATAGCCGATGACTAGCTTGCATGAGGTATAAAAGGCTGGATCCTTGAACCTCCAGGTGGGACAACTCTGTGGTGCAATTAACTCATACTGAGACCACATCCTTGCTTAGCTCCTTCTCCTCCCCTGCCCTGCTTCCCTTATTCCCTTCCCCTGAGAATCATCTTTAATAAATTAATTTATCATAAATCCCCAATTTCAAGCTCTGTTTGTATGTATCCAGGCCTCAGATAGAACAAGAATGATTTCAGTAGGAGAGTAGGTGAAGACTTGACCAAGAACAGAGGCATGTGTTGGCTTCCAGGCCTGTCCTAGTCCTGTCCCAACAGTCATTCTGTTCACAAGTGATGCTCTCAAAAAGTGGACATGTGGATGAAACTAAGATCAGAAGGTTGAATGACCAGGCACTTTCAATCACGAAATGCCCTTATCTATACAACACACTGAGGTGGGAGCATACTCACCACCACTCTAGGACCCATGCAGCTTGGACAGAGACTAGGAAATGCAGGATCAGCAGGATTGCTGTCTCCGTAGATTCCCTGGGTCCAGTAAGCAGTGATAATAAGCCTCAAGATTTGTAAAGACTAGTGGAGGCAAGATCCAGAGACACTCAAAATGGCAGCCAAGTTGGGATCTTGTCTCTGGCCACTGTTATGTTAGGCTGTTAACAAGAAGTGGATGAGGCTCCTGGCTTCATCAAGAATAGAGGAGACAATGATGGGAAGACGTTGCAATAGTGTTGATGGCTGCACATGAATGGCTGAACTTCTCACTTCCCAGGGACCCAGTGGAGTTTCTGTTTCATTGCTAAAGAGTTAAAGGCAGCAAGAATGAAGAAAGAGTCCCTAGGGAGTTTTGCATGTATTCATTCAACAAATATTATTGAGCTAACCACTTGTCAAGCACTGTTCTACATTATCTTAGATTATGCTCCCTGGAAACAAGCTGTGTGGCAGAAGTTAGCCTGCAGGAGGTTTACTGGGGAGTAATTTCAGAATAACATCAGTAGGGGAGTTAGGGAAGGAGGATATTATAGGCCCCAGCCAATTCCACAGAAAGCTTTAGATTTGGAATGGCCCTTTGGAGTTGTTCCAAGTTATGGTGAGGGGGCTGGGCCTTTAGGTACCCCCAAAGCTGTAGCTCACTGGATGTGGGCTACCTCTGGAGAAGATGTAACTTTGGAAGAGTAGCTCCCTTGGCTGAAGGCTCTTCTGAGAGAAGGATTCATATGCGAGCCAGCACTCGGAGCAAGTTGGGTAATAAGTATCTTGGTCCTGAGCGTGTGATCTGGAGAGTGAACCGTGCCATCCATTAGCGATACGAGGATGCCACAGTGATAAAAAGAGATAAACTCTTGCTTTATGAAGATTACATTCTAATGGAGACAGATAATACATAAATGAGATTCTCACGAAAATGCTATCACAGTGATCATTTCTGATTGGGTAAGTTCACGAGGGATTTTAATTTTTCCTATTCTTACTTGTGTGCATATCCTAAGTAGCCAATAAGAAGTATGTATTACTTGGATAATTAAAACATAAACATTATTTTAAAAATCTTCTAGAAGATGGGCCAGGCACGGTGGCTCACACCTGTAATCCCAGCATTTTGGGAGGCCAAGGCGTGTGGATCACCTGAGGTTGGGAGTTCGAGACCAGCCTGACCAACATGGAGAAACCCCATCTCTACTAAAAATACAAAATTAGCCAGGCATGGTGGCCCATGCCTGTAATCCCAGCTACTCAGAAGGCTGAGGCAGGAGAATCGCTTGAACCAGGGAGGCAGAGGTTGCAGTGAGCCAAGATTGAGCCATTTGCACTCCGGCCTGGGCAACAAGAGTGAAACTCCATCGAAAAAAAAAAAAAAAAAAAACTCTTCTAGAAGAACGTATGGATAACAATAGCCAAGATTAATTTTGATCATATAAATCATAAGAGGCATTTGTCCTATCAGCTGTTTAAATAATAAGATGCAAGTCTGTACGAACAGATCAATGGAACCAAACAAAAATTTGAGAAAGGAACCATGCTTAACATAACAATTTGGTCTGTGATGCACGTGGCATGATAGTAAGATGTTTAGGGGAATGGACTGTTGGGAATCAGAGTGTGTGTTGCTGGCTGTGCCCTTGCTCAACCTTTCTGAGGCTCAGTCCCCAGATCTGCACAGTGTTCTGAGGTTTAAAGCAAATGATGTATGCTAATGTGTGTAAAAAGATTTAGCACAATTCCAGGCATGTAGCAAGTACTGAAAAGTGGTAGTGGAGATGATTATTAATAAAATCATTAATATTCACTCTAGATGTGTTAAAGATTTTACGTAAAAAAAAAAGAGGAAGTACATTCCAGGAGAATTAAATAATTAAATGTAAAAAACTATTACTACATTCAAATGAGTTTAATAATTTTTTTAAAACTCATGCATTAACATTTAAATGTACCCAAATCAAAAGTCTTAAAATTGTAGCTTTAAATGCAATTCAAGCAAAAACATTTTTTTTTGAGAAATGGAATTTGGGCATTATTAGAAGTCTCCTCACGATGGCTGGACTTTTCCCTTGCAGAATCAATTTGCTTCCCTCCACTCTGATAGAAGTAGGAACCATGCTTCTTGTTTGGAAATTCCTTCCAAGTATCTATTTAGAATTCTGCTGTTGCAGCCCACCATTTTCTCTCCACCCTCTGCCTTGTATTTTACATCATCCAAAGCTCTACTAGTAGGAGCCATCTCCAGAGACATTATCTGACCTCCTCTACCTGAGATCTAATAACTCTGAGAGTTTTCAGATGTTTAAAGTGTCAGGCACACCATTATCCAAGGAAATATTTTACCTAGCCATTTACCAAGTTTCACAAAATCATTTTCCCAAACACTAACAGTGCTTTGTGAAGGATAAGTAAGTATAGAAAATTGCGAGGATGAACCAAACTTCCAGTGATTTTATAGATGGATCATTGCCAGAGCCTCAAACTTGTTTATCTTATTAAAGATAAATTAGTTAGAAATGAACAAAATGGTTTTGACAAAATAACTGTATTGGCATATGTTTACTCTGACCTTCAAAACCACTCCAAGTGTTTCACATTTTAATATTCTGTTTTTTCACTAGCTCTTCATGCTCAAGTAACATTAAAAATAATTTTGTATATTACTATTATTTTATTTATTGATTGTTGCTTTTTAAATTATGATACTTGTATATTATAGAGAATTAGGAAAATAGAGAAAAGTAAAAGAGATGGAAAGTCAATATTAACCTCATGAAACAGATATAACCATAACATTTTAAGATATTTCTTTCATGTTATTTTTCAGGTATATACAGAGATATAGCAAAATTGGGATTATACAGCATAAAAAGTTTTATCTCCTTTTAAAAATTAAAGATTATGTAGTAAATTTATTTTCACATCTTTAAATGATATTCAGAAACCTTATTTACCTAATTTACCTAAGTGATTTCTTCTTTTTGGACATACAGGTTATTTTCAATGTTCAGTATAATATGTAACTTCTTTGTATATATCTGTCAATAAATCTATTTTTGGATTTTTTTATTTTGTCAAGCTAAATTTCTAGAAATGTAATTACTAGTCATATGGCATGAACATTTTAAAGATTTTTCACATGTTAATTTAGCCTCTCTGTATCTCAGTTTCCATATTGTAAAATGGGATAATATTAATGCAAACCTCACATGACTGTTGAGAGGATCTAGTGAGATAATTTATTGTCATTTTTTAGCAAATTATAAAGTAGTATATAGTTTATTATCATTAGTCATTCCATTCCATCCCATTCTAATTTATGCCAGTTGGTTCCCAGGCAGGCTAATTAGCTGCATCCTATTGCAAGCTTGCTGAACACAAAGGCAGACTATTAATAAATTCCTGGGTAGCCAGTGGCTGCTGGAACCTGATACTAGCATTTTATTCCATTGCAAAGTCACCAGTGCTTTTTGTTCCATTTCCCTACCTGTAGTTATATGCTTTGTATGTAACATAACTACATGGGATATGCATGGGCTAAAACAGACCAATATGAGGAGTGGTAAAGAACTTGCCCATTTTTTGCCATTCTATACCCAAAGGTTCAGCCTGGCTCCAAGAAGTTTCATCCCAAAGCTTCACTGTTTTGTGGAATCATGAAGAGTAACTAATAAATATAGTGTTTTATTTTTTAATGGAAAAAGGTAACTTCCTGAATGTGTTCCTAGAATCCATATTTATAGTCATAGATACAAACACACACACACACACACACACACTCCACACAGACGCATCATATGCCTCATTACCAGGTTCAACATCCAATTTTAGGGAAATCGTCAGGGACAAGGCCAGCATATCCAGGTTCATTCTGGGTGGCAGCCTGAGTCTGCACTAGGGCGATGAGAAAACGAACCCAAGAAAGCACTAGCTGAGTCCCTCTGAAGGCCCAGAGCTCTCTGACCATAAACTGTCAAAGGGATAATGAGCTTCAAGTCACAAAGTGAAGCAAAATGGAAGAGAAATTCAGGCCAGTTAAATAAAGTTGAAGTGACTGGTATGCTGAGGGACAGCAATGGCTCACAAGGAGAATCTCATTTCATCATTAATTTGCATATGGTGAAGATTGATTTTCTACAGCTAATCCAAATTTATGACACATCAGGTGATATTTAAAGGACTCAATGGAGCATTTAATAGCCAAACATTTTTCCTGATTAGTACCCACTTGACCTGGTGGCCCAGAGATGAATGCTGATTACCCTGTCCCCCTCCTCCTTCCAAGTGGCTCTAAGCAGAATAGCTGCCAATCAGGCAGCAGAAAAACACAGCCAGACTGTAGTCAGAACATCCTGACACTTAGAAGTTAGGAACTCTCAAAGTGTGGAAGGGGGTTGGTGGAGGGGAACTGATGGGTTTGTCTCTTTTCAAAAATTACACTTGTCGGGGACTTTATAGCTTTCACATCCCAGCCTCATTTATGCAGAATACACTTATAGGGCAGTCATTAGATGCTATCACTTTTCTGATAAATAATCTCAACAATCTTGATAGATAAGGATTCTTAATCTCAACTGGCAAATCAGAAGACTGAGTCTCAGAGAAGTTAAGTAATCTATTTGTCCAATCACCTAGTTAATGAGTGGTGGGACCAGGATTGAAACTTGGTTCAGGGTGACTCCAAAGCTTAGACGCTTTCCAGTTCTGCACTGCTCCTTGAAGACTCCTGGGTCACTGCCTCAGTTGGTGTTGGATCTGAGCAGAAACTATCAGGAGTCTAGGTCAAGGCATGGGGGTGAGAGTAGGAAGAGCCAGGCCAGAGGTCCTTGCATAAATCTAGACACCAGATATCAGAAAATTTTGATCATGGCTTTTATTTCTTTGCAACAGTCATCCAGAGGTTCTGAAGAGAACTCACCGGTTGTAGAGTCTGTGTTAATCACCCAGCACTGATATTTCCATTGCTCCATCATCAGGTATAAGCCTGTCAACAGTGTTCTTCTCCAGAAGTAAACTTGCTCAACCTTTAGTTTCACATCAGTGAAGGCGGATTCTTTCACCAAGACGGACTTGTTTGTTCTCAGGAAATCCATACAGCCCTGGTTGAAGAGTTCAGAAACTCTTTTTATGCATAAAAAGCACCTACACAATTTGATGGTTTAATACAACAAGTTTTTCCTCATAATTCTATGGGTCAGCAGTTTGGGCTGGGATCAGCTGGGCTGTTCCTCTGTTGGTTTTCCTGAGGGCACTCATGTGACTGCTATCATCAGGCAGTTCCACTGGGGCTGGGTGATCCAACATGACTCACTTACATGCCTGGCTATGGGTGACAGCTCTTCTCCGGACCTTACTCGCCACAAGCTTTCTCATCCTCCAGCCAGCTGGACTGGACTTTTCCACACAGTGTTCTCAGGGTCTTAAGAGAGCGAGAGCAGAATCTGCCAGGCCACTTGAGGTCCAGACTTCGAACTAACACCATCACTTCTATGCAATTTATTGTTCAAAGTGGGACATTAAGCACCCCTATTCAAGGGGGTAGAGAAATAGACTCTACCTCTTGATGGGGGAAGCAAAGGCACATGAAAACAGAAGCGGGAGAAATCTGTGACCATTTTTTGCAGTCTTTCACAAGGAGAAAATCTTACCTGGACAAAGAAAAGACTTCGCCCCAGTGTTCTTTCAACTTTAACATGAACATGAATCACCTTAGGAACTTGTTACAATGCAGGTTCTGATTCAGTTGGTCTGGTGTGGTACTGAAGGTATTTCTAACAAGCTCTCGGGTGATGCTGATGCAACTGGTTCACAGAGTATTGTTGGTGAACCAAGGTTCTAATCACTGACATGGGGTAAGTCCATTCCCTTTTCTCTACCAAGTGGGGTGAGTGCTGGCCTGCCCAATAATGTACTGGTTCTTCCAAGGGTAGAGAGCCACCCAGCCTATGCCTATAATTTAAGATATGCAGCCAGTGAACTCAGTTAATGCAGTGTGTATATTACAGGTCTGCTTTAAGAACCACAGTGGCCTGACACAGATCACATACCTGCTGGAATTACTTCTCTGTTAGCCCTGTGTCTGTGTTTTCCAGTGTGGTTTTGTGATCACATTGGGAAAGATCCACAAATGTCAATATTAAAATGTTCACTTTGACTTTAAAAAATGCCATCATTGCTTTCTATAGGATTTTAAAATTAGATTTTAAATAGTTTCACATTTCAAGCATTATTATAACAGATTGCTTAGGCCAGATGGATGGTTCTCTGAGGTCTTTACCAGAACTGGTAAAGCTTGTCTAATGGTATTCAATCACAACTCTCTCACATTTTAATTCCTCTTCCATCAGAGGTTGTGCATACTATCATGTCAGGAAGGGGCCCAAGCTTGGGGACAGATACTCAGATAACAGAACCTGGGTTAAAGTTGTTAAAGCCTGGGGCTCTGGTCACTAGGAACCCAGAGTATCTTTCTCTTTCTGATATGAACTGATGATGCAGTTTGTAATACAGCTAAGGTGAATGTCCTGAGTGTGTGTCTGTTTCTGGCTGATGTGGGAGCAATAAGGCATTTATACACAAGAGTGGCCAATAATTATATTTGTTCATTTTTTTTTGATGTCACCAAGCCATTCTATTTTTGTCCTCCCAAATGCTGATCGCCTGGGGGGAAATTGAGGCAATGCGTGTAGTTCTTCTTCCGATAGTATGGTGCTGCAAATTTGAAAAAAATGATAAGAAACACAGACATAGATGATGGGCCACAAACATAGTTATCTTCCTCTCTGAATGAAAACAAATAAAAATCAGGGATCAGGTCAACACCAAGAGACAGTTGTTTGTTTTTAACGGTTGCCCAGTTTCCTTTCAAGATGGAGGATTGAAGTCTGATACTGTTAGATAAGGAGAAAAAAAAGGTCTAGTTATAAATTAATAGAATGCTAGCATTCCAAAGAACCACAGAAATCAATTAATACAAGCGTCTTACTTTACAAATAGGAAAACTGGGGCCCAGACAGATGACATGACTTCCATGAAGCCATGAAGCTTGCCCCTGGTCGTCCAAATTCACTCTATTGACTCCAGCAAATCATGAAGGAGATTTTACACTCTGAAGTTGCTGTCATGCTATTGGTCCTGCTTCTATGATTTCTTGCACCTTTACTGGAAAATTCTGGTCTTGTATTTGAGATTTTCCAAATTATTTGTTCAAAATCATGAGTCTGATAAAACCCCTGTTTTCTCCTTATGGCCTGTTCCATTCTTCCCTGGAAGTTTCTCATTTCACACTATCACATTTTTATTAAAGTCATGCTGACAAATGAGGGAAATAAAACCCTTCTGAGGGTTGCTTTCCAGCAAACTTTCTCTCTCTTCTGTGCTTTATTAAAATAGAAAGGACAAGAAAAATCTCATATTATACTACTCTGCAGGCTTTCTGGAATTATACATTAAACTGGCTGCTTCTGTGAGGGTCCATCAGGATTCGTGGGGGAGGAAGGGGAAGAAATTTTGTGTACAATGCTGGACACTTTTTATATACAAGACCATTTAATCCTCATAACAACTTTCCTCTATTTTACTGGGAAAAAGAATTGAAGCTCAGAGTAGTTCAATAGCTTGCCCAAGATTACACTATTAGTAAGGAGAAGAAGTTGATTTGGAACCCAGATCTCCAAACTCTTTAGTCTTTGTTCTATACCAATGGTTCTCAAATGTTTGTCCAGGTTGTATTAGAATCATTGTGGAAATTTTCAAACATAAATTCTCAGGATTCACTCTCTGGCATGATCTTATAAATCTGAGTTGGGATCCAAAAATTCTATTATATATCTTTGTTTCTATTTTATTTTCTACTTCTATATCTGCATGTATCTCTATCAGTTAGTACTTGATACATAATCACTTGTCCTCAGAAGTTTAATATACACCTTTATTTAGCTCATGATTCTGTGACTAGGGAGTTGGAGCTGTCCTCAGCTGCGTGGCTCTTCTGCTGGTCTTGCTGGGCTCACACATCCATGGTTGGCTGCCAGGTTCCTGGGGACTGGCTGGTCTATGATGGCCTCAGCTGAAACAGTTGATACTTGCTCCATTTGTTCTCTCACCCTCTAGCAGGTTAGCCCAGGCTTTTTTACATGGTAGCAGTAATCAAGGGTCCCAGCAGCAAAAGAGGGCAAGTTCCAATACATAAGCAATTTTCAAGCATCTACTTGTATCACATTTGCTATTGTCGCACTGACCATAGCAAGTCAAGTGACCAAGCCTGGAGACAACGTAAGCGTACCACACAAGGGCAGGGATACAGGGAAGACAATTATTATGACCATTTTTGCAACCAATACATGTCTCTAGGTAAATATAGATATTTGCTGAACATGCATGGAGATAAAAGTTGGAACAGTACTTAAGGATATGGAAATATGTGTGCACTTCATCTAGCCCCCTTCCTCATAATCCTACTCTCCAAAGGATCCTGCTTTTAACTATGTTTTTAGCTAGTGGTGTATAACTTTTTTACTGTTATTCAACAATTTGAGAAAATATTATAGTTATATGAGTAAACTTAACTTACAGAGTCAAATTCTTCAATAAATTTTGTTACAAACAACAGAAGCTTCCTTCTCATTTTGTTCCCCTCAGAGGCAAATACTTTCAATTCTTCTGGCTGATTCTTTTGGTAGTTACCTCCATATTACTAAGAATTCTTTTTTCTGTTTTTGCTTCTCAACTTTTCAGTATCTATTGTTTTTCTTCAGAAGATGAGAGCCCAGACCTCTTTTACCTCACCTCTGCCCTCATCAAACCACACACCCTTTGCACCCCATCCCTGTCAGTGAAGCTGTCTTAGAACTTTCTCTACTACCAGCCTGGGATTCAGCTGTCCCAGGTCAGTTGAGAGTTAGTCCCAATCCATTTGCTTCCCAGCTTCCAAAATTTTTCTGATGTTACACTTTACTCTTTCCTTTTGTTCCTATGGGGTTTTTTTTTGTCTTGTAAAAAGCCCCTTTACTGTTGTTTTGTTGGGATTTCAAGACAGAGTAAAAATATATCCATGTGCTCCATCATCTTGATCTGGAAGTCCTATAGTATTTTTTCTTGATTTGTCAACATGAAGAAATATCTATTGACGCTCTCCTTTGAAAAGCAAGCATTTTAGGTCATTTATACTATCCCTTTCACCCTCTTTTATTCCTTTTGATTTGGATTAGTTATATTTATATTTTTATTTTTATTTTATTTATTTGGGTCAGATCCTATGCAGTAGGGACATAGCAATTAAAAAAAATAGTCAAAGTCCCTGCACTCTCAGAGCTTACATGCTAGTAGGGCAAACAGAGTCTAAATTATATATACATACATATACATGTAGTTATTACAAACATAAAAGTATAATGTATAAAATTATAAACATAAAATATATATATAACTTCTGGGCCTTCTACATCTGAAGTCTTGTGTCTTTCTCTAGCTCTGGAAAATGTCTTCTATTGTTTTCAAGATATTTTCTCCCCTATATTTTCTGTTTTCTCTTTCTAGACTTTTACTTAATGGATGTTCCCCCTCCTGGTTAGACCTTTCTCCCAGTTCCAGCCCTGCCACGAATTGCTTTCTCATCCCCCTTCTCTCTCCTCTGCTCCATCCCTCTCTTGCTTAACATCCCAGGAAATTTTAAATTATAGCCCCTGCATTCAATGTTTAATGTAGTGATCATATTTTTAATTTTCCTAATTGTATTTGTGAACTTTTGTAAACTATTTCTTATTCTCCTATTGCTCCTTTATATAGCCGTGTGCCCTTGTTTAAATGGAGCAGTAGCCACTCAACTTTTTCTGGGAGGCAATTAGATTTCTTTGAGGTTTTCTTCTTCTCCAAAAGTTATTTCTGCTTTCCTGGGGTCACTTGTTCTATTTGATCATATCATCCCATCTCCTTTGTTTCACTTGTTTGCTTCAACAGCTAGTGAATCTTGGTAATCCTGTCATATTTATGAAGGAATAACTATAGCAATTACCATGAGTAAGTGGCTGGAGTTTTCTCTACTATTTTATTATTTTATTTTGTTTTATTTTATGAGGCAGGATCTCACTCTGTAGCCCAGGCTGTGGTGCAGTGGCTTGATCACAGCTCACTGCAGCCTCAACCTCCTGGCCTCAAGCAATCCTCTTGCATCAGCCTCCCGAGCAGCTAGGAACTACAGGCACATGCCACCACGCCTATCTAATTTTTGTATTTTTGTGTAGATATGGGGTCTCTCCATGTAGTCCAGGCTGGTCTTGAACTCCTGGGCTCAAGTGATCCACCTGCCTCGGCCTCCCAAAGTGCTGGGATTACAGGCATGAGCCACCATGCCTGGCCTTTCTCTACCTTTTTAAATGTTCATTTTTGTCACAGGCTGCCTATGAGTGGACCAGATGGATAAAGCAGAGACCTTCACTTTAAGGGGTCCAGCAGATCAGCTGACCACTTAATGTCCCCTGAAATGTCAAGAAAAAAAGAGTCCAGCCCAAAAGTTCAGTCTCTCCATCAGATGTCTAGGTAGGCATGTTGATTATTGATTTTGAATCCTTCTCCTAGGACCGAACTTTGACATGACATATGCTCAGAGCAAGGGTCATCTGAGGGAGGGATCCCTTGTATCTGGATTGACTATGGAAGTCATGGAGGAGGTAGTGTTTAAGCCAGGAATCCCTAGGCCAGGATTATCAATTAGGAATCTTAGGTTACATACAACAGAAAACATCACTCAAAAATTTATTGACTCAAGTAACAGAAGCCCTGAGTTAGGACGGCCTTCAGGGTTGATAGATCCAGTGGCTTAGCAATCTCACTGAGGAATTTCCTCTCTTCTATTCTCACTCCCTTGCACAGTGCCGACTTTGTTCTAAGGCTGGTTGGTTGACAGTTGACAGCAGCAGGTGGTGCCTTTGTTTCCCCTTTTGTGTCCAGTGGGTGAGAGGCAATGCTTTCGCCCCAGTGTTCCAGGCAAGAGACCTTAATTCCCATCGACAGGATGGCTTACATCACATGTCCACTCCTGGACCAATGACTAGATTCAAAGGGTATAACGTTCCGATTGTTCTGAGTCAACCGGGGTCTGCCCCTGGTGCTGAATGAGGTGGAGTCAGCTTTCTGGAGTGGGAGGGTGGATAACTAAACAAGACTGTGGACACTGATAGGGTGGAGAGTGGGTGCGCGAGAGTCAACAGGCAATATCTACTGCAGCAGAAAATCACAGTTTAGACAAGCCATCAGTAGGAAGAGAGGGCTGAGACTGAGCAGTGTAGTCTGAGTTTGGGGGCTGCTGAATATCCCAATATGACTACATAAAAAGTAGAGTAGCATCTTTGTGCCTATCTTTACCTGGTGTATGACTTTCCTCTCTAGGTCTTTAATTTGCTTTCCACAACTCTTCAGATTAGAGACCTTCATGTTCGAGTCAGTATCCCAATAACTCCACTGGACAGACTCAGGAGATCTGTTGATCTCATGCAATTACATGCAAAGCTGGATGTATTTGCACATTTTTCTGGGACACAACAGAAGGCTGGCACCCTATCGCCTTCTTGCTGATCAGCCTACCCTGATCCCTGTGATTCCTGCCCACCTGTATCCTGGACACAAACACATACCTTTCTTTCTGCTTCTACCAATTTCCATGGGGTTGACCTAGTATATACTTGATCCTTTCACGTTCGTTGACTTTAAACCAATGAGGAAAGGACAGATGGTTGATAAATGGAGTTGGGTTATCTAGCTAAATATTTAGAAAAGATAAGCCTTGCAATTTCTACACAAAAATAGATTCCATATGGTGTAAGAGAATAAATGTAAGAAGTTTTACCAAGAACATACTAGAAGACATTACACTTGAATAACAATATAATTTTTAAGGTATGAAAGGAATTCCTTAACATAAGCTCAAGGGCAGTTATCTTAAAAGAAAATTATGTAGGGATTAAAAACCTCTGAACATCAAAAAGAAACATAAAAGATTAAAAAGCAAATAAACTAAAAAAATATGAAACGTGTGTGGCCAAGGATTAATATAATTAATCTATAAAAACATCCTTATAAATCAGTAACAAAAGATGAATTCTCCAAAAGAAACCTGCGCTACAGACATGAACAGTTAGTTTACAAAAGATGAGTTACAAAGTACTAATAAAAACCTTCCATCTTACAACAGAAGTAAGAAAATAAAAACAATGAGATTTTTCTTTAAAATTATAAGAGTCAATAAAAGAAAGCTATAAGGAAATGAACTGGGGTATAGTCTACTGATGGAGTTTAAACTTAGCACCACATTTTTTAGACTGCCATGGTAGTTTTTAGCTTATAAAACTATAAAGTATCAAAAACCTTAAAAATGTGTGTTTTTTGATTTAGCAATTCCCCATTTGGAAATTTAGTGTAATAAAATAGTCACATAGGCAAAAATGTAGGTTCAAGGATATTTATTATAATGCTCTTTGTTTAGTGAAAAATGGGAACATTCCACTATTTACCAAAAGCATGTTGATTGAAGAAATTATGGCCCACTTTTACAATGAAATGCTATGGTTAAAGAAATATGTCCAAAGATATGGAAATATGCTGAAATACATTATTGAGTGAAGAATGGGAGTCATGAAATAGAAGTACCATGATCCTTCTCTTACAGTGTGTATTTATATACAGAGATACACAGAAAACTATCTTCTGAGCAACACTGTCCAACAGAAATATAATGCAAACCACAAATGTATTTTTATGTTTCCTAGTAGCCACATTAAAAGGATAAAAATAAACTAATATAACAAATAATATTTTTTATTTAACCTAATATATTAACAATATTTTAATTTCAACATGTAATCAATCCTAAAATTATTAATGAGATATTTCACATCCTTTTTCCATATTAAGTCTTTAAAATCTGATGTGTATTTTCCTCTTACAACACATCTCAATTCAGACTAGCCACATTTCAAGTGCTTAATAGCCATGTGGGACTAGTGGTTATTAATTTGGAGAGTACAGATCTAGAGTTATATTTACCAAGCTGTTAATAGCAGTTGGAATAATTAGTGTCCTTTTTTGTTTTTTTTCTGTTATTTGTATTTTCTGGAATAATCATGAACTACATTTTTAATAGGGAAAAATGAGCAAAGAAACTTATATACTTGCTGAAAAGAGGGAGTAAAAATAATAGTTTTAGTATCAGACCAAGCAGAAGCAGAAAAGAGAATCCACTGCATTGATTACATACTCCCAAAGAGTGGAACAGAGCTCCTGAGATCTCCACAGGTAAACCCCCAGTATAGTACACCCCATGAGGGTGCTTAGTTATTTCAGGGAAATTGGAATTTTGTTCAAGTAAAATTACTGATTTTAAAAGTGGCTATCACCTAAACTTTGGAAATGAGAGTAATTCTACAGATGTGTGATGAGAAAAACATGTGAAACCTTTCTCCATGCGGATGGTAATCTTAAATGAAGAACTGGAAGAATCCTGCGATACACTTGTCCATTAAGCCAGATTGGTGGGTGGAATTATTCCAGAAGAGATAACATAAAAATAGAATCATTATTTAATTACAATTCAATTATTCAAATCTCTTCACACCATGCATACTTTAAAGGAAGAGCTAGAAACAGCTTATTCTAGTCATTAGGATACACATGTAACACAGGTAGTGATTCCCCTCCAGCTGTAAGCCTGTGAAATCCAGGAAGGGACCCACATGAAGCAAAGTAGGTAAGCTGAGGAACTAACAGCATTCTTGCGAGTAAGCTTGTTTTGCCAATTTTGGGCCTGCCAATTAATTTTCTTCAACTATCCCAAGGGTTAAAGATAAATAAGCTGTAAATTCCATATTTTATTTGCTGGTGCCTCCACAAGGTCTAGCAGAGGACCTAGTATATGATAAAAGCTTGTTACTAATTTACTTAATAGCACTATTTAGTGACTATCTATTCCATGTCAGACCCTGTTATGCTTGGAATACATCAGGGAACAAACAAGACAAAAATCCTTCATGGAGCTTCCATTCTAGTGAGGTGAAATAGATACTAAAAAATATACATGATAAATAAGTAAATTACATAATATATTATAAAGTGATAAATGCCATGAAAAAAATAGAGGTGACTACACACTCATGTTCGTTGTAACATTATTCACAACAGCTAAGAGATGAAAGCAACGTAAGTGTTAATTGATGGACAAATGGATAAACAATATGTGAGTAGATAGATAGGTATATAGACACATATATATGTACAATGTGTCAGTCTGTTCCTGCTGCTATAACAAAATTCCTTAGACTGGGTTATTTATAAACAACAAATTTATTGCTCTTAGGTCAGGAGGCTGAGAATTTCAAGATCAAGCTGCCAATACATTCAGTGCCTAGCGAAGGTTTGCTCTCTGCTTCAAAGGGGGTGCCTTTCAGCTATGTCCTCACATGGCGGAAGGGGCAAACACTGTGTTCTCATATGGTGGGAGGGCAGACAGCTCCCTTCAACCTCTTTTATAAGGGTATTAATCCTATCCATGAGGGCAGGGCTCTCATGAGAATCATTTTCCAAAAGCCTCCACTTCTTAATACTATCATATTGGATATTAGATTTCAACATATACATTTTGGGGGAAATACCAACAAGCAGATGAAAGCATTCTGGCCCCCTGGGTTTAGTCCTTCTCACATGCAAAATACATGTATTCCATTCCAATAACCCCAAAAGTCTTTGTTTCAACATCAATGCAAAAGTCTAAAGTCCACAGTCTCATCTAAATATCATCTAAATCACATAAGACTCAAATGTGTGATTTATCCTGAGGCAAATTCCACTCCAACTATGAGTCCGTGAAATCTAACAAGTTATGTGCTTCTAAACTACAATGGTGGGATAGACATAGGGCAGGCATTTCCATCCTAAAAAGGAGAAACGGGAAAGAATGGAGGGATAACAGGTCCCAACCAAATTTAAAACTCAACAGGGCAAACATTAAATCTCAATGTTCCATAATAATCTTCTTTGACTCCATGTCCCACTTTCTGGACACATGGGTGGGGTTTGGTCTCCCAAGGCTCTGGGTGGCCCTGCTGCTGTGGGTTCCTGGGTGTGGCAGCTCTCACAGATTGGAGTTTTGTACCTGCAGTTCTTCCAGGCTGGGGTTGCACAATGGGGGCTCTATAGTTCTGGGGTATTGGGAATAGCCCTGACCCCCATGGCTTCACCAGGCATTGCCTTAGTGGGGACTTTCTGAGGTAGTCCCACCCTCAGGGTTCCACTGGGTATTGCCCTAGTTGGGGCTCATTATAGTGGTTCCACCCTTGGTGTGGTTCTCTTCCTGGGCCTTGAGGCTCTTTGGGGCATCCTTCCAAATCTAGGTGAAGCTAGCCATCCCTTCACAGCTCATCCACCCCTGCACCCTGGTGGAGATGGAACCTCATAGATGCTGCCAAGGTTTACCACCTGTGCTTTCTGGAAGGGCTGGACAAGCTTCACCTGCTTGAGTCACAAGTGGAGTAGCCAAGGAGTGCTGCCCTGCAGTCAGGGGAGTGGAGCCTTGAAATCATTCTGCTCTCAAGGCCCTGATATTCTGGGCCTGTGATGGGTAGGACACCCCTCAAAGATCTCCAAAATGCCTTTGAGGTCATTCTTGCATTGTCATAAAGAATAGCACTAGGCTTCTGCCCACCCACATTAATCTCTTTATCAAATGGTCACTTGGCCATGCCCTTGGTGGTATCTCCGAAACATGCTTTTCCATTCTTTACAATATGGCCAGGCTGAGAATTTTCGAAATCTTTAAGTTTTGCTTCTCTTTTGATTATAAATTCCATCTTTAATTTTTTTTGTTTCTTCTTCCATTTTACTATGAGTAGTCAAGAGCAGCCATGCCACACCCCCAACACTTTACTTAGAGATTTCTTCCACCAACTCTTCTATTTCTGCACTCACAAGCTCTGCCTTCCACAAAACACTAGGACATGAATACAATTTAGCCAAGTGATCACTGACCCTTTATAACAAGGATCACTTTTCCTCCAGTTTTTAATAATATGTTTCAATTTCTGTCTGAGACTTCGTGAGAACGGTTTTTAATCATCCATATTTCTACCAATATTCTAATCATGATCTCTTAGGTAATCTCTAAGATTGAGGCATTCTCTACGGCTCTCTTCTTTTTTTGAGCCCCCACTCTAATCACCTTTATGCTCTATTCACAGCAATGTAGGCTTTTCTCGGCATGCACCGCCAAACTCTCAGTCTCTACCCATTACCCAGTTCCAAAGCCATTTCTACATTTTTACATTTTTAGCTGTTTGTTATAATAGCACCCCACTTCTCAGTACCAATTTCTGTCTTAGTTCAGGCTACTATAACAAAATACTTTAGATTGAGTAATTTACAAACAACATAAACTTATTGCTCACAATTCTAGAGGCTGGAAATTCCACGATCAAGGTGCCAGAAGATTCAGTGTCTGGTAAGGTTTCACTCTGCTTCATAGATCTGGCCTTCTGAATGTGTCCTCACATGGCCTAAGGGCAAAGCAGCTCTTTTCAACCTCTCTAATTTATAGGGACACAAATCCCATTCGTGAGGGTAGAGCCTTCATGATTTAATCACTTCTCCAAAGGACCCATTTCTTAATACTCTCACACTGGATACTAGGTTTCAACATATGCATTTTGGGGGTCACCAACATTCAGACCATAGTACAGTGGGGTATTATTCAGCCTTAAAAAGGAAGGAAATTCTGACACACACTACAACATGGATAAACCTTGAGAAAAATATACTAAGTGGAATAAGCCAGGCACAAAAGAATGAGTACTATATGATTCCACTCATAAAATACCTGGAGTAGTCAAATTCATAGAAACAGAAAGTAGAATGTTGGTTGTCAGGGGCTGGAGGGGGAGGAAAAGGGGAGTTGTTGTTTAATAGGCACAGAGTTTCAGTTTTGCAAAATGAAAAAGTTCTGAATATTAGTTAAAACAATGTGAGTTACTTAACACTACTGAACCGTACACTTAGAAGCGGTTTAAGATGGTACATTTTATATTAAGCACTTTTTGCCACAATTTAAAAATATTTGAAAAATAGAGAGTAGGACCGGGGTGCTGAGGGCAGGGGGCTCAGGGAGGTCTCAATTTTAATGACATGGTTAGGATAGGCCTCATTGTGAAAGTAACATTTCAGTGAAGATTTGAAGGAAGGAGGGGATGGCCACGTGGCTATCTGGAGGCTACTTACATTCCAGGCAGAGAGAACAGGCAATGCAAAGGAGAGGCCTTGGCCTCATATGTGTGAAGAATGGCAAGGAAGCTGATAGGATTGGAGAGGAGTGAGAGAAGGGGAGAGGGAGATGAGGGTAGTCAGGTGATGGGAGCCAGGTCATGAAGGGCCCTGTACAACATTGTAAGGACTCTGGCTTTTTGTATGAGATGGAAGCCATGGGAGAGTCCTTAGCTGAGGGGTGACAAAATCTAACTCAGGTTTACAGGGGATTGCTCTAAACAAGGGAAAGGGTGGAAGCTGGGAGACCATTTAGGAGACTGTTAGAATGGTAAAAATGTTGCTTTAGTAAAGAAATGAATGAAGAAACAGATAAATAAATGGAAACCATAAAATTAGGGAATTTTGAAGCTGTTATGTATTATTGTGTAGTGAAGAATTAACTTTACCCGAAGCAAGTTCTGTTCTTTGTCCTCAACTGCTAGAAGCTGATCTCTAGGTCCCTTGAATGTCTTGTTTGGTAGAAGTATTTTTGTTTGCCAAGGGTTTTTAGCCACTGGACAGCCTAATAATGCAATATGATGGGGACTTTGGCACATGCCATATCAGTTCTGATCTTTTCCCAGTTTCAGTTTAAGAACTGGAAACGAAAACTTTCAGCCCCAATCTCTAGGAGAGGCAGAGGGACTAAAGATCAGCTAACATGGGCAGTACGTGATCAAGCCCCAGTAAAAACACTGGACAATGGAACTCAGTTCAGCTTCCCCAGTTGGCAGTACTCTTGAGTATTATTACTAATTGTAGTTGGGAGGAGGTAACATTATCAAGGACTCCTCAGGAGATGACTGACAGTTTTCTGTTTGGGACCCTCCCAGATCTTGGCCCTATATATCTCTTTCTTTGGCTTGTTCTGACTTGTATCCTTTTGTTATAATAAAACCATAATTGGAAACATAGCTCTTTCCTAAGTTCTGTGAGTAGTTCTAGCAAGTGGTCATGCCTGAGAAAGTCTGTGGGTAGGGACCCTTGAATTTGTAGCCAGTTGGTCAGAAGTGAGGGTGGCCTTGAAGCTCTCTAAACTTTCAGCTGGTATCTGAATTTTGAGCAGATGTGGTAATTGTGTTGGAAGACTGTGCCCTTAACTGTGAGTTTGGCAAACTCATTGCAGCTATATATTTTATTACAGTGGTTACTGAACTATATTGTATGCATTCTGTCACAAATTGTCACTTCCTGGATCAGAAGTTTGCTAATTACAGCTCATAGGCAAAATATGGCCCACTGTCTATTTTTACAAATAAAGTTTTATTAGAAAACAGCTATGCTCATTCCTTTATGTATTGTCTGTGACTGCTTTCATGCTACAACAGCAGAGCTGAGCAATTATGGCAGAGATGGTACTGTCTGCAAAGCCTAAAATATTTACTGTCTGGCTCTTTATAAAAAAAAATTTGCCAGTTCCTTCTCCTGACCTGGACCTGACCTTGACCTGGGAATTGGGAGTATGAACTCAGTGGGTCACTAAATATGGGCATTGTCTTTCACAGGACTACATTGTCATGGTGGTTCATACAGGACAAGGAAAGTGAGGCACAGTAACTGATTCAGCAAAAGAAGGGCAAATTGCTAGTTAAGTGTGGCACTATTGCTCTATTAATGTAAAATGACAGCTGTCAAAACTGGCTTCCACCTTGACTTCTGTCATCAAAATATATTCTATAGGCCAGGTGCTGTGGCTCATACCTGTAATCCCAGCACTTTGGGAGGCCAAGGCAGGTGGATTACTTGAGGTCAAGAGTTTGAGACCAGCCTGGCCAACATGGTGAAACCTTGTCTCTACCAAAAATACAAAAACTAGCTGGGCATGATTGTGCATGGCTGTAACCCCAGCTACTCAGGAGGCAGAGTCAGGAGAACTGCTTGAATCCAGGAGGCAAATGTTGCAGTGAGCTGAGATTATGCCACTGCACTCCAGTCTAGGTGAGAAGAGCGAGACTCCATCTCAAAATACATATATATATATATCTCCCATAGAAGGATTCTTTTTTTGGTCCCCATGACACACATCTCTAATTTTAGGCTTAGCAATGATAATAATTTACATTAAATATTCTACAAATCTTGCCAACAACTAAGATAATAGGTGTTCACTTCTTTTAAACAATGCCAACTAGAGTCATTGCATCTGAAGATTGGCTCAAATTCCATTCTGAATCCTGTAGAAAGTGAAATGCTGCCCTGATATTCTACCAGGACTATGGAAGTTATGTCCAGAGGGTCACTCACACCGAGCACCTGTCTCTGCTGAACTAGTTATGTTCTGGGCTTCTCTTCCCACCTGTGTATGTTGTTCCCAGCCTGCCTCCTTGAACCATCTCTGACACTCATCCACTTTTAGACTCACAGAAGATTGTTTCAAGTTTATAAGAATATGCTGAAAGTTAGGAAAGACAGAAGAACTTGACGTGGCCGTCAACATCAGCGACTTACAAGTAAATACTACAGCACTATGTTTCCCAAACTGTGTGCGGAGACACCTTGAGATGCCATAGCCAACTTACGGAAATGCTATGAGAGGGCCGGGCATGGTGTCTCACACCTTTTTAAATCCCAGCACTTTGGGTTTTTTGCCACGTTGCCCAGGCTGGTCTCGAACTCCTGAGCTCAAGCAATCTGCTGAGGAGCTTGGGATGAGCCTGGGCAACATGGTGAAGTCCCATCTCCAAAAGATACAAAAATTAGCCAGGTGTGGTAGCAGGCACCTGTAGCCCTAGCTACTAGGGAGCATGAGGTAGGAGGATGGCTTGAGCCCAGGAGGTGTAGGTTACAGTAAGCTGAGATTGCACCACTGCACTCTAGCCTGGGCAACAGAGCCAGACTTTGTCTCCAAAAAAACAAAAACAAAAACAAAAACCGAAAGAAATTCTATGAGGTATTTTACATTTTCAAGGTAAACAAAGCGATATTCGTATCTATCAGGTACTGCAGCAGAAGTTACTAGCTCAAAGTAGTTCACTGTTTCAACAGTAGATTGCGCCACATCCTTTCAATGATATCTTTGTGAATCTGGATGTTCAGGGTTACTGAGATAAAAAGCAAGCACTGAGTGAAAATCAACATGGAACAGGAAATGAGGGTGGGGGTGTCCAGTCTTAGTCCAAAGTTTGAGAGGTGTGCACATCCAAGGTACACACATCTGATTAATAAATCATTATAGTTATTTAACAATAAAATAACATTATTTTTATTTAAATTTACATTATTATTTCAAACTACAGTTAAGTTGTTAGGACATATTAAGCTGGTTGGGTTTGCTACTTAATAAAGGAACTGTTCTTTCTTGTGGCCCAGGGGACACTATGAAAAAATGCCAGAGGCACCAAGGGAGCTGTGAACCAAGAAAGTTTGGGAACCCACTGTTACAGTAATTAATACTGTTGAAAAAAATTCACTGGGTGATTTCTACCATCTTAGGTGTCAGCTCCTGGCTAAGGGGCTAGGTGTTTATTTTCTTTCTCTGCTGTGTTTCTATTTCCCAGCTGCTATTTGCTTCCCATGCAGAACCCTTTAGTCATCTTTTCTGTTTCCCTGCCTCCTTTCAGACCGTGCCCTCAGGGCGCTGCTCCCTTCTACCCTCCAGCAACTTTTCAAGGTATTTCCCTAAACAAAGACAATTTCCTCTCTAAAAGAAATTCTTTTACCAGCATAAAAAAAAAAAAACTTACTCTTCTAGTATAAATAGCTGTTCTTTGGGCCTTGAATCACCAGAGCACTGGCACTCAAGGACAGGGTGAAAGGAAGGCCAAATCAAAGGTAAAATTGGTGAATAAAGGCAGAGAATAGGCCTAAGAAAAAGTTGATTGCTTCACACTTTTACTGTGACCACAAGCTGTGTGCCCAAAACACATTTAAATCTGTCCAGAGTCCAAATACAGAGCATGTAACAGATAAAATCTTTTTCCTTAACTCTGTAAACTGAATATTTGTAACCTCAAAAGGCAGGATTTTATATCATTGGGATGCTTTATTTCTTCCTGTAATTAAATATACTGGTATAAGCTGTGAGAGCAAAAGCTGGAAATTTAGTCCAGTAGATATGTCTGTTTTCTCAAACATTTTAATGAAATTTTTCTTGATCATCATCCTTGGGCTTTGAGTATACACACCAACCACTCCTTGCTTTATCCTTTATTCCATTCTTATTTCAGAAGAACATTATACAACTTTGCCGATCTGGGAGTGTGGGGGAAAAACAACTGATTCTTTTATGAGAGCAGATTGGTACTGGCATTTATGAAGCCCTGACTGCACTGAGGTCCAATGAATGAAAATATCCGTGTTCTCTCCACCTCCGGCTAGCTGCAGCAATATCCTCTTCCACATCCATCACTGTCTCATGCCTGACAGAATGATAGACACACAAAATCATTCCTTATTGTAGTAGAAATCTCTCACCCAAACGGTTTTCTGGTAGTTACTCTGACTCAACTCTGGCCAACAGGCTCCTGTAAAATGGGTTCCACATTCTGCTCTGCATTGCAAGAACCACCTGTTTCTAGGTTTCTTTGCATTTATTTGCATTAACCTCCATGGAAAGCAGGACCTCTGCACTGCTTACAACACTCCGAGAGGCCATTTACATAAGCCTTTGCATTTATTTGAGGCATAGATTTAATGGATGAGGATGAATGTGGCATTCTTGGTGCTTCTGTTGGGAATGCTTGCTAGGAATTATTTCTGGTTCATCAGTCTGAAGGACCCAAGATCTCCTGAAATTTTGGGTGGAAAGTCCATGTCTTATTTCCTAGCCTAATGTGTCTGGAGATCTCAATCTGATCTCTACCAAGCATTTTTTTTTTTGTAAATAACTCCTACTTAGTCCTACTTAGTCCTTAGTTAGGCACCAGACTAAGTGCTTATGGTAACCCTTCTCCAAACATGGCCACCATCAATTCCTTCCCCTCCTGGATGCACATGGTTCCTCATTTGAAAAGATGAAGCTTATTTCTCCTTCCCTTGAATCTAGGCTGGCCCTTTGAGTTTCTTTGACCAATAAACATTGGTTGAAATGACACTGTGCTGGTTTTAGGTCTAACCTTTAGGAAAGCTGGCAGTTTCTGCTTCCCCTCTCTTGGGAGCCGGCTGCCAAGTAGGGTGACCAAATACTCTGATACTATCATGCTGTATGAAAGCCCAGTTAAGGCTGGGTGTGGTGACTTTGGGAGGCCAAGACAGGAGGATTGCTTGAGCCCAGGAATTCAAGACCAGCCCAGGCAATACAGTGAGACCCTATCTCCATAAAAAATAAAAATAAAAATAAAAAATTAGCCAGATGTGGTGTGCACTTGTAGTTCCAGCTACTTGTGGGGCTGAGGTGGGAGGATTGCTTGAGCCCAGGAGGTCGAGGCTGCAGTGAGCCATGATCATACCACTGTACTCTAGCCTAGGTAACAGAGCAAAACTTTGTCTCAGTAAACATGAGCAAGAAAAAAAAGAAAGGCCAATTACCAAATCACAGACACACACACACACACACACACACACACATACACAGAGAGAGAGAGAGAGAGAGTGCACCATCTTAGATGTTTCAGCCCCAGCAGCCACCACACAGAGGAGAGGAAACACCCAGCTGAGCCCAGCCTAGATGGCAGAATTATGAGAAATCATAACTGTTGTTTTAAGTCACTAAGTTTCAGAATGATTTGTTATATAGTAGCAGATAACTGAAACAGTGCTTAATAAGTATTATTTAAATTAATAAATATAACAATCAACTCTGTTAGGTATGAACTACTCCCCATATTTCACAAATGAGGAAACTGAGGTTTTACGAATTACATGACCTGCCAGATGTCACACTGCTAGTAAATGACTGAGCTGACACATGATCCCAGGCTGCCCGATTTCAGTCTTCTCATTTAACCAAAATATGCTCATTCCTCTCCACAGAGAATCAGGACTCCCATGTACATGGTATATAATAGTGGTGCCCTTTGTTCAAAGGAGATATGTTAGAATTCTTGGATTAACAGATGCTAATGGCTCCTGACTACCGCTTTCCTTCATGGTTCCCTAAAGAAGCCCCTATGTCCGTCTTTTTACAAAGATAGATGGTGGCCGTGTGAACCATGTCTGGGAATGACAGCTGCTGACAGGAACAAGAGGACAAGAGGACAGCTGGGAAAGGAAGTGGCATTTGTTGAATAGCTGCCATGTGCTGCTATCTGTACATGATTGACTGATTAATCCTTAGGCAACCTAAATAAGGGCAGCATAATTATCTCTGCTTAATAGATGAGCAAACTGAGACACAGAGAAGTTAAGGAACTTGCCCCAAGTGACCTAGAAGTAAATAGCAAAGATGGGATTTGACCTCAATTCTATCCCTCTCCAAAGTCTGCAGTCTTTCTGAGTTAACCAAACCAAAGACCTGGGCTTATGACCCAGTTGTATAAGATTGAGACTTGTGATTTTTACTGTTGGAGGTAAGGAAGTTTTCAGGTTTTAAGCTTTATTTCTCAATGTACTAATTTTGCCACAACAAAAAGCCAACCTGGGGGTAAAAACAGAGGAAAAGCAACAACAATGGGGACTAATTAAAATGCAAACCTGTGTGGGAAAGCAAAGTCAAACAGAAAGAACTCTTGACTGCAGCCTTCTGAGATAACCAAGCATTGGGAGGGTTGCTGCTCCATGGAAGGTCTTGACATCAGATAGATGGTGGGGCTAATCCTCACAACAGGGTCCTCATGCTCACACAGAATGATACCCAGTTCATTCCTCTGCATCAACACCTATAGCAGAGACTGCTAGTTGCTATAGTGAGTCTCTGAGGAATTTAAAAATGTCTTGAGAGGTTAAATCAATCTCTAAAAATTGCCTTGCATGTTTTATGGCTTCAAGGTACATTAGCAAAGATTCTAGAGTCCACAAGAACTTCTGCAGCCTTGTAGTTTCTGTCCACTTAGAGAAACCCTAGCTCAGTAGCTGAATTCTGGGACAGTTTGTCTATCTTTGTGAAAACACACACACACATATACACACACACAAATACAGCTGATAAGCCTTACGGTGTGGACCTTTATCAGCAAGCCACGCACTGTTCTAGCTTCCTTTGGATTTCCTAGTTACTTAGGAGTCAGTCTGGATAGCTCTGTCTCTCTCTCTCTCTCTCTCTCTAGCTCACTTGCTGGCTTTGTCTGTCTTCTCTATCAGAATAGAGGCTGCAGGACCAGCTGAGCATTTTCTGTGTTCCCTGTAGGCTGCACTAGAGACACGTGCAGTCTGCCCAGTCTGTTCCTGCATTCTGTTTCCTTCTGCCTTCATCCCTAGCACACAAGGGATGCAGGCATCTTTGGAATTCTCCCCCTTACCCAGACCCACAGCAGGTGCTGAGGCTCTGGAAGTCTGTGGTTACTGACTATCACTGTTCCCTCTGGGATTGCCTTGGGAGAGGAAGCATGACCAGCCACCCACAGGCTGTGGGGGTCCCCTACTCCTCCTTGTAGCTAGATCCAACTAGGAGGCTGCAGCAGGGAGTCTGGAGGGGCCTTCCCACCTCTAACATTGTAAGACCAGACAGTCTTTCCCCATTAGCAGACTGCCATGCTGGGAAGGGCAAGCCTTTCCTTCCCACTCTCAAAGGCTCAGCCCTGCCATGCCCATGTGGGGAGCCCTTCTAGGGTCATTCTTGGAGGTCAATGCATGGATGAATCTACGAGCTTATGTGGGTTTTGCTCTCCACACATAGGACTATCTGCCTATTTACATAATAAGCGGGAAGCAGACACACATGTGGGGTTGCCTTAGTAATTAGACACATGGCTGGTCCCTTCTTTTGTTGCCAAGTAATTGCAGCATCTGGTTTACCCCAAGAATGACTCTCCTATTAAAAAGCAGAGGGGAGGAAATAAAGACCTTATAAACCCACGCGTATCTGCTGGTAGAGCTGCTGGAGAAGCAGGCAAATTAAGAGCCTCATTTTGTAATTTTGTTTAAAGCAAAGCAGCAATAAGCACCACTCCTGTCACCCCTCTCCCCATCTCATAAATGCTTCCAAAAGCTTTAGACAACTGGAGCTTATGAGAAACTGACTAACAATATTTTTGGAGCTATGAAGTCATCTGTCACACCACCAGGAGGATTGGATCTGGGGCTCCGGGCTCCATGACCATATATAATATTAAATCTTGCTTGCTCGTCTGCACACTGAGCTATAAGATCATGTTTATTGTCCTCTCCACAGCTGCATTAAAATGATCAGTGAATCTGTCTGAAGAGGTTCTTTGCTCGTCACTGCAGAGCAGGGCTCAGGCTCATGTCTGAACAGGGAGGCACACACTCTCAGATAAAAATGGTAAAGTATGGAAGAGAAAAGACTCAGATATGGGATTTCTGAGTTGGAAAATGACTTTGGCAAGTCATGCAATCTTCCTGAGACTCAGTTTTCTCATCTAAAAAAATGGGAATAAGAGTAGCTAGCTCACCAGGTAGACAGCTAGATATTTGCCTTGCCTGTCTCACAGGGTTATTTTGGGGCTCAAATAAGGTAGCAAAAATAATGCGGGTTTTTAATCACTATAGAAATATGAGATGCTATTATTTGACCCAGCCATACTGCAAGGAGAATTCTCAAGGCAAACGTGGAGAGGAGCCTGCCTTGATTGTGTCAGCTCGGAGTTACTCTTTTAAGGACCCTTGTCCTTATGATCCTTCCCAAGGTATAGGTTGATTTTATTTTCTTCCTCTGTAAGAAGAGGAAATGCAGCCAGGTGTGGTGGCTCACACCTGTAATCCCAGCACTTTGGGAGGCCAAGGCAGGTGGATCACTTGAAGTCAGGAGTTTGAAACCAGCCTGGCCAACATGGTGAAACCTCATGTCTACTAAAAACCCCAAAACTTAGCCCGGCATGGTGGTGGACGCCTGTAATCCCAGCTACTCGGGAGGCTGAGGCAAGAGAATCGCTTGAACCTGAGAAGTGGAGGTTGCGGTGAACCAAGATCATACCACTGCACTCCAGCCTGGGCGACAGAGAGAGACTCCATCTCAAAAGAAAAAAAAAAAAGAGGAAGAAGAGGAAATGCACATCTAGGAAAGCTTATAGAATTCCCAGCCCCAGGTCTGTGAAAGGCAGAACATGGTAGGAGCATCTGGGAGCTCTAGCCACTTTGGGATGGTTCCCAGATGACAGTTTTGGTGGTTTCATCTCCAGAAGGAGGGAGGCACTCGTGTTCCAGGTTCTCAACTCATTCTCAAAGTCATTCTACCTTGACATCAATACCAAATAAGTACATGTTGAATTGGTTTAATGAGATGCTAATTAAAGCAATATAAAGTAAAATGTCATTGGGGAAGGATTATCTTAGTTAAGTGACAAAGTTTATAGAAAAAGACCAAGTAGAGAATGATCAGCTCTGCCCACCTAAACTGAGGAGTTTCACAAGGTCTTCATGCATCTCTGAAAGCAGAACTGCCGCAGATCAAAGTGGATAGGAGTCAAAGCACTTTGGAGTTGGAATCATGTTTAAGGATTTTCTTCCTTCAACGCTCTTTTCACAGATAAGCAAAATGAGTCCCACCAAGGGAAAGGATTTGGCCAGAGTGACAAAGTAGATAAAAGGTAGGGCTAAGACTAAAACCCAGGTCCTCTATAAACATTATATTTCCAATAAATGCAGGACTATAACTTCAGTAAAAAGTAGCCGAAGTTCTAGGCCCATATTTTCAGTTCTCGATGCAGGGTACCAAGCTATGCACCAAGCTGTGGCTGATTCCTTCATGCTTAATCATAGCCTCTTATATAGCCAGATACCAGGGTCTGGCAGAGCAGACTGTTGAGGTCTCTCAGGCACTGAAAATATATCACAAGGCTGCAAGTGACCCAGAAAGATCTGGAAGGATGTAACATGTCATCTGGACAGTAGATAGGACAGAGTATCCTGGTAGAGGTGAATTAACAGCAAGATGTCTTGGCAGGAGGCAGAATGGGAGAGAGAGGGAAAGACAGGGAGTGTCAGGGAGGTGACACAGAATGGGTAAGAGTGAGAAAGTTCCTGTAGGAACTAAGGCAGGTGGAGAAAGAAAACCAAAACCAACCTGCTGGAAGTAGAGTGTAAAACAGCAGCTTGCTTCCAAAAAACAAAAATAAATCAAGCAAAAATCCCCAACGGGATGATGCCCCTGGTACAAAGCATGCAATACAAGACCAACACAAGTCTTGTGTGGGTAGAACAGAATGCCTGGCCTAGAACCCCATTAACGACCTTAGGATCCAGGAGTCGGAGGGACTAGTGAGAGTGTCTCCAGTTATAGAGACTAGAGGACTACAGCAGATGAGAAAGCAGGTGGATCCTGTTCTTCTCTGCACTGCACCCAGAACCTATTTCATCTAGAGATAAAGCAAAGGAGACAAAAGGCAGCTGAGTTGATACATAAATATTTCTGAAACATTTGCTTCCATAACACAGTCTTTTTTTAAATTGAGAAATAGTGACAGAAAGATCTAAGGGGTGGAGCCCTTTTTTATTGAAGTGACATTGCTCAGATCGTCCTACAGTAGATAACCAGGATGGGAAAGCAGAGTTTTCTAGACGTGGCTCTGGATGGCATCTGGAGGAAAGCCAAAGCCACTGGGTCTCTTCCCACTTCCGGTCTTCAGTATATTTTTGGAAATATATGGTGTAGTTAAATGTCCCATTCTCATAAAGATTTTAGCCTTGAAATCTTTGGCTTTATTCTCAGCTGGACCTAGGCCCGGGGTGACCATCACTTAAGTGATTCCATGCCTTGGGGAGCCTAAGTTAGGGCTTTCATGTTCAAAGGACAGGGTCCATTGAAGACTTGGAATATGGACTTGCTGTGATCTTCATAGTCTTCAGTTCTCAGAGCCAAAGCAGGCTGACTTTAAAAAGGTGGCTTGTATTCTCTTCCTCTCTTCCCCACCCCCCATAGTATCAACTGTTCAAGGGCAGAGGAAGATAATGGAATACAGGATTGGAGGAGCTGTGGCCACACCAGCAGAATTTAACTCTTGGGCTTTTCAGAGCTTTTCTCCCCAATAGGCAAACCTTTCCTAAGACGCCCTTTTGTCATGAAAAGCAAACCATGTCAGCCAAACTTTTCAACCAGACTTTGAGGGCTGGATCTGAAATAAAAGGAAAATGGTTTTGAAATCCGTATTCAGCCAGCATAGTTTGATATTCCAAATTTGCACAAACTCAGAGGAGGGTGCAAATTCTTTCCTTTCCTTGGGAGAATAATGCGGCGGGCGGGGGCGTATGGTATTAATGATTGTTCCAGGTCAAGGCATCAATTTGAGCTGGTTTAGTTGAGATGAAGAATAGGTTCTAACATTTGAGACAGTCACACCGGGCAAGGAGGGACCTGCACCATTGATGAATGGCATAACACTACAGGGTGGGGAGAAGGCACACACGTAGTGACAGAACACACGTTAAAGTGGCATTGCTTGCTAGTTTGTTAGAGGCCTTGTGTGTCAGATGGGGGATAAGAAAATAGAATTGGTGCTGGAGCAGTTCAGAAAGTTCTGCAGAGGCATAACTAGCATAGACACTTAAAGTTCACTCCAAGGGGAGAGAGCAGTGCTTCCTGTGGGAGAAAATGTGATGAGAGATATGAGAAGACTAAAGACTAATTGGACATCCCATGTGAAAAATTCTGTGCTAGGCACAGAATTACATGACAAATACAGTTTTTCACTTAGATATCCATCCACAAGCTAAATAATGTTTCTTACTTTACAGAAGTGGAAACTGGCTAAAAGACCTGTTAGAACTGTGTGTCCAGGCCCCAAAGGCCTGGGCTAAGGATGGTGCAAAGACACCAATGGACATGAGCAGGAACCACTGTAGAGAACAGCAATGGAGGAGAGGATGGATGGGGCTGGAAGGTGGTGGGAAAGAGTGGTGAAAGCACAGTGGGCCAAACCACAGACAGTGTTAAGTGGCAGACAGATTTTCAGCTGGAGAATTTTAGAAGAGGTGTGATGACACTAGTGTTTTATGATCAGGCTAGGAGGTACAGAGGTTCTAGCCTCTTGAACAGAGGCTATGTGGAAGGAGGAGAGATTGGAAATGGGAAATGATGAAGAAACTGACACGGCAATCCAAGAATGAGACCATGTAGATCCAAACTAAGGTTTCTTAACAGGAGTGGAGAGGAATAGATGCAAATAAAAATCCCAGGAATAACCCATAGGACTTGTTTTTACACTGTATAATAAGGAAAAAAGATTTCTTGTAGTAATAGACCATATTTAACTGTTTCAAATCTTCAAGGAGAGACCATGCAATGTAAAGCTACCTCCACCTTTAGGCAAGGCTGCACACAAGTCATCCCAGCCAGATGTTTTATTCTAAATGTTTTCCCCATCTCTCCGGAGAGAGTTTCAATGTCTCACAGCCACTGATAGTAGATGTTTTGATGACCTTCCTGCACAATGGAAGCATTGTAACTTCCTGCTGGCTACAGTGCTAATGCATGATGATTGCATGTCACTTCTATAGGGTTCCTCTCTTTTGGGAAGTGGGCTTTGGTTGAGGAAGGAATGCAGAATAACCTTAAAAGGAGTTCTTTTGACTTGGTGCAGTGGATACTACAGTGCTCTGCTTAGATCATCTTTACCAGACTAGCACATCCACTCGCCTAGCTGCAACAAGTGTTGGCCCCTAAGAGCCCACAGCTGTCTTGTTCATTGGTCTTGAAACCAATGGAGATTATCAATCCTCCACCCACCCATCCTTGAGCAGCCTTTGGCTGACTGACCTAGACTCACAAAAACCCAGTCCCCTTGCCTCCAGGTGGAATCAGGTCTGTGGTTCAATTCATGCCCCAGAGAGCCTAAATCAGACTCCAGCTGAGACCCACATCTTTGATTAGTTCCACCCCTTGCTCCATCCTACTTCCTTGAGAGCTCTGTCCCAATAAATCACTTACTCAAGAATTCATGTCTCAGACTCTGCTTCTAGGGAAACTGCCTTTAAAACACTTGGGACTCAAAAAGATTTAATTCATAACAACTGAATCCACACTGTAGATCGAAACTTGTACAGTGTTGGAAGAGCTTTAAACGAGACAGAGATACAAATTAATGATTAGAAAGACCTAACCACCCATACAGCTGGACAGACAAAGGGCAGAGATGGTGCTTTCCCATTGGTTCTTCCCACTGGTTGAAACTAATAGAAATCCAGTGGACAAGGGAGCCTGGGAAATGTAGTTTTCAGGGAACTGACGTCACATGGAGCAGAACAGAAGGACAGGGAATGAATCCAAGGTGAATAGGTAAATGAACAGCATAAAATAGGGAGAAAACTACAAGTAACACATATAATCAACTATGCTGAGAAGCATGTCAACTTCCCATCCCCCTGTTCATAAAGCACCAGGGAATCCATCTGCAAGAAGAGTCCAGGAAAAGTCTCTGGGCTATTTCTCTTCTCCTCCTTTCTTATACATGTCATCTTTGGATCATTTTCTGGGACCCATGCTGATCATTGGGCTGGTCACTTCCTGTAGTAGGCCTGATCACTGATATACTAACTGCAGAGAATTCTGCAGTCTCCTTTTCCCAAACTTCTCACTCCAGGATTTGCAGTAGAACATTTTTATCAACTCTATTTACATTTCTTGCTGTCTTTGCTCCTATTTGGTACTACGCTATTTAATGCAAATGTTAGAATTGAGATTCACCTCTAATTTTGTACGTAAAATTGCAAAAAGTTCAGAAATGCCACCTGCCCTTTGCATTATTGTGATCAAATGGGTTGATAGACTTCTCAGACTTCAGTGGGAATGGGACATCCTCTATTTAATCTTGATACTAGGGAAAAATTGTGCCCTTCCCCACTCATTGCTTTTAGAAATACTATGTGTTTGCCTCCTTGTGTCACTGTCCACCCTCCCACCACCTCCATCAAGCTGCTACATTTGCTATTTTTACCCTTTCATGTGTAAGGTAAAAATAATAGATTTTTGTTACATTAATGGATTAATCACCAAGTGTGAGCCTCAAGTCCCTTTTATTCCAGTTGGCAAAGCAATTCATCCTTCACCTTTCAGCTGAGCTGTCTTCCAATTTATGGGTCAGATGGGCCCCCTTTTTCTGTGTCCTAACCACATAGCAGGGCCCAAGAGGCTCTTTCATTTCTTAGGCCCCAGGGATGGTTTTGCCACTGAATCAGAGCTGCCTCATTGTGTGCTCACTGAGATGGTGCCTTGCATCCAGAGATGTGAATGTCTTTGAATTCAGTTCGTAAACAAAGGTCCTTTAGGGACATCAAATGTTTTACATGTGCCTCATGGGGTTCTTGCTTGGTAGTCTTATTCATTCATTCAACACATATTTATTGAGCACCTACTCTGGGTTTGGCTCTGGGCATGTGATGGCGACTGCAGGCAAATGAAGGGCAGAGAGTATGCTATAACTTGACTGATCTGCCCCCACAACACTAGCAAGACACCTCGATCAGAGCTTTGCTTAAATATTCTCATTCTGTCTTTCAAAAAATTCTAATTGAGAGAGGACTGCATGCTAGGTACTGTGCTAGGCACACATTTGATGATTATTTGGTGAATAGTATTATTTGTCTATGATTCTTCTATGCTTCTGGTGGTTTTCTGTGGGTGAAGCTCACTTCTCCATCCCATTTACTCTGGACCTGGCTGTGATACTTGCCTTGGCCAATGAAATGTGAGCAGAGTGGACAGGGTATAAGTGCGAGGCTGAGGCCTTAAGAATCATCACATACTGTTTCTCCCTCATCTTGGAGCTTCTTACCTCCCCCATGGGAAGGGACTTCTTCAGGAAGTGGTTGGGCTTTCAGGTGGGATGCTGAGAAAACCAAATGGAAAACTAGAAACGTGGAGTCTGGAGATGCACCTAAGTTGCAGCTGACCCACAGACTCATGAGTGACAGATAAATGCTTGTTGTTGAAAGCCACTAGGATTTGGGGTTGTTATACAATAATATTGCAATTTTTAAAACCTGCCTAATAAGGTAACTGCTCCAAACTTTGGTTGTTTTCCATTAACAGTAGCCACTTCTTGCAGCTCCTGGTTCTATGAGTTTCAAAGGAAATACCATACGTAAGATACTAAGTATAGCATCCAGCCTATATAATAAGTGCTTCAAAAATAGTGGCCTTGTCATCGTCATTAATATTAATAGCACTACAAGATTCATGTATTGGGTCCTTTTCAATGACTGTGGTATACACACTTTGCAGTAAGTTCCAGATTAATCTATGGCCTGGTTTATAAAGCCAGATCTCCCATGACACCTAAATCAGCTGGGCTCAGATCATAATTGCTCTCTGAGCTGACAACATTTTAACTTGAATTTCCTTTAATATACCAAGTGAATACTGTATGAATTGCAGGTGCTAAAATTTATTACCAGATCACTTGATTTGAGATCTGTGGGCCAAGGGAATACACCATCACAATCTCTACACATCATTAAAGAGCTGGTTTTCTCAAGAATGTCAGGTGAGGTGAGTAATTTAACAAGAGCAATAACAGACTTCCAAATAAAAATTCAGGTTCTGAGAATTAGGTCATCCTAAGTGGAACTCAGAAACCTGGGCCTAAAAATAGACTAATTCCATGCAGGGTAAGAGATGAAGCATTTGGACCTATATGAGACAGAAAGTTAGAACTGGAATCTTTGTATAAATCCAGAATTCTCAAATGTCCCACACTCACTGACATAATGTGATGATTAATCTTGTCCATCAACTTGGCTAGGCTATGGTGTCCAGATATTTGGTCAAACATTATTCTGTATGTTTCTGTGAAGGGTCTTTTAATGAGATTAATATTTAAACCAGTGGACTTTGAGTGAAGCAGATTACCCTCCATAAGGTGAATGGGCCTCATCTAATCAGTTGGTTAATTAGGAAAAGACTGACCTCCTTGGAAGAAGAGGAAATTTTGCCAGCAGACCACCTATGGACTCCAGCTGCAACTCTTCCTGGAGTCTCCCACCTCCTGCCTACGCTGCTGACTTTGGACTTGCCAATCCTTCACTATCATGTAAACCAATTCCTTAAAATAAATCTCTCTCTCTCTTTCTCTCTCCCTCTACACACACATAGACACATAAACACATACCCTATTGGTTGTGTTTCCCTGGAGGACACTGACTAACATACACAGTGAACTAGAGAAAGTCTACTTGCCCTCAAAACAAAATGGCCAACAAGCTTGAATCTCTCTTAACCACCCTTTTTTTTTTTTTTTTTTTTTTTTTTGAGACGGAGTCTCGCTCTGTCGCCCAGGCTAGAGTGCAGTGGCGCAATCTCGGCTCACTGCAAGCTCCGCCTCCTGGGTTCACGCCATTCTCCTGCCTCAGCCTCTCCGAGTAGCTGGGACTACAGGTGCCCGCCACCGCGCCCGGCTAATTTTTTGTATTTTTAGTAGAGACGGGGTTTCACCGTGGTCTCGATCTCCTGACCTCGTGATCCGCCCGCCTCGGCCTCCCAAAGTGCTGGGATTACAAGCGTGAGCCACCGCGCCCGGCCTCTTAACCACCCTTTTTAATGAAAATGAGTCTACTTAGGAAATTTGCAAATGTATCGCAGGAGACCCCAAACCTAGAAATTAATAAAAGGTTATTCTCAGTAGGCAACATCTCTGGAGCATCTGGAGGGAAGCAAAACTAAAACTGTTTAGGAATAATATAGGAAGCTTCCACCCTAAGATACACAGGACATTCTCAAATGAAGCCCATGAAATATGAACTCACAATTTCAAATTATGAAACATATCCTGGAATAAAATGCCGTGAGCTATAGTCAGGGGACTCAATTAACAGCAAATTTAGACTTTTAAGAACTTTAGACAATAAGAGTATCAAATTCAGAATATAAAGATAAATCATTTATCATATCGAATTTACTTCACTGTAAAATTTTAGGCAAGTTACTTAATCTCTACACCTCAGTTTCCATATCTGTCAGTGGATCTCTGAACTCTGCATTTTCACAGGACCGCTAAGGGCATCTGATGCACACTCGGTCTTGGAATCTACTGCCCTTGGTCATACTACATCAGGAGCATTGTAGGACATTACATGTTTGCCTGCCTTCTGGATGGAGGTCATTCTTTCCATTGCCTGCTCGCTTTCCTCTCACCCTGCACACTGGTAGGATCACTTCTTCCTGAGTGAAAGGGACATGGAGACTCTGTGTGGTGCATTTACTATTTAATACATGCCTATTACTACCGAGAAAAATGCCATTAGGTTTGGCTGGGAACCTTGGTTGCCAACCATCTCTGCTGAAGATAAGCAAAGAAATTGAGCCACAGGATCAAGAGCACAGGTGGCCTCAGAACCAAAATATGGTAAGAGTACCAGTTAGCCACCACTATTGTTCACCACAGCAAGCAACTGATTAAATTATATTGCTACCCTAAGGTATCAGGGGCTGCAAGAAGGGGACCAACTGAGGAACAAAACTAAGGATAGCACGGTAGGAACAAAATGATCCATACTAAAGCTTCCCAGTGTAAGATTTGATTCTTCAACAAAATATGTAGGGGAGTGGAGGAGAGCACACTAAGGTTGTTCAGGTTAGAAACAACTGGCTATTTCTCCGAAGGAGGATAATAAGAAAATTGTCCTCATGTGCGCAAATTTCAAGTGTAGGTGGGGTCACTTGACAAGGGACAGGAAAGGGGGCGTTCGGGAAAGGTGAGTCTGATGGTGGATGCCCTTGGGTTGTGGCAAGAAAGTAGAGCCTTAATTGAGGAAAACAGAGGCAGCCACAAGAGAGGGTGGCCCCGGGGGGCCAGGGAGGCAAACACATTCCCATAGCTTCAGTGAACACCTGCATGATGATGTTGGAACCTAACTACACACGCAGGGATGGCCCAGAGGTGGACAAGAGACAGAATCATTAGAAAATCACACCCTGGGAGAAAAAGCACAAAGGAGGTGAGCAATTCACCCAGGGGCCCTGCTAACACACGTACTCAAGGAAGCCAGGAGAGAGAGTCACTCCCTTAGTGACTTGGGTGTGTCCACCCAATGAAAAGAAGTTGCTCCCTTGACACAGGGATGCACAAAGGATCGCTGGCAGGAGAAAATGCAGCAGGAATGGACTATTCAACCTGGTTGTACATGCTGACAGCTGTTTTGCCTCCTTTTTTATTTGTCTTATTAGCCGGACACTATCCACTTTGGGAGTGGAGGGGACTTCCCACCCACCAGGGTGGTATGTACCTATGTCTCACCTCTTGCTGGCAGAGTTTAAAGAGTAAGCTCATCTTGCCCTCAAGGAAAGGGGAGCCAGTTTTTATGATTGCTAAATATCTGGGTTTTAATGAGCCAAAGTTAATTGTGAAAGAATAAAATAGAGCTTTTGTGTGTCAGAACCGGAAGGAAGACTGTGGGAATAGGAGCAAATAGGATCTGGGGTAGAGCCTGGAAGCTCGAGACGTGCCATCTGAACACCTAGAGGGGAGGTTGGTGGGGGGCCCAAGACCCCTAGTATGTGATAAGGTTAGTGATGCCTTCTTTACTTTGGCGGCATTACAGAATTAGGGTGGAAATCCCCAGATGCTAGCTTTTACACCAGAAGAAGACAACTTATTAGCCCTTCTAGGGATGTGAGTGGCATAACCAGGACACCAGGGGAGACAATCTGTTATTTCATAGCAAGTTGCTGACAACATCTGCTACTGACCTATCGTGCACAGGCTTGTCTGGAGGGCGTATCCAGGCAAACAAAAGGCCCTAAACCCACTTGCGGCTTTACCTCTTTAAAGGAGATAGCACAGCAAAAAAACATTCCATCCTGTAAAACAACAATAACCCAAGTAGAGCCAAGGGATACACAGGCCTACCTCAGGCCTCTTGCACTTGCTGTTCCCCCTGCTGCGGACTCTTTCTGTAGATATTTGTGTGATCCCCTCCCTCACTTCACTCCATTGTCTTCTGAAATACCAGTCCCTCAGCCAGGCTTTCTATGGCCATCCCAACTGAAATAGCACCACCCTCAACCCTAACTCTGCCTGAATTTTCTTCAGAACACACGTTACTCTTCATATCATTCCCCATATTTATTTATTTATTTTCCGTATCTCTCTCTCTCTAAGATATAAGCTTCAAGAGGGCAGATAATTTGTTTATTTTGTTCACTGCTATATCCCAATTATCTAGAGCAATGCCTGGTACATTATAGGCATTCAGTTAATATTAGTGAGTAAATGGACCATCAAAATAGGAAAATTAGCCCCTGCATAAATACTTCAGTTAAAACATAGGTATATTCATAGGGGTTTTATTTCAAATCAGTGGGGTATCATCCTAGCCTAATCTTTAGCTGCTACAAGCTAAAGAAAACCAGATTGTCTTACTAAACCACTCTGCTATTAAAAAAGAAAAAGTTGTCTAGAGCCTGACTCTAGACCTGTTGGGCTGCTCCGTCAATTGATTTCTCAGCCATTGATTTATCTTTGTGTAGTTGTCAGAGCTTGAGAACATCAATCAGCTAATGGCTGTCACTAATCCACAAGCAAGGAGATAGGGTCTGTCCAGTCACTTCTGTTCTTGGCTTCATCGTTTTCCTTCTTTAATGTAAATGTAATTCAATTTCCTTCTTTAAATGTAAAGCAATACAAGGATGATGTAAAATAAATTCAATGCAAAACAGTATACAATAACAAGTAAATTTCCTCTTAACATCAGTGACCCTTGGCCTCCCTCATCAGGAACATCTATTGGTATCTCATTGTGGTTACAATTTATACTGCTCTCATTACAAAGAAATTAATCAGCTTTTCATGCTCTGTTTTGTGTTTTTTTTTTTGGCCATTTGTATATCCTCTTCTCTAAGTGATTTGTTCTAAGCCCCTTGCCTATTTTTTCATTGGGTTTTATGCCTTTTTCTTATGAATTTGTTGAACTTTACATTCCAGATACAGGTCCTCTGTCAATTTTGTGTTCCAAATATTTTCTCCTACTCTGTGGCTTGCATTTTTAGGTTATTTTTGTGAACAGAAGTTACTGATTTTGAGCCCGATTTTGATAACCGTTTCCTTACGATAGTCAGTGTTTTTGTTTCTTATTTAATCCAAGATAATGAAGATATTTTCCTACATTGTCTTCCAGAGAATTTATTTTTTTGTCTTTCACATTTATGTTTAAAATTCACCTGGAATTTAGTTTTGTGTAATGTGAAGTAGGGATTCAGTTAAATGTTTTCATGTTGATACCCCATTGATATCCCATTGTTTCAGCACCATTTATGGGAAAGTCTTTTTTCTAATATTCTGTAGTACTGCCCTGATTTAAATGAAGTTTCTACACCTGTATAGGTTTGTTTCTTGGCTCTGTATTCTCTATAATTGGTGTATTTGTCTAGATTTTCACCTTAGTCATCTATACTGTTTTTTTGTGTGTATGAGACAGAGTCTCACTCTATTGCCCAGGCTGGAGTGGAGTGGCACAATCTCGGCTTACTGCAACTTCCACCTCTTGGGTTCAAGTGATTCTTGTGCCTCAGCCTCCCAAGCAGCTGGGACTATAGGCATGTGCCACCACAGTCTGCTAATTTTTGTGTTTTTAGTAGAGATGGGGGTCTCATCATGTTAGCCAGGCTGGTCTTGAACTCCTGGCCTCATGTGATCTGCCCACCTTGGCCTCCCAAAGTGCTGGGAGCATGAGCCACTATCCCAGCCTAGACCTTAATTATTAGACCTTTATAATAGTCCTTGTTTGCTAGAGCAAATCATCCTGCTTTATGTTTATTCTTCAACAATGTCTTGGTTATTCTTGGCCCTTTGCACTTCCATATAAATTCTAGAAAGAACTTATTAATTTTCAGAAAACAAAAACCTATTCATATTTCATTTGAGATATCAATTTAATAAGAATCTTTTATGATATTGAGTTTTCTAATCTCTGAACGTGGTGTGCCTTTCACATACACATACACAGATATGTAATTTTGGGGGGAGAGGCTTTCTAGTTTACAAAGTATTTTATACTATTATACAGACAATTTATTTTATTTATAATTTGTTTATCGCTAATACATGTAGAAATGAAATGGATACAAATGTAGGTTGATTTTGCATTCTACAACATTGCTATTAAGTCTGATTTATTTTTAATACTCTTGAATGTTCTGTGTATATGATCATAGCATATCTCAATAAAGGCAATTTTGTTTCTTCCGTTCTAATCACTATGTATTTTATTTATTATTCTTGCCTTACTGAACTGTTTAGGACCTCCAGGAAAATGTCGACTAGAAGACGTGATAACTGTACCAGTTATTTCTTGTTGCTAATCCCAAAGAAAAAGCCTTTACTATTTCATCATTAAATATAATGTTTCTGCAGTTTTTTTAAATTAGATACTCTTTAATTGAATAAGGAATTCTCCTTCTCCTCCTAGCTCATTGTTATTTTTAAGATTATGAATGAATATTGAATTTTGCCAAATACGTCTGCATTTTTTGAAAAACATGATTTTTCCATTCTTATTTCTTAATGTGGCAAAACACATTAATGGGTTTGCTAATGTTCTACTAACCTTGCATTTGCATTTCTGGACTAAATCTAAGTTGGTTATGATGTATTTTCTATATACATATATATGGATGTGTGTGTGTGTATGTGTGTGTGTATGGCTGGATTGTGTTTGCTAACTTTTTAAAGGAATTTTTAATGTATGATCACGAGTAAAATTAACTTACTTTTGTCTCTTATTCTGGTCTTGTCAGGCTTGGTATCAAGTTATACTAGCATCATAAAATGAATTGAGGCATTTTTTTTAAATAATTTTCTATTCTCCAAAAGAGTTTGTTTAAGATTGGCATTATTTCTTCCATAAATTTTTATGGAATTTAACAATGATAGCTTTGGGGCCTATAGTTTTATACAGGGGAAGTATTTTTTTTAATTATGGATTTAATTTATTCAATAATAATAGGATTATTCAGGTGTTTAAAATTCTTGCTTCCTGTCTTTTTTGTAAGTTGTATTTTTCTAGGATTTTGTCCATGCATTTAAATTTTCAAGCTTTTTGGCATAATGTTTAAAACATTCTTTCATTGTCATTTTAATGTCTGTATAATATTATTACCCTGGTCATTTGTGTGACTTTTTCTCCTTTTTTGGATCAATCTTACCAAAAGTTTATCAATTTCTTTCCTTCCTTTCTTCCCTTCTTCCTTCCTTCCTTCCTTCCTTCCTTCCTTCCTTCCTTCCTTCCTTCCTTCCTTCCTTCTTTCTTTCTTTCTTTCTTTCTTTCTTTCTTTTTCTTTTTTTTTTTTAGATGGAGTCTTGCACTGTCACCCAGGCTGGAGTACAGAAGTACAGTGGCGTGATCTGCAACCTCCACCTCCTGGGTTCAAGCAATTCCCCTGTCTCTTAGCCTCCCAAGTAGCTGGGAATACAGACCCATGCCATCACGCCCAGCTAATTTTTGTGTTTTTAGTAGATACAAGGTTTCACCATATGGGTCAGGCTGGTCTCGAACTCCTGACCTCAGGTGATCCCCCTGCCTTGGTCTCCCAAAGTGCTGGGATGACAGGCGTAAGCCAGCTCACCTGGCCGGTTTATCAATTTCATTAAGCTTTCCAAATAATCAAATGTGTTGGTCCTGTTGATTTTTCTCTTTCATATGTTTGCTTTCTATTTTATTAATATCTATGTTTTTCTGAATTATTTCTTTCCGTTTATTTACCTTCTTTTTGTAATTATCTGAGATGAATGAATCTTGGCTTGGTAATTATATATAGAATTACTAATCTGAGATTCAGAGAAGAGGGATGAACCTGGAACTTGGAGCCACTTTTGCCCAGGAGATAATTTATATATACATGTATATATATTCAGTGTATGTACACATAAATGAGGGGGTTTGGCTGTAAGCAACAAACACTCACCTCTGCATAACTTAAGCACAAAATAGCCACTCACAGAATGGAAGGAAGGGCTGAAGAACCAGGTTTCAAAGAGAATAGGTGCGAGGGCAGGCTAGGGATCTGGGAAGCAGAAACTAATATTTTTTTATTACTCTGTTCAAAAGTCAAATTCCAAGAAGCAAGCATCTGATCTGTGTCAAGTGCCCACCTCTTGGCTAGGAGCAGGTAGGGCAGACTGCATGCAGTGAGAAAGACTGGTTCCTCTGAAGCAAATTCAGAGGCTATTTATCAGAAGATTTGGGAATGAATAATGGGCAGACAAAAATAACAAATGTTCACTGTAGATAGAGAAAAAGAAATATAGCAGGAGAGACACAGAAGCAAGGAAGCCAAAGAGAAAGAAAGAAAAGTGGAGAGAAACTGGTAAAATGAGGCGGGGTGGTTTGGATCAGTGTGAGCCATCCGAAATGAGAGAATGTGCCAACCATCAAGAAAAATAATTGAAGCTCTTCCCCTATCCAGGGACACATATGACTTTTGTCAGTCTTCATGGGCCCCTTCCTCCATTAAAAACAATAAAAATTGGCCAGGCGCGGTGGCTTACGCCTGTAATCCCTGCACTTTGGGAGGGCGAGGCGGGCAGATCACGAGGTCAGGAGGTCGAGACTATCCTGGCTAACACGGTGAGGCCCTGTCTCTACTAAAAATACAAAAAATTAGCCAGGTGTGGTGGCAGGCGCCTGTAGTCCCAGCTACTTGGGAGGCTGAGGCAGGAGAATGGCGTGAACCTGGGAGGCGGAGCTTGCAGTGAGCCAAGATCACACCACTGCACTCCAGCCTGGGTGACAGAGCGAGACTCCATCTCAAAAAAAAAATAAAATTAAAAATTATATTTTATGATGGTATTGGTATAAAGACAAATATAATTCAGACTGGATTTATTGTTATGCATCACGATTATTATATTAATGTTTTTCTTCTGATCTTAAAAGGAATCAAAAGACATTTTCATGAACCCCGAAAAGTATTGTGGGCCCTAGATGCTCTGCCTACTCCTTCTCTTCTGTAAGATGCAGCTTGCATTGGCATTTACTACCATCTCCATGCACGTCAGTCCATCTTCCAGCTGCCAGCACCCAAAGCACTTCACCTGAGAGCTCTCTCTGGCTGCTGGAGGCAGCTGAGATTTGACATCCTTATCCCACAGCTCTTAAACAATAGGTAATGGGAGATGGTATTTAAATACCCCAAATCCTTACCCCTCAGAGGCACATGTTCTTCATTGACTCTAAGAGGACCTAAACAAGATTTACCTCTAGTCCCCCAGTGTGGTAACTTTGTTAGTATGAACTTCTGTTGGCTACTTTCCCTTTCCTGTTTCACTCCTCCACTGCCCTGCCAGTGTTTTCCGGGATCTCCTGCCCCCCAAAAAAACATTCACACTCAAATCCTTGTCTCAGTCTGCTGCTGGGAGAACTCAAACTGAGACGCTACAGAGACCGTTCAGATATGAGTCCCTATCCAAATCTCATGTTGAATTGTAATCCCCAGTATTGGAGGTAGGGCCTAGTGCAGGTGATTAAGTCACAGGGGTGGATTTCTCATGAATGGTTTAGCATCATCCCCTTGGTGCCATCACTACTCGTGATAGTGAGTGACTTCTCGAAAGATCTGGCTATTTAAAAGTGTGTGGCACCTCGCTCTCTCACTCTTGCTCCTGCTTTCACCATGTGACATGGCTGCTCTCCCTTGGCCTTCCACCATGAAGCTTCCTGAAACTTCTCTAGAAGCCTAGCAGACATTAGCACGATGCTTCCTATAAAGCCCACAGAACCAATTAAACCTCTTTCTTTATAAATTACCCAGTCTCAGGTATTTCTTTATAGCAATGCAAGAACAGCCTAACACAACTCCACTTCAGGTTAGCTTGCACTGGGGCATGAGGAAACAAAGCTCTCTAAAATATCAGCCTTATAACCAAATACAAAGGGCTAGTGCCTTCACTCTGCAGAGAGGGGAAGGACAAAGAGTCTTCTACTAACTATTTTCTTACAGAGCTGTGACCTTGTTGGGAGGGGTAATCTGGCCTTGAATATTTCTTTGGTTCACTGTTGTGAAAATATTATTCCAGAAGTTTTTCTGGTCATTAGACTTTCTTAGCCTGGCATTTGTTCTTGTTTCAATTTCATATGAAAACTTTAGTGTTGGCCAAAGAATGCTGGACTATTTAATTCTATCAAAGCCTGGTGAAATCTTTCTTCCTGGTGTTTTGGCTGGCGGAGTTACTTAATTTGTACAAACCAACAGCAACAGGGCAAAGCACTTTGACAATATAAAGGGTTATGGAAGGGATAATTCACATTAATCATCTGAGTTATGCTTTCATTTGCTTTAATGTGGTGGATTTGGCCATGGGGGCAGTAGATCTTATGACTGCCCCTCAAAATAAAAGTTTAAAGGAATGTGTATTTCTGGAAAATCACTTTTCTGTAACACACCCAGCGTTCTTTTAAAGATACTTTAGTTTGCAAAACTTCAAATGAAGAGCCATTATTTACTTTATAATCCAAGGCAGAGCCAATGGGAAACCCTGGGAGAGAAGAAGCTGGAGGAATCATACATGTTTTCATGGTGGAACTTTGCAACAAATGTAATTTATTTTTTCTTTAAAATAGTTCTTATGGTTTTTCCCACATTGTTACATGGGCAATTTTCATCTCTGGTGTTCCCAAGGAGTCAGATCACAAAACAGCATAATGCTTAACAACATTAGCTTCAAACTCAGAAAGATCTGGTTTTGAATCCTACTACTTGTGTGTGACTTTGGACTGGTTACCTAACCTCTCTATACCCCTGTAGATTGAAGATAATTATTTTACCCTCCTCATATACATATGAGGTTAGTGCAAGTATAAAAAATAATGCACAACAGTACTTAGCATGCACTGAATGTACTATGTACTAAATATTACTATTTTTTGTTTCTTGATCTTAGCCAATGATCCCTTAACCTGAATCCCTCTAATAACTTTTCTAGACACTCATAACATCCTCAGGAACTACCAAGCAGCTTCCACTCAAGGCCAGCATGTCCTCTGCATGGCTGATCATCTGGTGTAAGATCTAGAGCTACAAAATCCTGCCCACACCTTCGAGTCTCCTGGGAGCCTGATCCCAAGCTTCTGTCCCCTTGTCCACCATGTCAGATACTCTTTAGGATTAGGTGACTAGGGTAGGACTTGGTCAAGTCTGGTGTTATGATCTCTAAAGGCCACTAAAAAGCTAACTGACCACCTACAAGGGATTTGAGGGCTTGCCTCAACCTTCTCGCCTTAGTTAAGGCAAAGTAATTAGGTGACAGAATCAGCAGAGGCCTGGAGCACTGAGAGGCAAGAAAAGTAAACTTCAGTAGGGGATATTGAGGGTACATCAGAACCCCAAGACGTCCAAGGCAACCAGGTCACACAGGGAAAAGATGAGTGTAGGCCGTGGTCACAGCTGTCCGGATGGAGTCCAGAAGTGAGATGGCCACCAGAGATGAGTATGAACTTCGACATCCTAAACAGTCAACCCAGATGACCCAGGAGCTGAAAGTAACAACCACAAAAATAGTAACACATTCTACTGGTCTTTTGCTTTATCTCTGATATGGTTGGGCTGTGTCCCCACCCAAATATTATCTTGAACTGTAGCTCCCATAATTCCCACATGTCATGGGAGGGACCTGCTGGGAGGTAATTGAGTCATGGGACAGGTCTTTTCTGTGCTGTTCTCATGATAATAAATAAGTCTCATGAGATCTGATGGTTTTAAAAGGGCAGTTCCCCTGCACATGCTCTTCCCTGCCACCATGTAAGACGTTGACTTTGCTCCTCATTTGCCTTCCACCATGACTGTGAGGCCTCCCTAGCCATGTGGAAATGTGAGTCAATCAAACTTCTTTTTTTTTTTTTTTTTTTTTTTTTGAGACGGAGTTTTGCTCCTGTTGCCCAGGCTGGAGTGCAATGGCAAGATCGCAGCTCACTGCAACCTCCGCCTCCCAGGTTCAAGCGATTCTCCTGTCTCAGTCTCCCAAGTATCTGGGATTATAGGCATGCGCCACCATGCCCAGCTAATTTTGTATTTTTAGTAGAGACAGAGTTTCTCCATGTTGGTCAGGCTGGTCTCGAATTCCTGACCTCAGGTGATCCACCTGCCTTGGCCTCCCAAAGTGCTGGGATTATAGGCGTGAGCCACCACGCCTGGCCAAACTTCTTTCCTTTGTAAGTTACCCAGTCTCAGGCATGTCTTTATTGACAGAGTGAGAACAAACTAATATAATCTCCATATCTGGTAGAGTGCTAACCAGTGGCTGCTTCATGTAATAGTCACCAACATCCATGTGTGTTTCTGGGGCAGAAGTGCCAAGGCGGAGCCCGCAGTCAGAGGTGGGAGATCTGGGAAGAAGTCTCCACCTCAGCCCTTCCATTCACAAGCTGAATGACAAGGGCAAACTACACAGCCTCCTGAATCTCAATAGATTCACTCTGCTGGGCAGGGGGGAGAGCCAAATGAGGCAGGGCACATGAGCTGCTTTGTAAACTTTAAAGGGTTGTGTGAATAATATATGACTCAACTTACAGTGCTTAACCCAGGGCCTGGCACCTGTAGTAAGGTGTTAATATTGAAATTTCCACAGACACAATGAAACACAATAGTGTGAAATTCCAAAGCCAGATCTCTCATGCAAAAATTATAAGGAAAATTGTGAGGAACTGGTTTCATAACTTCTAAGTCCCCTCTTACCTACTCTGGGAATACAAAAATAGAAGAGAGAGAGAGAATGAGAGAATTTTGAACATGTGTGTGAGTATGTGTGATGTATTCATTTTTCAGAGAAAACTGTGGTCATGTCATGGGGCTTCCCACTCCACCCATGGGAAAGAGGTAGGGAGTGCCATCTTTGCCTCAGATTTAGCAAGGAGGCTTCCACGAGATCACTCAGAAAACTGTGAAACGCATTGCCTGCATTTGAAAGTGTGGAAGGAAAGATCAGTGTCTTACTGTGCAACTGACAGAGATAAAATGGCCCATGCTTTCAAGGTTGAGGGGGTGGGGCTGGGTGGAAGTGGACCCTGCAGGAGAGAGGAACAGAGTGAGATTTGCTTGGGTTCATCTCAACAGGGGCGCCAGGAGCTGAGGGGAGATGCTGGATCTCTAGGGGCTGTGGAAGAAGCCTCAACTGACTCCTGAAAGAGAGAAGCATCTGTCAGGATGAAGGGAACACTCAGTGAAGGGCCAAGAGGAGACCTTCAAGGAGCCCCCAGATGCTCCCTAAGAAAAATGATCAGCTCCAAACATCTGCCATACCAAGAAAAAACAGATCTAGTTTCGTTCACAATCAAGCAGATTTTTCCTGCTCCTACATCTTCATTCTCCCTCTGTAGCTACCCCTGACAGTCAGCAACTGCCCACCATGTTGGGCTCTGTACAGTCTGATGGTTCTGTATTGTGAATATACTCTGCCCAGAGACACTGTTCAACTGCAGAAATCTGCCCCTGTGCCTTTAGAATTCACCAGCATCCTGGGGTGAAAGAGATCCAAGGGAAGTTTTACCTTTCTCTCTGCCTCTTGGCAGGCAATCTGGAACAACACTTAATGCATGATCCCAAACCAGACTAGCTACATAATCTGTGGGGCCTAAGGTAAGATGAAAAGGTAGGGACCCTTGTTTAGAAATTATTAAGAATTTTAAGACAGCAACAACAGAACATTAAACCAAGAGGAGGGCCCTTCTAAGTGTGGAAGGCCTGTAAACTACACAGGTCAGGGGCCCACGAAGCTGGCCCTGACCCCAAATTATCTCTTCCATTAGTAAGCACTTATAGAGGAGTCCAGGATGTGGCTGCCTTTGAGGGAGATCTTCCTTAAACTGCACCCTTCACGGTGAGTTAAACAAGCATCAGCCAGTGGTTCTCTTCTACCTCCTTCAAGCAGGAAACTAAGGCAATGGGAGCTGACTAGTGGCCGTTGTAACAGGGGAATTCTATGAATGCAAGAAAGTCTCAGCCCAGCAATGTGGCCATGGGTCCCGGGGGAAAAAATTCCTTGGCAGGTAGTCTCCATGTGAGAGCTGGGGAGGGCTGGAACATTTATTTACCTGCAATCATGAGAACTGAAGAGTGACTCTCAGCTCACAATAGCATGGGCTGGTCCCGAGCTGTTCAGGATTTTGTGGGCTGGGTGGTGTAAATCCTGGCCAGATTCTCCTGGGAGGCAGCCATATCCCCTGTGGGCAGGAAAGCCTTCTGAGAGACTAAACAGGGCAAGCTTTTCAAAAAACAAAATAATTAGTAAAAGGAGGAGTGAGCATTTTCAAGGGGTCCCCTTCGGGGTCCTCACGCCTTTAACCACCCTTCCCTTCTTGGCTCGCTGGTGAGTGTCAGCCCAGCGGGGACACAAAGAGATCCCAGCTGCATCTCAGCAGCTCCCAAAGCAGAAGGAAGGCTCTGGTGTCCAGGCTTACTCCTGTTGCTTCATCGTCTTAGAAACAGGGACTTGGAGGCAAACAGTCCCATTACAATGACGAAGACTACTCCCGACATGATGCACCCAAATGAACGCATTTACCAGTTTGATGTCTGCCTTTCCTCCTGGTTTGTAAGCTCTATGAGGGAATGGGCTGTGCCCACCTGATTTCTTGTGTGCCAGAGTGTACAAAACATGTTTCAATGTATTTGTTGAATAAATGAATGAATTTAAAAGGGATAAGTGAATGGAAATTTTGTAGAGATTTGTCAGGGCTCCTTAAAAGGTCTGGCTCTATCTCCACTTGTCTTAGATTGCATTCCATAGAAGTAGATCCTGAGAAGATGATGAAGTGCACACGTCTGTTGAGAAAATGCTCTCAGGAGAAGGGGGGAAGATAAGCCAGGTGCAGCAGAGGACTGAGCAAGGTTGGGGTCTCAGCTGGACACTTCTTGGACCTGTTCCCACGGGAGCTCTGGAGCATGAACTGTACCACAGAATTGTCTCACCTAGAGGTAAGGGGCCTGCCTTTTGTACCCTATGCCAGTCATGGATTGCATGCTGCCCCTGGTGGGAAGGCGGGGAACCTCCCAAGGACGGTTCTCTGAGGAGGGCAGCTGTGATTTCCTTAGCAGACAACACTCTCAGCAGCTGGGAGATGGGTGTAGCAACCACTTTCCATGAGACCACCCATTCTCACCCCCTCCAACAGCAAGCATGCCTGAGCAGGTGCGTCCCAAGATCTATATTCTCAGAAAAATTGGGAAACTAAGCTTTAGTCTGCTAGCCTAACCAACATTCACAGCCTGAAGGGTATCTTGTCCTTTCCCAGCGATCACAAAAAGGATGCTTTATTTTCTGTTTGGCTGCTAGTTCTTTTGAACACAGAAAACTCTGTCCGGGACCCTGGAGGGGAGAAGCAAAGGGAGTTGGAGGGTTACCAAAACCTTTCTCTCATTCCACATTAGACACTGCCTGTGTGGAGAGAGGTGTGTGATACAGAGAAGAGTCAAAGTGACTCAAAGTCTCAGCTGAGAGGTGCTACTAATGGACATCAGCTCCCACAAGCCACTGCTGGAAACCCTCCCTGGCTTTGGACAGCACTTGGCTTAGATTCCAAACTCTTCATCCCATCGCCAAAGCCTCACCTCATCTAATCACTGGCCACCTCTCTAACCTCATCTCCTCCCACTCTCCTGTTATCATGCTCCAGCAGCTCAGGATCTTTTCTGTTTGGGGCCTTGGCTCTCTCGGGGCTTTGGTGCTTGCTGTTCCCTGCACCTGGAATAGTTTCCTCCCTGATTGCCTCCCTGGAGAAGCCAATGTTGGTCACTCAGTCCAAAGAGGTCCATACCCCTAACCCATCACCACTTAAACTATCATTTCCTGCTGTTTCTCTTCTTCATTTATTGCTTGTTTATTGGATTCTCTCACCCCTCTCTAAAATGCAAGCTCCATGAGAACACAGATATTGGCTAAATTACTTGTGGCTGCAACATCAGTGACTACAAGTAGGAAAGTCAGGGAAGGGAGCTATTTGAGAGTGAAGGAGGAGGAAGAATCATATATAATATTTGGTAGAAGTTGTGATTGATGTTCCAGTGAAACATGTGGATGGAAATGCCCAGGAGACAGCTATAGATGCCTGGCTAGACCCAAGAGAGTTTGAGCCTGGGATACATATTTCGGAGTCCTTCCCATAAAGCTAATAGCTAAAGTCTGGATATGGAAGAGAAGACAGTGAAGAGCAGAGCCTTAGGCAACACCCACATTCTGGAGATTTATTTTATCATGTTACCTAGAATGTTCCTCCATCTCCTATTAAGCACCCCTCTCTCGAAACTGAAGTTGCAGCTTAAGAATTACTTGCCTCTTTCCCCACATTTATAATCCCTGCCCCGTTACAGATGCAGAACAGCAACCCAAGTCCCTTCTGGAAGCAGCCCTCTCCCTCCTGGCAGCTGACAGAAGTCTCTCTGGCCAGGCCGGCCTTTTGGCTGCTCTGCATATGGAAGTTCAATTACTGTCAATGGGAGGCCCATCTGCAGGGTGAGGGCAGAATACACAATGGAGATCGGTGTACCAGATAGGCGCCTAGATCAAAGAAGAACCCAGAGTTTGTGAAGTCCTTTCATCCTCCCTGATGAAAGGTGATACATGAAGGCAAAATTATTATGATTATTTCATTGGGTTCCAATTGGAGATGGGCTATAGCTCACTAGTGCGGACAATAGCAAGCAGCCTGCATGGATGTCTCTATAATATATACAGCCAGGCTGGACACAAATTCTAATTGTGTGTGTGTGTGTGTATTCATCAATAACATCACCTAAGCACTCCTTATTGTCAAGAAAGCCCTAAAAAGAATCACAGACTTGAACTCCCTGAGTCCTACAGACAGACATACCATGAAATATACATACTTTGTAAATGTGTACAGAAAAAGCCATAAAGTAAGGGACAAAGAAAACAGTAAGGACATTTGAATTTGTCTCTCCAGAGAGAGCCCTGAGGATATACCATTCTTAGAATAAAGCTTTCATTTCACAGTGCATCAGTAGGAAAATTAACAAGCTCCCCTCATCCTGTTCCATAATTCATTCTCTTTGTTTTAGGTATTGAGCTGAGCTGGTGACTTAAAACCATGAGAAATAGCTTTTAAATACAGATCTGGTCCTGGCAGTTTTTCCTTGCCAATGACAGAAGACCAACTTGTCCCATCATTAGGGAGATAGACATAATGTCACTTTGTCATTCAAATTCCTTTTCGATTTAACTCCGTGTCCTTCACTGGTGCTGGCTGCTGTGCTGCAGAGGTTGTGGTTTCCAGGCTGAACATTTTCCTGCCATCCCAGGATTGCTACTGTGGCTGGATTTAGAGGTCCTTAGCTTGGGGCGAGGATAAGATGTGTCTGTGGGAAGAGGGAAGGGAGAGCTTTCTCTGGCCCTGTGTTTACCTGACCTTACACACAGCTTTTTCTTTCTCAGGGAGAAGCTTACTGCTATTTTCATGGCTCTGCATGCCTGGGGAAAGAGGAAGGCCACAGGAAGGTGACAGCTGAGGCAGGGTATAACAGCAGGTCCCCAGGGTGGGTCATTCACTGGGCTGACAATCCAGTTGATGCTTGCTTGGGTTGGGGCTCTGTGCTAATTTGGATGCTGACAGCCTGGTGACAGCAGCAGAGGGAAAGTAAGCTGAGAAGCAGAGAGGGGGAACCTTGAAATGATGCCCCTAAATGATGGTTGACTTGTTTGTGACATCACACCCCTAAGGCATAGCTCTTTCCCCTGGGAGGGATGCTGAGTGGCAAGTAGGCAGGCTGGGTACATTTCCTTTTGGGATGTGGTAGTGACAGTGTCCTACAGAGTCAGACTGGTGGCTTTAACATCACAGGGCTTTGTCCAGCTGGATCCGGATATCCATTTGTCTAGATTCCATTTTCTCTGGTTCCTTTTTTATTCCAGTAGATATAGCAGGCTTTCTTCCTGTAGCCATGCAGAAGAGATACAACTCAGAGGTGATTCCTCTCAAAGGACATATCAGATTCTTGAAGAGAGTCTGACAGGTTTAAGTGGGTCAGATGCCATGACTCAACAGCTTCCCCTTGATCCTTTAATCTCACATCTGAAGCATAAGACCTATCCAGGTTACTTGGGGCAGCACCACCATTGTACCATTAAGGCTTCTCTTTCAGAAGGTTGAATAATCCATCTGCAGCACTATTTTACACTCTAGTTCAGTTCAAGACTCTGAATATGATTTGTAAGTGTGAGATATTATTTTAAGATCAACCAGGGTTAAGCCAGGGAAATTCTGTCCTCTGGTAGGGGGCCTCAATGAACAGACCACTGTAAAGCCCTATGAATGCCAAGAACTCTGAAGAAGAAAGATTCACCTCTAAGTGAGTTGGAGGAGGCAAAGACAAAAAACAAAAAACAAACAGTACAGGCCTTAGACTAAGGAGTGTGGGAATGAGTTTCACCTCCATTTCCAGCAACTGCTACACATAGAGTCTCTTCCAAAAATGCCAGTGGCCTCAAAGAAGAGACAGCTGCTTCCCCAGCCCCTCATTCATCACCTGCCTGCTGGCCTAGGACTGATAAGACAGATCCAGATCAAATTACCTGGCAGCTGGGAGAGCAAGGAGATAAGGAAAGGCAAGCTCAGTAGTTCAGTAGAGTAGCAAAGATCAAATTGTGTATTAAATTTTCCAGGAGCTAAAACCTTGCTCCCTCTGCAAACCTAGGGGAGGGACCTCCAATCAGTCAGCACCAAACAGGGTTCCCAGGAGAAAAGCAATGCCTTCAGCTTCTACTAGGAATTAAGAAAACAGAGTACTGAGACCAATTTATTATCACACAGTTGGATGATAGGAAAACGAATACAAAGGTTAGAGGTGAACATTATAGAGGAGCCGAGTGGCCAATGGCCAGAGAAACTTCAGGCAACAGAAAGAACACTGGGCTGAGCAAAAGACTTGGATTCTTGTTCTAGCTCCATCTGTCTCCCTTTGAAAATGCACTTGAACCCCTCTGGGCTATTTATTTATTTATTTATTTATTTATTTATTTATAAAATGGTGGGGTGAGAATTTCTTCAAGCTAAGATCTCCCTGGCTTGAAGCTCTTAAAATTTCTTGTTACTGCAGTCTTCCTAAGACATTCCATCTGATGGTTTACTCTTTTGACTCTGCCATTTTACTCAACTAAACCTCAAAATTCTTGACTATGGAAGCCTCCAGAGGTGTTGTTAAAGCTTTAACTCTTTCATTAAAAGCCATGTGACTTGCTTTATCCAATGAGAGGTTAGTAGATGTGACACAAACAAATGCTCGAAAGAGTACTTGCATGTTTCCATTTACGCTTCTGTTCTTGCCTTCTGTCATCACCATGACAACATGCCCAGTGTGGCTCCTGGAGGATGGGACACACAACATGGGAACAGGCAAGTCACCAGAGTCATCTCAGCCAAGATCAACCAATAGACAATTACTAGGAACGTGAGAGAATTCTGATACCAGGACTGCTCAGCCACCTCTGCCTAAAATACCAACACACAGAACAGTAAAGTGAATGGATGTTTATTATTCTAAGCCACTATATTTTGAGATTGTATCTCATGCAGCACTATTGTGACAATAGGTGACTGATATAAAAAGTAAGGATTATGAGTCATAAGAAAAAGATGAACCAAGGAAAGAATCAGCTTTGAAGAGGTGGTAAACTATGGGAGTTGGGTATGCTTTTCTGCAATGATCTTGTCTTATTTTCTTTTTTTTAAATGAAGGCCTATCTGAATAATTCTGTTCGGGAAGATAAAAGCAAGATTAGAGTGAGACCAATTCAGGGAGGTGTCATTTTGTGAGCAGTTCATGACTATACCCAATAATCAGGGTCTCTCTACATATCTGAATTTTAATCCTTACATATACGGCCTTAGATGAATTAAAATAATTATAAGAAGTTGTGTCATTGTAGACTTCTATTAATAAACATATACCTACATGTATACATGTTTATGCATAAGAATCAGCCTGTATAGGCATATTTACCTAGGCATATTCATTGCATAGTGCTCTCATTGTTGTGACTTGGGTGGGTGTGGCAAAGTGACAGGCCAGGATCTCACCACATAGGAAGAACTTTGGTCTGGCCAAGACAGGGCCAGATAGTGGCCTCCCTGCCATCAGCTCTGTCTGCCACCCAAGACAGAAGAAGCCAACAGTCCAAAGGCACGTAGCAGCTTCATTTTGGTTCTAGTTAGTGGTGCCATAGGAGAGGAACAGGCAGATAGGATCTCATCTAGGCCATGAGACAAGCAAGAGTTCTCAAGAAGGGTAGAATCTTAGAAACAGGAGGCCAGTGAGACATGGATCTAAGAGGCATAGCCAGGTAGGAGCAGGCCTAGTCAATGGCTAGAAGTATAATATCCCAATAAAAGAGGCGTTGTTAGAAAGCTGGGCAGCATCTCAGGACCACATATGATTGGGGAAAAGGGGTTGGTGAGGGGCAGACCCAGCCAGTTAGGCCTGTAAGTGCTGGGACAGGGTGGGGGATGTGTTGTACCCACAGAATAAAGCCATAAGGGTGAATAGCAAGAGCCACATTGTGGATCACCCTGGAGCAGGTGTCAGAGTGAAGCCTGACATATGGAAGCTCTAGGAACACAATGGTAACCAGGGGATAGAGGAAAAAAGAGAAGTTTCAAGGCCTCAATAAAGCTGAGACTCAGAAACAGCAGGTGTGCACAAGTGCTAAGTGGTCTGGATTAATTCATGAGCTGGGTGCCAATGCCTGGCTCAGCTTCTTTGGGCTCCTGGAGGATCTTTAAGAGGTGATAAAGTTCAGGTAAAGACAGTGGACTGGGACCAGGCAGAGCCTGGGATCCTGGGGTCATATCCAGCCCATTACCAAATCCTGTCAATTAAACTTCCAAAATGTCTCTGAGATCTGCCTGGGGCTCTCAGCATCTTTCCCACCATTGTCTCTTGTCTTGATTTAGGCAGTGGTCCTTACTTGTCTTCCTGTATGGCTGCCAGAGTGGACTTTTAAAGATATAGTTTGGATTGCATCGTTCTCCCTGTTTAAAACCCTCCGAGGCTTTCTGGATTCTTTCCCAATGGTTTCAAACACTTTACTCTGAGCGTCTTTGTCCCATGCATGCCATTCTCCCCCTTTCTTGCAGCTGCAGACAAAGTGACCAGGCCTTGGTTGTATGATGCCTCCAGCTCGTTTCTAAGTCAGGACCTTCACTTTTGCTCTTCCCTTTACCTGTAGGCTCTTTCTCTCACTCCTCATGGGGCTGCCTCTTTCTCTTCATTCAGGCCTCAGCCTCAGTGCTACTTCTTTAGTGACGTCTTCCTGGGTTACCCAATCTGAATGAGTTTTTTTAGCTTCCTATTCTACACATTTATATAGAAATAGAAGTGGCTTAGAATCCCAGGCCTTCCTCCCTGCACTGATCCCATGTCCTGGGTCTCCATTACTCTTCAGGTTAGGTTTGAGAAAACTGGGAGGCAACAAGACAATATGTGTGACCTAGACTTCATGGAATTAAATAAACATCAAACATTAGCAAAGTCACAATTTGTGGTCAGAGAAAAATTGCTAGAACCAGAGGGACATTCAATAGTGGAAGACCTAAAGTGACCACAGGGGTAAGGGCCTTGAGTGATCAGAATCCTGTTGGCAACTGGCAGCTTGGATGATATTCCTTGTCCTGCTTGTCATCAGGGAGGCTCAAGCCCCTCCGCCCTGCCACCACCTCTGCAGGGCTGAACACAGGCACTTTGTATAGGGAAACTTCAAAGACATTTTTCAAAAAGCAAAACCAGAGTGCACTTATATTTCAGGAAAAATGAGCTCCTCTTGAATTTCCAACATTTCACAGATTTATGCAATCACACTTAGGTACCAAAATAACAGAGCAACAGAAATAGAGTTGCTGAATTGTAATCAAGACAGAAAGTCTCCATATTTTAAATACTGGACATTGAACAACTTCTGTATTTAGCAACCCAGCTCAGACACAAGAAAATGATCAATCCAATGTGAGTTTGTTTATACTGATTTGGGAAAAGCCCCTTCATGGACTGTTGAAGGAAGTAAGATAAAGATGGAACCAGGGCAATGTGAGGAGATTCCAGAGCAGACATTTATCCTCAGCCTCTTCTGTCAAAAAGACCCAACCATTTCTTAAGAAGGAGGGATGGGGAGTAACCACTAGACCGATAGGGGTTAAGCCTACACATACTTTGTAATTTGCTTACATGTATTTATGCATCTTAATGTGGGCATAATTATGAATTGAATACATGCACTTAAATAGAATTTTCTGAAGACACTGCTTTAGTGACTCTTAAATACTGGTTCCAACAGTAGGAAGTCCAAGCGCAATGGAAGGGCAGTAAAGGGAGACACTTTGGAAGTGGACAGTATCTTGCACTGTTATTGATACCATCTCAAGGAAGCAGCCTTCTAGACTGCTGCTGGATAGGGCCAATTCTGCTCAGAATACTGTATAGTATATTGCAAATGGGATTAGTCTGCTGAAAAGCTAACCCCATGTTCCAGGAAATTTGACTTTCCATCACAAATGATGCTAAGATCAGGCCCCATGCCAGAGGGAGAATGGCCTGAGTGCCAGGCATTCACCCGAAGGACAAGGTCTTTGGAGGCTGCTGCACATTCCACAGGGCGGAGTCAGAGCCCTTGCTTGGAAAGGAGACTTCTGAGCCCTGGCCTTGGGTGTGCCCCACCCCACCCCCATTCAGCTTGCACCTTCCCTCCCCCATCTCCTAGTCCCAAGGCCAGGCATCTAGAAAAGCTCTCTCCTTGTTTTATCTGGCAGAACTTTGGGACAATAATTGGACTGAGTTCAACTGGCCAGGAAACCAAAGCCCAACAGAAAAATGCCTCATGAGTCCTGCCAACCTCCTGCTCCTTGCCAGGCCCAGTGCCGGACAAACAGCCCTGCTAGCGTTTGGGTTTGCGAGGGGAAGTACATTCCGTATGTGGAAGCTACATAATGGAAGTTATGTACTTTTCGGGAACTGTATAAGCAAGCACAACTGCTGCTCCCATTATGTGGCTCATGAAAGGGTTTTCACCTCCTGGGCTGGAAGGGAGTTGGTCTGTCTGCAACAAAGGCGTTTGCCTCTGTGGCTTTCTGTAAAAGAATGCGTGCGCTTGTCAAAACAGAACTTTCCTGCGTACTTGGAAGAGTGGGCCTGTCTGCCTGCCAGAAAGGAGCAAGGCTCAGTTTGGTTAAAAAGGGAAAAAAATTCCACTAAGCAGCCCCATTAGCCACTGCTCAGAGCAGCCTTCTTCTCTCACAAAGACATTTGTTCACTGTTGCAAAGCCGGCTTCCCTAGCAATTTCCCACTACTGCAGTTTGACTCGGCTGGAAGGTGGAGAGCTGGCATTGGGGATGAGTGTTTTCCCATCATGGAAAGGTTAAACAAAACTTTTCTCTGTGGTGGTCCAGAGCCCCAGGGCTCAGAGAAATATGAATACTGTGTTTGGTAAATGCTCTCACTATGTTTTTCCAATCTTTTTTTTTCTCCAAAGTAGGCTGCTGTTATTCCTCTAATGGTAGTGGAAAAACAGATGCAAAGATAACCTGACCTGGAGCGAGGCTTTGAAAACCCACTTGAGTTTTAATCAGCTGACTGTGGCAATGTGGCCCTCCTCCAGAAGTTTCCTCTTGGTTGACCCCTGCCTATGCAGCCCTAACAGTGTGTTCAACCAAAGCAAAGCCCAGGGTTCAAATCAAGTATGACTCTATGAGTAAAGTAAATCACACCAATTTTTTCTACAAAGATGTTGTAACTTCAGCGTGACTGGCAAACATTCACTTCCAGGACCTGATAGCTCCATTTCCTTAGTGGCTGCAGGTTCCCAAGGGAGTCTTCATGAAATTCAAAATTGGACCTAGAAGAGGCCATCCCATCCTCCTCTGTGAATGGATCGTGTTTTCTCAAGACAGGTCTCCACAATAGAACAATTGAGACTACATATTTATTTTAAGCCCTTGATTGTGAGAATTGCATCCATTTAATTTGAGTAGTTGGGTTAACTTTCTCCTAGCCAATGAAAATTACCTCCCTGGTTCCTGGGTAGAAAGGAAGAAGGCAAGCAGAACCTGGGGCTAACCTCACAATTACCTTGTTCTTTGTAGTTGCTTTGAGATGCCACAGCCCTCAAGCAACTGCCTAAATTTCACCAATGAAAGTCCTGGTAGCATGGAGGACATTTCAGATTGAATTCCCAAAACTATCACTGGGGGCTCCAGGACAATAATTAATATTATTGCAGCTGAGAATTATTGTTTAATCAATTTACACAAACTTGCTTAGATGCACCTGGGAGTTTCTGTTAAATAATACATGCAAACTTACAAATGGTTTATCAGTATCAATAACTCAGACCTGTGAAAGTGATTGCTTTGCTTTGTAAGCACATGCCTGATTCCTCGGAGCTCTGAGGACTACATGGAACACAGTACCTGGCCAATGCCATGGACTATTTTATCCCAGGCACAACTTCATCTCTACTTGAGAGGTTAAAAATCAACAACTGGGTATAATGATAATTAGGGACAATAAATGGAACTTCGGGAATAACCTCCTGTGTTGTACCTGCTGATCTCCAAGAGGTGTCAGATGCTTGGAGTACCCTGTGGTTCATGACAGTTTTTGGATAAAGCATAAAGTCGATAGTAAGAAGCTACAATTGGGGCCAGATTATAATTCAAGAAAAGTATGTTAAATTTAAGAAAAACAACAGCATGCATTTAGTAAGTATGCATTTAACGTGAGCTAAGAAGATGCTGTGAGTACTAGGTGTCTCCTCAAATTAGTAAGAACACAACATTCCCTAAGCAGTGTTCTTTCCAGAAATAATTAAGCCTGGATTTAATCATACTTCTAGATCTAACTACCAGTTTACAGGAAATTCAAGAGATAGAGGAACAGGCTAAATAACATTATAAGGAAGAAAGAAGCCAAAACCACAATATGAGGAATTCTATGGGACGGAGAACTTGACTCTTTCAATACAGGCATACCTCAGAGATGCTGTGGGGTCATTTCCACACCCTTGCAATAAAGCAAATATTGCAATAAAGCCAGCCACACAAAATTTTTTGTTTCCAAGGGTATATAAAAGTTATGTTTCCAATATATTACAGTCTATTAGGTATGCAAAAGCATTGTCTAAAAAGGACATACTGGGCTGGGCGTGGTGGCTCATGCCTGTAATCCCAACACTTTGGGAGGCCGAGGCAGCTGGATCACCTGAGGTCAGCAGTTTGAGATAAGCCTGGCCAACATGGTGAAACCCTGTCTCTACTAAACATACAAAAAATTAGCAGAACATGGTGGCACACACCTTTTGTCCCAGCTACTTGGGAGGCTGAGGCAGGAGAATCAGTTGAACCCGGGAGGCGGAGGTTGCAGTGAGCCAAGATCGTACCACTGCACTCCAGCCTGGGTGACACAGTAAGACTCCATCTCAAAATACATAAATAAATAAATAAAAATAAAAATTACATACATTATTTTTAAAATGCTTTATTGCTAAAAAAAAAAAAAGTGCTCACGACTGTCTGAGCCTTCAGTGAGTCATAATCTTTTCACCAGTGAAGGGTCTTGCCTCCGTGTTGATGGCTACTGACTGATCAGGGTGGTGGTTGCTGAAAGCTGCGGTAGCTATGCCTATTTCTTTTTTTGTTTTGTTTTGTTTTTTATTTATTTTATTTTATTTTATTATTATTATACTTTAAGTTTTAGGGTACATGTGCACAATGTGCAGGTTTGTTACATATGTATCCATATGCCATGTTGGTGTGCTGCACGCATTAACTCGTCATTTAGCATTAGGTATATCTCCTAATGCTGTCCCTCCCCCACTCCCCCCACCCCACAACAGTCCCCGGAGTGTGATGTTCCCTTTCCTGTGTCCATGTGTTCTCATTGTTCAATTCCCACCTATGAGTGAGAACATGCGGTGTTTGGTTTTCTGTCCTTGCGATAGTTTGCTGAGAATGATGGTTTCTAGCTTCATCCATGTCCCTACAAAGGACATGAACTCATCCTTTTTTATGGCTACATAGTATTCCATGGTGTATATGTGCCACGTTTTCTTAATCTAGTCTATTATTGACTAAGTCTTTACTATTGTGAATAGTGCCACAATAAACATACATGTGCAAGTGTCTTTATAGTAGAATGATTTATAATCGTTTCGGTATATACCCAGTAATGGGATGGCTGGGTCAAATGGTATTTCTAGTTCTAGATCCTGAGGAATCGCCACACTGTCTTCCACAATGGTTGAACTAATTTACACTCCCACCAACAGTGTAAAAGCGTTCCTATTTCTCCACGTCCTCTCCAGGATCTGTTGTTTCCTGACTTTATAATGAACACCATTCTAACTGGCATGAGATAGTATCTCATTGTGGTTTTGATTTGTATTTCTCTGATGACCAGTGATGAGCATTTTTTCATATGTCTGTTTGCTGCATAAATGTCTTCTTTTGAGAAATGTCTGTTCATATCCTTTGCCCACTTTTTGATGGAGTTGTTTCTTTTTTTCTTGTAAATTTGTTTAAATTCTTTGTAGATTCTGGATATTAGCCCGTTGTCAGATGGGTAGATTGCAAAAATTTTCTCCCATTCTCTAGGTTGCCTGTTCATTCTGATGATAGTTTCTTTTGCTGTGCAGAAGCTCTTTAGTTTAATTAGATCCCATTTTTCTATTTTGATTTTTGTTGCCATTGCTTTTGGTGTTTTAGCCATGAAGTCTTTGACCATGCCTATGTCCTGAATGGTTTTCTTCTATGGTTTCTATGGTTTTAGGTCTTACATTTAAGTCTTTAATCCATTTTGAATTAATTGTTGTATAAGGTGAAAGGAAGGGATCCAGTTTCAGCTTTCTACATGTGGCTAGCCAGTTTTCCCAGCACCATTTATTAAGTAGGGAATCCTTTCCCCATTTCTTGTTTTTGTCAGGTTTGTCAAAGATCAGATAGTTGTAGATATGCGGCGTTATTTCTGAGGGCTCTGTTCTGTTCCATTGATCTATATCTCTGTTTTGGTACAGCTGTTCCTTAAAATCAGACAGCAAGGGAGTTTGCTGCATCAGTTGACTCTTCCTTTCACAAAAGATTTATCTGTGGCATATGATGCTGCTTGATAGCATTTTACTTACAGTAGAACTTCTTTCAAAATTGGAATCAATCCTATCAACTCCTGCCAGTTCCTCATCAACTAAGTTTATGGAATATTTTCAATTCTAAACATTCTGAATCCCTGTTGTCATTGCAACAATGTTCACAGCATCTTCACCATAAGCAGATTCTTTTTTTTTTTTTTTTTGAAATGGAGTCTTGCTCTGTTGCCCAGGCTGGAGTGCAATGGTGTGATCTTGGCTCACTGCAACCTCCGCCTCCTGGATTCCAGCAATTCTCCTGCCTCAGCCTCCTGAGTAGCTGGGATTACAGGCGTATGCCACCATGCCCAGATAATTTTTGTATTTTTAGTAGTGACAGGGTTTCACCATGTTGGCCAGGCCAGGTCTTGAACTCCTGACCTCGTGATCCATCCACCTAGGCCTCCCAAAATGCTGGGACTACTGGCGTGAGTCACTGCACCCGGCCACCATAAGCAGATTTTATCCCAAGAAACCACTTTCTTGGCTCATGCATAAGCAGCAACTCCTCAGTCATTCAACTTTAATCATAAGATTGCAGCAATTCAGTCACATCTTCAGGCTTCACTTCTAATTCTAGTTCTCTTGCTATTTCTTTCTTTTTTTTTTTAAATAGAGACAGGTTCTCACTATATTGCCCAGGCTGGTCTTGAACTCCTGGGCTTAAGCAATCCTCCCACCTCAGCCTCCCAAAGTGCTAGGATTACAGTCATGAGCCACCATGCCCAGTCTAGTTCTTTTTTGCTATTTCGACCACATCTGTAGTTACTTCCTCCACTGAAGGCTTGAAACCCTCAAAGTCATTCAAAAAGGTTGGAATCAACTTCCTCCAAACTCCTGTTAATGTTGATATTTTGACCTCCTCCTATAAATTATGAATGGTCTTAATGACGTCTAGAATGGCAAATGCTTTCCAGAAGACTTTCAATTTACTTTGTCCAGATTCATCAGAGGAATCACTATCTATGGCAGCTATAGCCTTATGAAATATATTTCTTAAGTAATAAGACTTGAAAGTCAAAATTACTCCTTGATCCATGGGCTGCAGAATGGATGTTGTGTTAGCAGGCATGAAAACAACCTTCATGTTCCTGTACATCTCCATCAGAGTTCTTGGGTGACCAGATGCATTGACAATGAGTAGTAATGTTTTGGAAGAAATCTCTTTTTCTGATTCATAGGTCTCAACAGGGAGCTTCAAATATTCAGTAAACCATGCTATAAATAGATGTGCTGTCATGCAGGTTTTGCTGTTCCATTTATAAAGCATAGGCAAGTAGATTTAGCATAATTCTTAAGAGCCTCAGGGTTTTCAGAATGGTAAATGAGTACTGGCTCCAACTTCATGTCACTAGCTGCATTAGCTCTTAACAAGAGTGTCAGTCTGTCCTTTGAAACTTTAAAACCAGGCACTAACTTCTCCTCTCTAGCTATGAAAGCCCTAGATGACATCTTCTTCCAATAGAACATTGTTTTGTTTACTCTGAAAATCTGTTGTTCAGTGGAGCCACCTTCATGATCTTAGCTAGCACTTCTGGATAACTTGCTGCAGCTTTGCATCAACACTTGCGGTTTCACTTTACACTCTTATGATGTGGCGATGATCTATTTTCTTAAACCTCATGAACCAACCTCTGCTAGTGTCAAGTTTTTCTTCTGCAGCTTCCTCACTCCTCTCAGCCTTCATAGAATCGAAGAGAGTTAGGCTTGCTCTGGATTAGGTTTCAGCTTATGGGAATGTTGTGGCTGTTTTGATCTTTCTCCCAGACCACTAAAACTTTCTTCGTATCGACAAAAAGGCTGCTTCACTTTCTTATCATTCATGTGTTCACTGAAGTAGCACTTTTAATTTCCTTCAATAACTTTTCCTTTGTATTCACAACTTGGCTAACTGGCACAAGAAGCCTAGCTTTTGGCCTGCCTTGGCTTTTGGCCTATCTTGATGTGCCTTCCTCAGTAAGTTTAGTTATTTCTAGGTTTTGATTTAAAGTGGGAGACATGTGACTCTTTCTTTCACTTGAATGCTTAGTGGCTATTATAGGGTTATTAATTGGTCTAATTTCAATATTGTGTCTCAGGGAGTAGAGAGGCCCAAAGAAGGAGGAGAGATGGAGGAACAGCTGGTCAGCGGAGCTGTCAGAACACACACAACATTTATACATTGAGATTACCCTATTCTATGGGTGTGGTTCATGGCATACCAAAATAGTATCAACAGTAACATCAAAGATCACTGATCACAGATCACCATGACAGATATCATAATGAAAAAGTTCAAAATATTGCAAGAAGTACCAAAATATGACACAAAATATGCTGTTGAAAAAATGACACAAATAGACTTGTTCGTCTCAGGGTTACTACAAATCTTTAATTTGTAACAAGTGCAATAATCTGCAAAGTACAATAAAGCAAAGAACAATAAAGTGAGGCATGCTTGTACCTAAACGGCATTGAAAAAGTGAGAAAAGACACTTACAGGTTAAAAGAAACTTGAGATATATTTTAAAAAACAATGCATGGAATTCATTTGGATCATGATTCAATCAAACCAACTATAAAAACTTTTTTTGCGGTAATCTGGGAAATTTGAACAGAGATAGTTTATTAGATAATCTTAGTGATAATATATTATGGATATGTTAAAAATGAAAGTTTATCTATCTATTTAATATACAGCAATGAAATAACTGAGATTTTCTTTTAAATATTTCAGCAAAGAAAGTGGGATATAGATAAAACAAGATTAGCAAAATATTGATGTTTGCATAATGTGTACATGAGATTTCGTTATACTATTCTGTCTACCTTTGTACACATTGAAAATTTCCAGAATGCGGTTCCAAATTAATGGAAAGAAAGTGCTGTGACAGTTGCAGCTTTCTGGCAAGGGAATCTTGAACACTTGCTGCTGTCTTGCTTTGGTGCAGGTGGGGTTGTGCAAGGCAGCAGGGTGATCACAAAGCCTGGGACTGATGGGCACGGCTGGCCTGTGGGAAACATGCAGCAAGCTGGTTTTCAAGGCAGCCCACGAGGCTGGCCATTGCTTAAGATCTAGAATCACAGAGCTTGACGCCTCCCCCTGCCCTCTTGGCTTACTTCTCATCCTCTCTTCCATTCATCCTTAAAACGTACATCGAACACCTAACACAATGTTTCCTGGGGAAACAGAAGGAATAGGCCACGTGTCCCACCCTTAAGGGGAGGACACACAAATACTCAGAATGAGAGAGTTAGTTCAACAGTGCTAACCCTTAAGCATCTTTGACCACTTGGACCAGCAGTGTCCCGGAATATATCAGAGGCCCATCATGGTGGCCACAGGGAGAAACGAGGGTCAGCAGCCCTTAGAGGGCCTGTCAACTTTGGCCACAGTCAGGTGCTTCCGAATGCTGGTCAGGCTTCCCCTCACAGTGGCCTTTATGATCCTTAAATCAGGATCAGAGCAACCAGACTCTTTCTTTGCTGCCTAGCATTCCAGCTTGGGTGGCTGATCCAAGCATAGGTGTGCACAAGCCATAGCTCCTTGGCTGAAGGCATTCTGTAGCCACCCAGTGGGCTCATCTTGCCTGCTGCCTAGGCAGAGCCTATTTATCAAGACAGGAGAATTGCAATGGAGAAAGAGTAATTAACACAGAGCCAGCTATGCGGGAGACTGAAGTTTTATTATTACTCAAATCAGTCTCTCCAAGGCCAGATCCCATGGCTCACCCCTGTAATCCCATTTTGGGAGGCTGAGGCGGGCAGATCACTTGAGGTCAGGAGTTTGAGACCAGCCTGGCCAACTTGGTGAAATCCCATCTCTACTAAAAATATAAAAATTTGCCAGGCTTAGTGGCACACGCCTGTAATCCCAGCCATTCAGGAGGCTGAAGCAGGAGAATTGCTTGAACCTGGGAGGTGGAGGTTGCAGTGAGCTGAGGATTGTGTCACTGTACTCCAGCCTGGGCAACAGAGCAAAACTCTGTCTCAAAATAAATAAATAAATAAATAAATAAATAAATAAATAAATAAATAATAAATAAATAAATAAGTCTTCCCAGCATTCAGCGATCAGAGTTTTTAAAGATAATTTGGTGGGTAGGGGCTTGGGAAGTGGGGAGTGCTGATTGGTCAGGTTGGAGATGGAATTATAGGGGGTAGAAGTGAGGTTTTCTTGCTGTCTTCTGTTCCTGGGTGGGCTGGCAGAACTGGTTGAGCCAGATTACTGATCTGGGTGGTGTCAGCTGATCCATCCAGTGCAGGGTCTGCAAAACATCTCAAGCACTGATTTTAGATTTTATAATAGTGATGTTATCCCCAGTAGCAATTTGAGGAGGTTCAGACTCTTGCAGCCAGAGGCTGCATGAGCCCTAAATGATAATTTTCAATCTTGTAGCTAATTTCTTAGTCCTACAAAGGCAGACTTGTCCCCAGGCAAGAAGGGGGTCTTTTAGGGAAAGGGCTATTATCAATTTTGTTTCAGAATCAAACCATAAACTGAATTCCTTCTCAAGGTTAGATCGGCCTATGCCCAGGAATAAACAAGGACAGCTTAAAAGTTAGAAGCAAGATGGAGTCGGTTGGGTCTGATTTCTTTCAATGTCATAATTTCCTCAGTTATAATTTTGCAAAGGCAGTTTTACTTCCTTACTGATTCAATTGCCAGCCCTGAGACCATGTCATCTAGATCAACCTCCAGGAGGCATATGGCACAGGCCTGCTGGCAGCTGCCATTCCTAGTAACATCGCTCCACACCCCTGGCTGACTGAGCACGTTTGAGAGCGTATCACATAAGCTCCTAAGAATAACCATTTCACACCTCCTAACTCTGTGTTCCCCTATTCCCTTCCCGCCTCCTTTCCTGACACAGACACAGCCCCAGGTAACCTCTGTCCTTCATTCCACTGCTCTTCTTCAAAAGTGTGTGTCCCCCTGCAGCCCAGTTATTATGTTTCGCTCACCTCTCCTCCATACCTGTTCTATTTGAAGAGCTCCAAACAATTGTTTGGGCTAATTGAAAGAACTATTTTAATGAGAACCAAGTCTGTGGTTAATGGACAGCCATGATTAGAGAATGTTTTGTTCAGAAGCAGTCTTATTTCTACAAAGCATACACAGTACCTCTAACTGCTTATCAAACAGCTACAAATAAAGCCCCTACCTGTCACACTGGTGGCTTTTAAACTGGCCTTCCTGATATCACAGGTCTCTGTCGAGGTTCTTAAAGGGCTGACACTGGCAGTGCAAGAAGAATGAGATGGTTAGGGGATATCTAAGCCTGCCAGGTCCCACCCAATCACCTCAAAGAGTTCCTCTTTCTTTGGCTACAGCTATTAGAGTTGTGCATAAGATAGATAGAATGATAGAGAGAGAGCAAAAGAGAGTGAGAGAGAGAAAAAGAGCAAAAGATTCCTTGCCTATAAAAACAAAGTTAAACACCAATCACTTTAATAAATATTCTAACTCACTTTTTTTTTACATACAGCTTTGCTAAAGGGCTTGAAAAATGGCCCCTTAAGATGTCTGAATATGCCGTTTGCCTTTTTGTTTAATCTATTTGTTTTGTTAGCAAACCTTTCCTTCATAGCTATCATGAAAGCGAATCAGCCCAGTCCTATGTGATCTTACACAAATTTGCAGAACTGGTGGATTCAAAGGTAATTACATTTTCTATAGTCAATCTTTTCTCCAAGTGGAAGTTTGGTGTCACCAATAAGCCCACATTCCATTATGGCATGCCCTTGTGGCTGAGTGCACCTGGTCAGACCCCATATCAGTGCTTAGGGAGCCAATGAGTGCAGCAGGAGTAGTGGGGGTGGAGCCATGTGGTAATTGTGTGGAGGAAATCATCTCTCTTGATCAGGAAACTGACCAGTTTCCAGCTGGCAATCCAGGTTGATAAATCCAAGTGACCTCAGACATGGCCCTCCTAACTCCTTCTACTCCAATAAGTCCTGCAGCAAAAGGCTAAGCAACACTTGACAGTGACAGGAAAAGTGGCCACACCATCAGTCACAAAGGAAATCCCACAGCTCCAGAGCAGCATTGAGAGTTCATCACTGCTTTCTTGTCACCATTTCCAATAAAAATGATGGCAAGGTACCATCTTATAACTACGAAACTCCTTCATTTTGCAAAGCCGATAAACAAGTGTGGATGCCACTATCTCTTTCTGTGGATTCTCTAAGACTTGAGGGGACTACATCAAATGGAGAAGAGGGAAGAGAGTGATATTCAGGCAATGGTTGTATTCCCATTCAGGAATCAGACAACCACAGTCCCTGGCCAACAGCTGGGAACAGGGCATTCTATTTATGTCAACAAATCTTTATGGAGCACGCATTCCAGGCAAAGTCCTGTGATCTCACTACCGAAGCCACAACGATGGAAGGGACGTAGTCCTTTTCCCAGGTGCTTGCAGTCTAGTCAGAAAGCAAGGTTGTAGTCAGCTAGCTGTCACATTTAATGCAGAAGGTGTTAATGCCATGAGAGAAAGTGAGCAGACACTAAGGAGGTGACGGGAATGGTACAGAGCCCTGAAGGCCTGGACAGGGGGTGTGAACCACTCCCCAGAGCCTGCATTTGACTTGGGCTACGCTGCTGGGATGCTCCCAGTAGTACTGCAGCCCTTTCCATGTAAACAGTGCTGATGCAGAACAGAGGATACCAAGTTCCCAGGGACACCATGGGAACCCATAGAGACTCCCTAGATGCTGGTTTTGGTGCCAGGAAGTGCCAGCCAGATGAATGGCACTTATACAAAGGAATAATGGTCAGTAGTCTGCTTGGTTTGATTTTGAGACCAGAGAAATTATTTATTCCAAAATATATCTGTGGTTTGCCTCTTTTGAAATAAAATGTTTGTCTTGCAAAAAAAAAATAGTAATACCTTTGTAAGGGACAAGGGCTAGCACATTGGGTTGATAATAGGTCACTGGCACATTAACATGCACAGATGCACAGAGCTGACAGGTTCGATAAACAAAGAGAACGTGTCACTCAGTGGCTCCTACTCTTCCTGGTTCTTCAGCCTCATCAGGAACTTCAGGCCCTTGATTTCTCCATTTTCTTCTGTAAATTATCCTTTTCCTTCACGTACTCCCCTACCCAGCTGAACAGTAGATGCTCACTCTAGGGAAAGTTACTGCCAGGTTACAGAGAGGTCCTTTGACTTTCTGCCGCTGAAGTTATAAACAGGCGTGCATCATTTCCATCCTCTACTCCTTCCACCTTGGTAAAATACAGGAGCCCAGTGATTATTGGGCTGAGACCAGGCCCATCCCGCTGTGCTCTGGATCTCTTCTCTCTCAGCTTCCAGGGATCTCCTCCACTCTGTTATCCCCTACTCCACCCCATTGGTTCTTTCCCATCAGTATTTATAACATAATCAGATCACTTCCATCTGAAAAAATAAATCTTTCCACAACCCATGTTAATCCTCTCCAGCTGCTCCTCAGAGCCAAACATTAAGAAAGCCTTGAACTGTAAACGCTTTCCACATCCTCACCTCCCATCTTTCCTCAATGCAATCAAAGTGGCTTCTGTTCCAATCGCTTTGCTGAATGTGCACCACTTTCCCTTGCCACCCCCTACCACATTTCTTAGTTGAAAAACCATGGCTGTCTGTTCAGGCTTCAGCTCAAATATCACTTCTTTTTTAAAGGATTTTTTTTAATTGTATGTATGTATGTATGTATGTATGTATTTTGAGATAGGATTTCACTCTGTCACCCAGCCTGGAATACAGTGGCACAATCACGGCTCACTGCAGCCTCAACCTCCAGGGTGCAAGAGATCCTCCCACCTCAGCCTCTCAAGTAGCTGGGGCTACAGTCACGTGTCACTACACCTGTCTAATTTATTTTTTAAATTCTTTGTAGAGACTAGGTCTCCCTATATTGCCCAGACTTGTCTCAAACTCCTGGGCTCAAGCAATTTGCCCACTTCGGCCTTCCAACATGCTGGAATTACAGACATGAGCCACTGCTTTCAGCCTTAACTATCACTTTTGGGAAGCTATCTCTGCCCTTAAGACTGGGTTGCATACCTCTTATCTTTGTTGCCATAACATTTGACTTTTGCTCTTATCAGGAAACTTATTGAACTGATTTCCAATGACCCATTTGCTTCTCTGATTATAACCTCCTTGAGGGGGAAGGGCTGGTTTTTGCTTGCTAAGGTACCCCACTGCCTGGCACAATGTCTGGGACAAAGAAACGTGTTCAAGATTATAGAGCTAGTGATAGGCAATATTAAGCATCAACCTACCTGAAATAGGCTCTGCTTCTAATGACTCCAATAAACCGATTTCTCAAGACCAGAGTTTCTCAAACTTTAATGTGCCACTCATCACTACAGCATCTTGTTAAAAGGCAGATTCTGATTCAGGAAGTGTGAGGGGAAGTCCGGGATCTGCATTCTAACCAGCTTCCATGTGTTGCTGATGCTGCTTGTCTATGGGTCACACTTAAAAGCAAAGGTCGAGCTGACATAAAAACAAGGGTTTTATAGACTATATTAGAGAAAGAGGATCACCTAGTCTACATTCAGATCCCAAAGACAATATAAGAGGGACTGCAAAGGGGGTTCCTCTGCCCCCTCTCCTCTTTCTCAGAGCTGTCTGCTCCCTAACAGCCAATGAGAAATGAGAAATTCCTGCCAATGTAGCTATATACTTTAACTCACACTGCAATTTTTGACTGTATTTCTCACTCTAGGAAAGATTCCAACTTGACAGTGGCAGGTGAGATAAACCCTGAGTTATCAAATTGTATTTCCTGGATCTGTCTAAACAAATTCGCTTAAAATCTGCTGAGGAAATAGTTCTGCTATTTCCCCAGTAATCTGGATAGAGTTGATGTCATTCCAAACTCAGAGATCAGTCAGGGCCATTCTCTTCTGACTGTTTAAGGTGCCTCACTCAAAGAACTCCATGCTTTAGAGATGTTTTCTCTGTACGAAATTAAAGAGATAGTGCCCATGAGCCAGCCAAGCAAGGGACTGCCGTTCCATGGCTGGATAAGGACACTGGAGGGTACCAAGGGCTGTGATGTACCCACGTTACAGGTACTGACTGTTGAACATTTTTCATGCCAAGTATACATAGCTTACTATTTCTTATGGAATTAAACACACACCCTTCCTTCTAAGTTTGCAGCCACTATTATCTCACTCTACCATAACTACTCATCTTTATTAATACTGCTCTAATGTATTTATCTTATCATGTACATTGCTACAATGGGGCACCAATGAACTGCAAATTAAAAGCACCGCATAGATATAACAATGCAACAACAGCAACCAAAAAGTCATTAAAACAAGAGAAAATAAACAAAACCTAAGTCTCTAGGACCTTAGCCAACTTTAATTCTAAATATATCAATTTCTTTCTCTCTATGCCAAAGTTGTCTAGGAAAGTCCACATCATAGCCAGCTGTCTTGCACAATCCAAATTTGGATCAATGCTCAAAAAGGAGACAGAAATAAATGGAAGTCTGAGTCAACTTAAGCCCTCTCTTCCATTAAGAAAATCTTGCATGTATGCTTTTCTGATGAGGGTACGGTCAATGGCAATGTCTTTATTTGCCATATATACTAACTCTTCATCCCACCTCAATTTTGTATTTCTGTACAAAGGTATCTCTTCCTCCTCTGACTGTGTGTTTCTGCTTAAAACCTCAAATATTACTCCAGATCACCCTATAATCCCATTAGAATGATCATTGAGTTTCGTGTGTAGATTGCCAAAAATGTCCATTATTATTTCTCTTTCTCTCTTTGTATCCACACCCCTTTGCAACATGACTTTGCTGCCTTTCCAATCAAGAGACAGAATTAGGCCGGGCGCAGTGGCTCACGTCTATAATCTCAACACTTTGAGAAGCCGAGGTGGGGATCATTTGAGGTCAGGAATTTGAGACCAGCCTGGCCAATGTGCTGAAACCCCATCTCTACTAAAAATACAAGAATTAGCTGAGAGGTAGTGGCATGCGCCTGTAATCCCAGCTACTCTGGAGGCTGAAGCAGGAGAATCACTTGAACCCTGGAGGTGGAGGTTGCGATGAGCCGAGATCATGCCACTGCACTCCAGTCTGGGCAACAGAGTGAGGCCCTATCTAAAAAAAAAAAAAAAAAAAAGAATTAAATTCCCATTCCTAAAATCTGAGCTGGCCACATGACTTTCTTTGACTGATAAAATATGGCAGGCCGGGCGCAGTGGCTCACGCTTGTAATCCCAGCACTTTGGGAGGCCGAGGCGGGCGGATCACGAGGTCAGGAGATCGAGACCACGGTGAAACCCCATCTCTACTAAAAAATACAAAAAATTAGCCGGGCGTGGTGGCGGGCGCCTGTAGTCCCAGCTACTCGGAGAGGCTGAGGCAGGAGAATGGCGTGAACCCAGGAGGCGGAGCTTGCAGTGAGCCGAGATCAAGCCACTGCCCTCCAGCCTGGGCGACAGAGCAAGACTCCGTCTCAAAAAAAAAAAAAAAAAAAAAAAAAAAAAAAAAAAAAAATGTGGCAGAAGTGACACGTTTAAGTTTTAAGCCGAGGCCCCCAAAAGCCTTGCATGCCTCACTTGCTGTCTGAGGCCCCTGGCATCTGCCATGTGAACAAGCCTAGTATAGTCTGCTGGACCATGAGAAACAAGATAAGGCAAGGTCAGCCTGGTTTTCCCAGCATAGGCCCCAGATATGTAAGACAGTCTGATGAAGATGGTCAAAGCCAGCTCTCGTCCACCTACTAGTGGACCACAGGTGCATGAGTGAGCCTAGTGAAGCGAGCTGAGTCAGGCCAAGATCAAAGAAATGCCCAGTCACGGTTCACAAATATTTAGTTGTAATTTCAGTGTTTATATTTACCAAATTATGCAAACACAAAAAGAAAGTGAAATAAATATGTGCCATTCCCAAGAGCATTCCTGGAATGATAAATAAGATGAATTTATACCACATTTCAAGCACAAGATAAATACACATACATGTATATAAACCCAGTCATGAATGTGTGACCAGGGACAGATGGCTCACCTCCCTACCTCCCCACCCCTTCCATGACAGGTCCTATGCCTAGCACAGAGCTGAGCACACAGCAGGCCTTCCACATAGACAGGGTAAATAGATATGGCTTCCCTACATGTCTTAGAGAAAACTGAAATGGGTCTTTAACAATATACCGGAACAAGATGAATTCTAAATAATCCTCAGCTTATGTATTATCTTTTCACTTTCATTTGACTTATCTTTTTCATGGCTGCCCCTTGTGCCCCTTTGCAGCATTAGTTCACGCAAGCCACCCTGCACACCTTCCCCCAGGCCCTGGATGTCGGCTTGGTTATTTTTCTTTCTCTAAGAGCACTCTCAAAACCCACATTTACATTTAAATGAAGGTCCTACTTCAACTAGACAGAGGTATGCCTAGAAATAAATCCATACATTTCAGGCAGGGGAATTATCTTCATTCTTATGCTATAACCTGTCTGGACTCCATTAGAAATGACTACAAATCCACGGTTCCCTGTGCCTTCGGGAGCAAAGTGCCGATGTAGTCTCTCAGCTAGGAATCCAGGTTGCAAACCCTGCTATTCTTTCCTGGGCTGTGCTGTATCTAAAACAGCCAATAGACGTTTAAAGCTGAGCGATAAGTCTTGTTGCCGTGATTGGACATTGAGCAGAAAACCCAGACCTTGAATTGTAATCGGAGCATGTGAGTCCCATTACAACTCAAGGGTAAGCCATCTTTCTCTCTTTTAGGATTTGGCTGTTGCTGGGGATTTCCAAATCTAAGAGGGGTCATCTTGACCTCCTCCTGCCTTTAGGAGACCTTGTTCGTCTCTAAGCAAACAACACAAATCTGCCAACTCAGAGAGTAGACTTTATAATTTTAGAAACTTGAAGGTGGGGTAGTATAATTAATGTTTCTGGAAATGAGAGAAAAAATAAGACCATTCATAGGTTGGGTTCCTCTGGAAGCAGATGAAACAAGAATTTAAGTGCAAGTAATTTATATGGAAGATGATCCCAGGAAGCCCCAGCACAGGGTGAGAAGGTGAGCGAAGAAAGGAAGCCAGTGCAGAAGGTATTAATGGGCAGGTTACAGCTGTAGTCAACTACGGCTCAATCTACCAGGGTCCCCTGGAAGACAACACAGACCATGCTTCAGTGTTGTTGGGATGATGAAGCTGGGGTATGTATCCTCCAATTCCCACCTGTCATTTGTTGGTGACATTAGCTACCCATACTTCTGCCCCATCCCATGAGTAAGACAAACAATCCTGTGGAAAGAGAAAGCCCTGAGGATAGTTTCAAGTGCTGTCAGCATATGTTAGTGGTGACACAAAGGTGCTATAGGTGGGACACCAATAGCTCTGCCATACCCCTTTCGTTACTACAGTGGAATTTCATCCATTTCCTTAAGCAAACAGGAGGTTTGTTTCGTATCACTTGGATAATTCCAAAAATCATCTTAAATTATTGTGCGTGGTAAGAACCATATTATGTCATTCCCACCCCTTGAGTATTGAAGCCAACCCAGGCCCTGGAAGGTTACAGTGGGTACAGGGGACATCTGCTGCATTGTGCTGCTCAGATTTCCTCTTTCCATCCCGTGTCATTCTGGTGGAAGGGCGTGTGGATCACAGAAACTTGCCTGTGTCTGGCTGCAGAGATGTAACCTGCCCATTACTACCTTCTGTATCTGGATAGACAGAGACTGAATCCTGGTGACATGTGAACCCCTGGCCCCTGCTTTGCCTGAGTCAGTCCACTCCTGCCGATCAAAGCACACAAGCCAACAAATGCGCCTACCTGTTAAGGCTGAGTTGAATTGGGCTCCTGTTACTTACTTGAAAGAGTCCTGTCCAAACAATAGGTTTGAGAATATTATGCTGTTTGTTGTTTTGAGGACAAATTCTCCCACCATCAGACTGTGATGACATTAGACAGAAGAGCGGCCACTGCATTCACCATTGGAATGCCTTTGCTCTGAGGACCATGGGGAAGGTTATGTTTGCCTGAGGAACAGTTTGCTTTTGTTTTGTGGACACTAAATTGTACAATTAATCTGTTTCCCTCCTTGCATTGGCTGCTAAGGAGCCCCGAGAGAATTTTTGTTCTATTATTTTCTCCCTTCATTGCCCAATTTCTTCACATATTTTATCTTCTGTACCATAGGCATTTGTGTACACCACTGGAAACCTGGGTGTTTTTTTCTTTTTCTTCTTTCTTTTTCTTTCAAATGAGGAATATTGCAGCAGATTCTTTTCTACCCTTTGACTTCAGCTTGTAACTGCGATGAACTAATCCCGTAATGAACTAAGCACAGCAATGTTGAGCTTCTCTCCATTTTCCTGCCTCAGGGCTTCCTCCAAAGCCACCAGGACAATCCATGCAAGGATAGCCCAGAAGAGTGGGGGAGTTGACATCCCCCAGAGAAACTGTCAGTCAAAGGGGGATGGGAATTGGCGTGGAAATGCCCCAGCCTCCTATTCAGGGGGACAATTTTGAGAGCGTTCTACACAGTTCGTTAGAGAGCCCCCAGAGAGATTGAGCTTCAGGGGACCATGGCAATAACCAGCTTTGATTTGCTTCAATAACTCGCCCTTTGTTGACTTTTCTTCCTTCTCTCGTCTCAGTCCCCGACTTGCTCACTTCTACTCCCTGGAATCACCTTTCAAAAATTTGCCTGCACCTAAGCCGATGTTTCAGGCTGTATTGGAGAGGACCCAAACCAAGAAAGAAACAAATAAAATAAATAAATAGGTAAATGAATGAACATACAAAATTAACAACCTTTTTTTCTTAACCCATCCTAGAAAATGTGAAGTGAAACAGCATTAGATTAAAAATAGTGCAAATTTCATGTTTTGGGTTGTAAAAATGGCACAGAGAGGGTCCAAGAAGGTCCCCATGTGAGGTGCAAGAATCATATCCCTTCAGCAGTGAGGGACGTGATGCAATTCTGGAGTGAGGCCAAACAATTACGAGGGACAGTTGGACATATTGCTGCCTCTTGATTGCAGAATAAAAGAGAAACGGCTAAGGGGAGGAGCTCCTTCTAAACTGCAGGCTTTCAGATACATTTATATATACATACCATGCCGTTATACTAAAGAGAGTTGCGTTAGGATAAAAGAAAAACAAACAAATACGAGACTCAAAACTTAAACGAAATTAGCTAATTAGTTCCACATCTAACCGTTTGGTACAAATATCTGGCAGGATATACCATACTCTCTCTGTATTTTCTGAAGAAAATTTCCATAGCATTTGTTCTCAACAGTGTAATTCATTTCCTGTTGTGGTTTGTGAGCTGTTCACACCAACCTGATGGTTTGCTTCAATTAAAGCTTCTTACGTTCACAGAAACAATTACACCCTCAGGGATGGGATGGGTCCCCTCCTACCCCCAGACTGGAAGCAATGCCTCCCTGCTCTGAGACTATCACAAGTCCCCTCCCTGGTTCAGGCAAATGATCCCTCTGAGCCTCAGAGAAGTCACCCGGAGGCCTAATCACCAGGGACCTGGGGCAGAAGCACAGAAGTGTCTGCTTGCAGGAGCAGGACCAAGCCCAGAATTCTCTGTTTCCGCAGGAAGAGAACAGTGAAATGTAGCCCATGGAGTTTGGCTTCACCTCAATCTGTTTACAAATTTTTTTTTTTTTGAGACAGGGTCTCACTTTGTCGCCCAGCCTGGAGTGCAGTGGCGCGAACACAACTCATTGCAACCTCAACCTTCCTGGCCCAAGCGATCCTCCCACCTCAGGATCCCACCTCCCACTGCGCCACCAAGCCTGGCTAATTTTTTGTGTGTTTGTATAGATGGGGTTTCGCCATGTTGCCCAGGCTGGTCTTGAACTCCTGGACTCAAGAAATCTGCCTGCCTCGGCCTCCCAAAGTGCTGAGATTACAGGGGTGAGCCACCATGACCAGCTGAAAATATGTATGATATATAATATAGATAATATATAAACATATATATTCTATAGAATATATATTATATATCATATAATATACAATATATGATATTCTATATATTCTATATAATGTATCATTTGATATATTATATTATATATATATATACTACCAGAGTCGCAGGTAACACCTTCTAGGTGGAAGATGGGTTCAGTTATTTGAACCTCTTGGGTTGCAGTCTATATGCATAATGCAAAAGTCAGTGGACTATTCCCTAAATCCTATTTCAGGGATTAGTCAGCTACAGCCATTCAATATATATTATATATATAGAATATATAGAATATGCAATATATGTTTATATATTTATAATGTTCAAAATATATATCATATGATATATCATATATCATATAACTATATATGATATATCATATATGACATATATTATATTATATATAATAATGTATCATATATTATTATATATAATATATGATATATATCATATGTTATATGATATATATGATATATATCATATATACGTTATATGTATATATGATATATCATATATATGTTATATGTATATATGATATATCATATATATGTTATATGTATATATGATATATCATATATGTTATATGATATATATGATATATCATGTTATATGATATATATTATTATTATTTTGAAATGAGAAATTAGAGTTGAGAGAAAGAGAATGGAGGAGATGGTTCTCCTGGTGCAGGCCTCCTCAGAGGGGAGCTGTGAGGCAGGGAGGGACGCTCTGGCCAAGAAGAGACCTGGGCTCTGCCTTGGCCTCAGTGTCTTCACCTGTCATTGCAGGAGTTTGAACCAGCTCGCCGCAGTCCTGGGCCATAGAACAGAAGGCCCTCCAGAGTTAGGGGCTTGTATGTTGGTGAGTGAATGAGGCTCTGCAGGCTCTGACAGATGGATTTAGCCAAATACACGGTCACAGAAAGGTCAGGGCTCTGAGGCTGGCCTTGGCAGGTCCCAGAGCTGTCCTCTCTATGTCTTGCCAAAACATGAGGGAGGAGCAGGTGACCACATGGTTCCTGAGGAAGGGCCCCCACTGGTGGGCATGCGGTAGTCCCAGGCCAACTTTCCCCTGGGTTCTCTCGAGGACTATCTGATTCAGCGAGCTCCTGGGAAAGTCTTGCCTTGAAGAAATCTGAAACAAGAATTGTAAAAATAGAGCCAAGAAACTGTTCGCTGCAGTGATGACAGAGGATATTGTTTTAACCGTGGAAGACCCTGGCTTTGAATGCCTGCCTTACACTGAGGGGGGCTTGTGTCAAATGAGAGTGGACCTTGGGCCTTTGTTTCCTCCTGTGGTTGAAGCCAGGCAGGTACCGCATGACTCCCTGAACCACCTTTGCCACAGCCATTTCCCTGGCTGGGGTGTGAAAGCAGGGGTGGGGGCTCAACTCCAGGGGTTTGAGGGGCAGCAGACTCAGGGGCTGAGAAAGCCCATTTGCTTCCAGTAGAAGATTCCCTGGGCCTTCCTAACCTGAGAGCAGTTTGAAGCAAGGAGGATACCAGAAAGGCTGTCTGTGTGTGAGGATGGGAGCTCTGGTTCTGGGTAACAAGGCGTCATCAAGCTTGAGGCCAGTGGTGTGCCATGGAAGGAAGAGACACAACACTCTTTGTTCATGTGGAAACAAGAGAAGGAGGTGTCAAAATCCCAGGCTGCTACAACCTGCTGTGTGACCTTGGGAAAGCTTGTCACCTCTCTAGTCCCCTGAGATTTCTCACCTTTGGCAGAGTTCAGTGAATGCTCCAGAAGAAAAGGGAGTGGCAATGGGCCACACAACTGCCAGTGTACAAAGGCTCAAGGGGCATGCTGGTACTCAAGACAGAAGGGGCAGCTGGCATGAGGGACAAGTGACAGGGTAGCATGGGGACTACACACACACACATACACACACACACACACACACACGCCTTCACTCTGCAGAAGCTCCCTGACCAGTAGAGGTCAACTCTGACCACATAGCTCAGAAAAGGAGGAGCAGGGCTGAGGTGGTGGGGCAGGATTACGTGGAGGCCCAGAGGCTGCCACCGAGATATAATACAGGAGCTAACTCCTTTCCGTTTCCCTCCAAACACTCAGCACCACTGCCCCTAAGCACTGCTCAGGGTCTGCTATCTCCTGGAAGAGCCAAGAAGGGAGTCAGAGGAGGGACCACTCTGCCCAAGAAGGAACAGCACAATTCTCTTTTCCCCTGGGGATAGCAAAGCTCAGTGCTTAAGAGTTTGGGTGCTGGGGGTCAGGCACAAGTAGGTTTGAATTCAGGCTCTGGGACACTCTGAGTAATCTTGGGCATCTTAGGGATAAGATGAGCTTCATGCCTGGTTTATGACACAGGGAGATTAAAGGGAGCAACTTCAGAGGGTTAAGTGCCATGATGCAGGTATCCTGGGTGTTCCAGTCTGACAAATAGTAACTGCTCAGTCAATGCTGGTTATTATTATTATTGACCTCCGAGGCACCCATGGTGCCCTGCACATAGAAAAGGCTCCCTAAGTAAATCCAGCATACAGGGGACAAAGGTGTCAGGCCCCAGGAGGCTGGTTCCATGTGGTCTTGGGAAGGGAGGGGCCTATTCGTGAAAATGTTCTAGCTCTGCCCTATGTCCCTCTGGCCCTCACTGTGTCCACACCCAACCAAATGAATTGAATCAAGAGGATAACAAGGTGGCCCTCCTGGACTCAGGGTCTCAGGCTGAATGTGGAAGGGGAAGGAAGGGGATTCTAAGCCCTTCCAGTGCCCACCCTTGAGAAAGCGTGAAACTGTAACAACACAGAGGCTCCAGAGTTAGAGGCCTGCGTTTGAATCTCAGCTCTCTCAATTTCTACCTTATGTGACCTTGAGACTTAATATCTGTGAAATGGAGATAATTACTCCTAACTTTGGAATTACCATGAGAATTATATGAGATCATAGATGGATAGTTCCTGGGAGATGTTCAATAAACTTTAGTTTCCTTTCATTTCAAGGATAGCTCCATGAAATCTCTATGTCTCTTTCTCTGTCGTATCTTTGATCATATTTGGTTTTACCTCTGCACAGAGTCAATTGCCTGGCTTCCAAAGCAAATATCCTGTTTTCATCTGTGTCGAGCCCTATTCTACCCTAATCTCTCTCTCTCTCTTTCTCTCTCTCTCTCTCACACCCTTTTAAAAGAAAATGTATTAATACTTCTCACTCCTGGCCAAACACACTCGAGCAGGAATGAAGGTTCCAGCAACTGATGAAAACTGCAAACCAAACCCCAGTGTTCCCTTCCTTGTCCCTTCCTTCCATCGCATACCTAGATGTCTAATTGAATTCAGAGGCTGTCTGCCCAACATTTGGATTGCAAAGGAATGAGTCAGGGTCTAGGAGGCTGCTTCTCTGCAGATCTCCCATGTGCTGTCCTAGACATGTCCCTGTGGAAGACTGCCAGAGTCGCAGGTAACACCTTCTAGGTGGAAGATGGGTTCAGTTATTTGAACCTCTTGGGTTGCAGTCTATATGCATAATGCAAAAGTCAGTGGACTATTCCCTAAATCCTATTTCAGGGATTAGCCAGCTACAGTCATTCAAACTAACACACAGACAGCCCTGCTTGACTCAGCCCACACACACCCATCCATCACTCACTCAACAAACACACAGTGGAGCTGCTGCAACTGCCAGACAACAGACAGACAAGCCCTGTCAGCTCCGTCCTATCTCCTTTCCATCCTTATGGCCGTGCCCAAGCCCAGAACATCATCATCTCTTATTGGTCCAGGACAACAGCCACTAAATAGATTACCACCTTGAACAGCCTGTTAGGCCCCGTGCAATCTCATGGTGCCTCATGTTCAAGCCTCATCTCCAGAGCCTCTGGTCATATATCCAGCATTCCAGTGAAGCCAAGATTCTTGTAGCTCCCACATATTAGTTTTGTGGAATGTATTAGTTATCTAATGCTGCATAACAAATGACTCCAAAACTTAGGGGCCTAACACAACAATTTATAATCCCTCACTGTTTACATGACAGGGATCAGCTGGGAAGTTCTCACTTGGGCTTTCTCATGCAGTTGCAGTCAGATGGTAGATGGAGCTGAAGTCATCTGAACGCTCAACTGGACCATATGTCCAGGATGGCTTATTCACTCACATGTTCAGAGACTCAGCCAAGATAACCAGAACAGATAACCAGATAGGATAGCCAGCTAAGATAACCAGAAACAGAGCTAATCATCTCTCCATATGGCTAGCTTAGGTTTCTTCCCAGCATACAGTCTTAGAATACTTGGAGTTCTTATACAGTAGCTGGCTTCCCCCAGTATGTGCATTTCAAGAGCTATATATTACTTTTTAAAGATGTATTCCTTGAACCATTGCATTTCCACTGGATTTCTAAGGCTATTACTTGCTCACTTCACAAGGCATTGGCCGTGAGTGAAGTGAGGAAGTTGCACTCACCTAAAACAGAAGAGCCAGTCCATCCACTGGTAAGCAGCAGTTACAAGGTAAACACTAAGGCACCCGAGAGAGTTGGGGTCATTTAAGAATTGTTTGTGTCTTTATTGCTTGATGAATATGTAGTTCTGAAGTTGGGGCCTTGTATTTTCAGGATTTCTGGAACATATTTGACCTGACATTCTCATCTGACATCAGAACATTTGAAATCTTGCTTCTTCATCTGATATCAGAACCAAATCCACTTGCTTTCCATCTCACTCAAAATGGCATAATATTAAACTCCACCTAAGATAGAGCTAATGGCTAGGGAGCATCTAGTTTATTTGGGAGGTGACCCCAGGAAGCAGAAGTGATAGCATGAGGAGAGTGAGGTGGGGAGGAGAAGCCAATAAGGGAGATGTTAAGAAGTGAGGTGCCACTGTGTACAAGTGGGGCTCAATTCCATTGGGACCTCCTAAGTGTCATCAAAAATAACTTCTACAAGATAGAGAGCAGAAGGATGCTTACCAGAGGCTGGGAAGGTAGTGGGTGGGGTGGGGGGCAAGTAGGATGAATAATGGGTACAAAAAATAGAAAGAATGAATAAAAGCTAGTATTTGATAGCACAATAGGGTGACTATCATAATTTTATAATAAACAATAATTTAATTGTACATTTAAAAATAAAAGTATAATTGGAATGTTTGTAACACAAAGGATAAATGCTTGAGGTGATAGATACCCCATTTATCCTGATGTGATTATTACACATTGCATGCCCATATCAAAATATCTCATGTACCCACATAAATATATTCACCTACTGCGTACTGACAAAAATTAAAAATAAAACATTTTAAAATAAAAAATAAATATTTCCTACAACTGTCCATCCAAAGGATGGGAGTCAGGCATTTATCCACCAGCTTGCCACTATTTGGGGGTTGCCCCTGAGAGTTTATCCATACACTCAAGCTCAGGGAGAGAGGGAGTCTGGCCTTGAAGAGGAGTGGGGCAGAAAGCTAAAGAACTTAGCCGTGACTAGATGCTGTCAGGTCAGGTGAACCTGAGTTTGCCCACAATCGTTCTCTGTAGGTGTCGCTGAAGAGGTGGCCTGGAAATGTGATGTAGGTCACTGGAGGCATCCGGTACAGTTTTCTTAACTACTTCTTTCTATCCAGAGGCAAAGTTTTCATCTCAGTCCTTGTTCTTATAGCTTACATAAGGCCATTTAGCCAGCTCATTGCTAAATGACAGACAGCCAGGATTTTTCTTCTAGAGTCCCCTGATTCACACTCCTTTCATTTCTAAGAGGAATAAGTGTAAAGGTTTGCCTTTCCTTTACCTTGAGGCCCTATATGAGAAGGGTTTTTATTTCTGAATGACATTCTTCTCGGAAAAAGGGTCCATGACAAGCAAAGAAGCCAAGGGAACATCCCCACATATTACAGGGAATGAGATTGAAATTTGTTTGCTCAGGGATGTCATTTTCACACATCCCTGTGAATGGGGGGACCTGGGGTTCCCCTTCCTCCTTCATGTTTAGGGGAAATTGCTTTGGAACTGCCTTCCCACCTCCCCCAGTCCAATTCCATGGCCAGGGGAAATCTAAAACCCCCTTTCAGGCTCCTGCCAAGTCTTGGGAGTTTCTGTTCTCCTGGGTCCACTGCCTCATAGGCTCCAGCTTCCTTGAATGTTTTATAACACGTCAATCCCAACGAGAAACTCAAGCACATGTTTTGTTCCAACAACAAACAATTGTTCACATGTAGCATATGTAAATTTGGTGAATTTTTCTCAAGGTTGAGAGAGGGCAGATAGCAAGAGGCAGGTCTTATCCCACTTAAAACACCTCCCTGGTTCCTTCTCAAATGCCCTGAAAATTCCAAAATCTCTTGCTGTTACCATAGCTCTCCCTCTCAGGAAATCCATCTACTGGACACCTTTAGAAAGTTTTTTTGAACAATTTTTTTATTTACAATTTTTTTAGACAAAGACAGTTCACTCCACTAAAGAGGAGTTTAGTGCCAGCTACTAAGTAATTCTACCTAACCCCTTTCATTATTGATGTTCAGCCAGTGTGTTATCTGAGATTCTGTGCCAGCTACTAAGATAACCCCCACCTACCCACTGCATTACTGATGCTCAGCCGCTGTGTTGATTGGCTTATTTACCAGAACTCCTTGCGGCACACCCTTTGCCTGGCCAGGGAGGCCATCCATACAACTTACACCCTGGATGTGACCCAGAGGACACGGCTATGGTACTAGTACAAGCAATGGAAGCCATTAATTAATACATTATAAGAATTTACTAAAAAATGCTAAGGTAGCTCATGGAATCCAAGAAACAGGAAACCCCAGCCCCAGGAAGGCTAGGATCAGAGCTGTGTGGAGTCCACAGCCCTGCGAGTTTGCAGTTTCTTTCTTGTTTTTGTTTGTTTTGTTGTTGTTGTTGTTTTTGAGACACTGTCTCACTCTGTCGCCCAGGCTGGAGTGCAGTGGCGCAATCTGCACTCACTGCAACCTCTGCCTCCCAGGTTCCAGCAATTCTTGTGCCTCAGCCTCCCAGGTAGTTGAGATTATAGGCACTCACCACCACGCCCGGCTAATTTTTGTGTTTTAACTAGAGACAGGGTTTCACCATGTTGGCCAGGCTGGTTTCAAACTCCTGACCTCGGGTCATCCACCTGCCTCTGCCTCTCAAAGTGCTGGGATTACAGACATGAACCACAACGCCAGCCAAGTCTGCAGTTTCACACTACCTCTTTGTCTACAATTAATGTGACTCTGCTGGAAAGACTGCCAGTTCATATTTGTATATATTCTAAACTTCAGATTCCCCAGAGTCTGATTGGGTCAGCTTGGGTGAGGCATCTGCCTGTGGACCTATGAATGATATTTAAGGGCCAAGGAAAGTGGTAGAGACATGGCCATTTCCACAGGTGGGGTCGTGGGAGGTGATCAGGGGAGTGGGCAGGCGTATTGTACTGGGAAGCCAGCTTGGGAAGGTGTGCTTCAGCTGTTCATTCATAGTCTGTGTCACACTCACAGGAGGTGGACCCTCCATTCTGAGATCACCATCTTGAGTGGCCCAACCCTTAACCCTATGTGACATTGGTGGTGTTGGTTTTTAAAGAGTATAAGCTGTAGGCTCTAGTGAAATTCTAAGCGTTGTTTTGAGGTTTGAAACTTAAGAAGCATTTCAACCTTTCTGCCACTGCCATGGTGGGCTAGGGCACAGCGTCTTGGGTTGTATTTCATGGCACTTGTCCTCTTTGTCCTGTTTGCTGACTCCCCTCTGGAAATACTCCCTCCTGCTTGTCAAACAGAATCTTTCTACTTGCCCTGAGTCCTCTTTTTTCTTTTTCTTTTTGAGACGGAGTCTCACTCTGTAGCCCAGGCTGGAGTGCAGTGGCGTGATCTCAGCTCACTGCAACCTACACCTGCTGGGTCCAAGCGATTCTCGTGCCTCAGCCTCACGAGTAGCTGGGACTACAGGTGCATGCCACCTCGCCTGGCTAATTTTTTATTTTATTTTTTGTATTTTTAGTAGAGACAGGGTTTCACCATGTTAGCCAGGATGGTCTTGATCTCCTGACCTCGTGATCCACCCGCCTAGGCCTCCCAAAGTGCTGGGATTACAGGCGTGAGCCACCACGCCCGGCCCCAGAGTCCTTTTTCTTTTGTAACCATTTGATGTAGGCAGCCACCCCACTTGTATTTTCCACTGTCTTTTTTTTCCCCCCTCAGGGCTAGCACAATATTTTATAAGGAAATTTGGGAATTAACGCCACAGTTGGCTTAAGCTATATAGATAATTAGGGTTTATAGTTTGAAAAATTGTCCAAACTGAACCTAGATACCTATTTCTTATGAATTTTTTTTATTGCTGTGGATTCTTTTAAAATTTAATGTCAAGTTGTATAGTTAAAGTTAGTTGTTTAAATAAAGTTTGTTTTGTTTTTAGTGGTAGGGTTTGGGATTTGGGTGGAAAAAAATAGAAAAAGATGCAGATTCTCAATTAATAAAGCCTGTTATTCTAACCTTAGCCTTTCAGACTTTGCAACTGTCATACTTCTGCCACCTACTACAGAATACTCTGATTGATGCTTGAACATTATGAGGTGTAAATAATAATTATTGGAGGCATTTATCAATTATTTTCTATGTGATAAGCACCCTATTGAGCGCTTTGCAGACTGCATTAATTTCTGTGGGCTGCCATAACAAATTACTAGAAACTTGGTGGTTTAAAATAACATAATTTTTTTTCTTTCACAGTTATGAAGACCAGAAGTCTAAAATAAAGATGTTGGCAAGACTATGTCCTCTCTGCAGTCTCTTGGGAAGAATCCTTCCTTGCCTCCTCCTCTTCTGGTGGTTCTCATTATTCCTTGGCTTATGGCAGGTAAGTCCCATCTCTGCCTCCATCTGCATATGGTCTTCTCTATATCTCTCTGTGTCCTCTCCTTTTCTTATAAGGATATCAGCCATTGGATTTAGCATCCTCCTTAACCAGTGAGATCTCATCTTTATAGTTAACTAATTACATTTGCAAAGACCTTCTTTCCAAATAAGATCACATTCTGAGGTTCTGGGTGAACATGAGTCTTGTTGGGGGGCAGGTATTCAATCCACTCTCACATAGGGATTAGTAGATACAGTTATTTCCATTTCATCAGTGGGAAAGATGAGACCCAGGAGGAGATGAACTTGCCCTGCCACTGAACTGAACACTGAAAGAGTTTGGTTGAGGACTTAGCTCAGTCTGATGCCAGCTTTGTTCTCTTTCTGCTATGTCATGCTGCTTCTAGAAAACCAAACTGCAAACTCAAGTCTAGAAAGTAATGGCATCAACATTTATCCATCCATTGGCTTCCAGACCATACCACTTGGAGGCAAAAGCTCAGGAATAAGTAGATAAATTCTCATAGAGTATGAGAATTTTGAGCTCCTACTAGGTGCCAAATTTTTATATGTCCCTTAAATAGCCACAATACCTTATGAAGTGACTATGTGAGGTACATTCAGGGATGGGATTGAGACTCAAAGATCGTGACTTGCCCAAGGTCATATAGCTAGTGGGTTACCGAACTCAAATTTTGTTTCAGATATTGTGTTGCATTTAAGTTCATGATGAGCTCATCAATGGAAGTGATCATGCCATATATTGCAATATTATGTATTCCACCAAGACCTAACTATCCAACCATCACACAATGGTGAGAGGGCCAGGATCATTCTCCTCTAGGGTCCTAGTTCTAACTAGTGAGGTGACCTTAGACAAGTCAATTTTCTGGGCCTTTGTAATAGGAAGAGCTAGCATTGGACAATGCCTACATTGCTGATGTTTTGTAAGCATATTGTATAGTTATAGGAAAGTGCCCTTGCCCATATATGTTAATATTTGCTGGAGTGTGGCCAGGGTAATACAAAGTATGTTCTCACTACTGACTTTTCACCCCCAAGTTAATAGTTAACTTTGTCTCCTTGTTTGACTATGCTGTCTGTTGGCTTTGGTCAGAAAGAAAAATTCTGAAACACCTAGTGGAATGGTGCTAACATTTGTCTTTCTTCACCTTTACTTGATGTGGTTTATTTCTATTAAGTTAGGTCAGGATAGCTTTTCAAAAACATGATATTTCAAAAACATAGTTTAGTATAACACAATTTACCATATAAATCTCTGAACAGATAAATGCTCAAAATAGAAGTATTTTCTTTGTATGTTCATGGTATTTTTAAAGGTTAGAGTCATCTATTGCAGCAATTTGGAAAATCCTTTACAGGCTGTTCAGTAAAGGAAAGGTCTGTGGCCGCACTGTGAGGTGGGAACAGTAGGAACTTTTTTTTTTTTTTCCAGACAAGGTCTTACTCTGTCACCCAGGCTGGAATGCGGGGGCCACGTCTCGGCTCACTGCAACCTCTGACTCCCAGGTTCAAGCAATTCTCCTGCCTCAGCACCTCAAAGTGCTGGGATTACAGGCATGAGCCACTGCATCCAGCCAACAGCGTGAACTTTGGGGTCACACAAACCTTTGATCAATTTGAGTTCTGTAACCCACTAGCCATGTGACCTTGGGCAAGTCACAATCTCTGAGTCTCAATCTTATCCCTGAATGCACCTCAAAAAGTCACTTCATAAATTATTGTGGCTATTAAATGGACATATAAAAATTTGGCACCTAGTAGGAGCTCAATTAACCCACTCTTCCTCCTCCCTCCTTTAGTCAGTTGTTTTGTTGAGTAAAAATCCACCATTTTGGAAATGTGGTTAGGACCACACAATGTAATTCCCTTCTCTTCCAAGTCTACTGGTGAAGTGGAAAAGGTGAATCTGTTTGTCTCATTTTGATTAGGCCTCAGGGAAGGCCTAATTCTGGAAGAAACTCAAGCAGCATGGAATGTTTTCTCCCCATTCAGAAACAGTGCCTACGTTCATACATTTAAATTGGATCTGCCATTCTGTCTCACCACTGGATTTTACCTCTGGTGCCCTGAAATGAAAGGAAGGTTTGAAGGAGCACCGTGAAACTGTCAGTGAGCTCACTTGATAAGTCATTGTTGGAACTGGAGGGATTTTTGCTGTGGAGGTAACAAGGGACCACAGCCTGCTTTGGTGCCTAGCCCAGAAAAGTATAGCTGAGACTTGGGCCTGCTTCTGGTTGCAAATTGTTTACTGCTCAGCACTGTGGGCACATTTCCTGTTGGCCCTGCACAGAAACGACAGATGCCCATCGTCATGCACCAGGACCTGGCCTGTCAGAGAAGCTTGTTTAGAAGAGATTTAGACTATGGAGGGAAAACCATCATGAGGGTGAAAGGGTTGAGTAAGGTTGCTGTGCGCAGAGCCCTGGACGATGAAGGCAGGGGCAAGAGAATGGGCCGGGTTACCTTGGCAGGCCTTTCCAGTCCCAGCAGCAAACAGGTAATGAGCCTTTGTATGCTGCTTTTATGTGCTAGCCCCTGTGCTCCCAGCTGGAGGAATGAGGGTAAATGAGAAACAGCTCCTGCCTCGAGGTCAGAATTTAGTGTAGAAGACAGCCTGTTAGCCATCCAAAGCAGAACAGAGGCCTCTGCTCCACACAGAAGGAGGAGGGCACAGTTAAGGACAGGGCCTCTGCAGCCCCACAGCCTGGATTCAAACCCTACCTGAGCTGCTACCTAGCTGTGTGACCTTGGTCAAGGTGCCTGACCTCACTGAACCTCAGAGGCCTCACCTGTGAAATGGGGACTATAATAATACCAAACTCCTGGGGTTGTCAGAAGATGGAAAGAGCATTTTCAGAGTGCCTGGTACATTGGAGGCACTTTGCTGTTAAAATATAACCCTCATGAAATCTGTTTTCAGTATGAGTTGAGACAGAGACCACATTTTGCAAACTGAAAACCAAGGCATCTAAATATGCCAGCAGAGCTTTCCTAATTTATACACATGTATTTGTGGAGTCTTACAGAGGGTGGAAACATTAAAGCATGTTTGGGTTTAACAGGAGAATCCAAGTGTTTGACATTAGCACCTTGTCTGCCTTTTGCCACTGGTTCTTTCCAGCAGAGGCTTATGGGGCTCTTTCAACGCTGGGGAGGGCTGGAAGCATCCCCAGGTCTTCAGCAAACTTCTTTAGGTAAAATCAGAGCAATGTAGGAAAGACTGGCTCTGTGATAAATCCTAGAGACCAAACCGAAAGACCCAGTGATGCAGAGAAAGCCAGTATGGGTAGAAACAGGTGCTTTCCAGGATAGCTCTCCTGTCTTCCCCGCAGGTCTGCTTTCTGTTTCTAATAGTCCTGTTTCCATTCTATCCATCCTGACCCCATGCTGCCATGGAACACATCCTGAGCACATATATGTGTACATATGTTTATAAGCATTCACATGTGCCCATGGGTGTGCACACACACACATATGTCAGGGCTATCTCTCTAAGTTCTCCTGGCTCTGAGGAAATAGTCTTGTTTCTAACTGGATCTAGGCAGGCCCCTAATAGTACATCCACTCAGGCCATAAGGCCTGTGAGCCAGGCTGTGTCTCCCACATACCACGGGTCTATTTCCTGCCCTCATTCTGACCTTCTCAGCATGTCCTTGTTTCTAGTCCAGTGCCCTCCTCCCTGACTTGGAGACAGAATTTGGCCCTCAGGGCTCCGTGGGACACAGCCTGCAGTCACCCTATGGCTCCACACTGAAACCCAATCAAACTAGTTCCAGCCACTGGAACCCACCCAATGTAGATGGCCAGGCAGGCCTGAGCACCTGTGCAGGTGAGGAGGCGTCACTCTGCCCCTCTGTAGCTGCGGCCTCTCCGTGATCCCCAGAGCCAACAATTTTTCCTTAACTCAGTTATGAACAGCACTTTCCTTCTGCAGGGAAGCATCACGGTGGCATATGATGAGAAAAGAATGGCCCTTGCATGGGAAGACTGTTCTAGTGTGGTGACACCTTGGGGAGATGCTGTAAAGATTCTGGGCCTTGATGTCTCCCTGCCACATTTTAAGTATCCCGTAAAGTTTTATAGATGGAAACACTTTCTAAATTTTTAAGGGAAACTATTCTTTCTTGCCCTTTCTGTTCCTACCTGCTCCCTTTCCACACTTGCCCCTCACACCCTTCCCCTTCATATTTCATATCAGGAGCAGTATTTTTATTAATTCTCAATTTCTCCAACTGCCTATTTCTGGATAATGATTCTGTTATAATAGATTTATATAAGCAATTAAAGACTGGGAGTGTGAGGACTGAGTTTTTCAAGAACAGGACTGTGTGCTAACTTCCCAGCCCCTAGCCCAGTGCCTGGTTGAGTGAATGAATGAACAAAGGAATGCATGCCATGACGAGTTTGCTACTTAGCATGAAAGGCTGCTTTATGCTAGCCAGACCAAAGACGCCATCTGGTAATGCGGAGTTCACTGCAGCATCCCATGAAGGTTAGCTGCACAGCAAAGACTGAGAGAGAAGAGATGGTGTCCACAGAAATGTCTCCGCTTCTGCACTGCCCTATTCCTACTTGGGACTCTTCCCAGAGTCCTCATCTTGGCATGTAGCACTCCAGTCAGAACATAGGAGTTATCTTCAACATCTTTCTCCCTTACTTACATTGTTTAGCCTCAGGGATCCCACATACCAAAACTTCTGTCTCTCTCTCTCTCTCTCTCCTGCTACCACCCCATATTTTTAGCCATTATTACCTCTTGCCTTTATTACTGTACAATTCTAGATCCCTAATCCCTCCCCTAATTTGTTTAGCTAGAGTTATCATTTTCTAGCAAAAATCAGACCATGTCATTTCCCTGCTTAAAACCCTTCCATGGCTTCAGTCTACATTTAGAATAAAATATGACTCAAAATAAAATTTTGTATAGTAGTTATACAATGTGTAACTCTAACTTATACACTTCACAGAATAACTTAGCACAATGTATAAGCAGGAGTAATGCTAGCTGCTGTAACAAATGGAACACAAAACATAATAGTTGAAACCCAGTAGAAGGCTATTGCTCAGGACATAACAGTCCAAGGTGAGTGGTCTTAGTTAGCAATGGTTTAAACTGTGATTTAGGAACCAAAGTTTCTTCTGTCTAGCAACTTTACTATTGTTGAGAGCCTCAAAGACATCTGCTTCTAGCTGAGAGAATGGAAAAGAGAGCTCTGGGGAGGTAAATCTATCTCTTAAAGGTCCCAGCCTAAAAATGACATGTGTCATTTTGATTTGTTGGCAAGAAGTGGCCACATCAAAATGTGAGGATGATGGGAATGTAGTTCCTGATTGGCCAGCCACTTCCCAGGAGCAACTGTGTATTTTCAGTGGGAAGGGGTCATCTCTATAACACATGGCACACAAGGCCATATATGACATGCCCAACATTTTCTACTTCATTTGAGTCTGCCAGCATACCTTTCACTCTCAGTGGGCCACAGTCTTTCTTTCTCACTTGACCCACTCTCCAGCTCCCTTTCAGTGCCATAAATATTTGTTGAATGAATGGATTATGAATGAATGAATATCTTATTTTTAATATTTATTAAATTAAATTAAGGTTAGGAGACAGAGTAATCTTGTATTTATTGAGCATTTATTATATGCCATCGCTTGGCTAAAATTGTCACACACATTATCTAATTTAATCCTCAGACTAACTTTTCAAGATAAGTATCTTTACTTCCACTGTTCTCTGTGAGGGATCTGAAGCTCATGATTCCTAAGCATTTTGCCACAAATCAAACAGCCAGAACTTGGTGAAGGTGGAATTCATGCTCCCAAAGGTCAAGGCTCACTGGGATTTTTACAGTGTTGTTAAAGGAAATTCCACCAGTAGGAAGGACAGATCAAGCAAACTGCATTAGGACAAGAGTTCTTCACCTACTCTTGCCCTCTCATTTATATTTTCTTTTTTTTCTGTGCAGGCAGGTGCTGTGGAATGAGTGTTTTCTGTTTTCTTCTCTTTATTTAAATATGTTTTGGTAACACTCAAGTACTTCTATAAGCCCACTCACTTCACCCACAAAAATTCTCTCATCCATACCTTCTATGTTTCTGGAAAGTTAAATTCTAATAGCGCCTTTTCCTATGAAGCGAGTCCATTCAGAAGAGCAAGTGATAAACAAGCACAGACTTAGCCATTGGTACCTGAGGGCTGCAAGGTCAAGCAAATCCATTCTCCATCAGGATTTCCTGGGGCTCAGAGGTCAGAGCACAAAGAGGCTCCAGCTGAGGGGCAGGAAAATAGTACTGAACCCAAAAAGGGAGAAAGAAGGACCTGCCCCATAAAAGCAATGTAAAATGAGGCTCCACTTTGGAAACCTCTGTAAGCCATTCACCATCCTGCACCCCAGCTTATTCTTGTTTCCCTTTAGCCCCAACACCAACACTTTGGTGTCAATTACAGAATTCATTTTGAGGCTACAAGTGAAGGGAAGGGGAGAGGGGATGAGGAGGTGATTCAACACATACATTCAATCAATGGTCAGACCAGGTCACAGTCCTGTCCCTGCTAGAGTAGCCAAATGTTCGTTTACCTGAGACTGAAGAGCTACCCTGGTTGCAGGACTTTCAGTGCTAAAATCTGCAAAGTCCTGGGAGAATGATGACTTGGTCACCCTAATCCCTGCTGACCTACTCTCTAGAAAAATATACAGGAATAATTTATAACCCAGAAGTCATTTAAAATTAAATATTAAAGTAAATAACAAGATTCACTGAGTTAAACACTTAGGATTTGTACATTTTCCTGTAGTATTTTACATTTTAACGTAAATTTTACTTTTAAAAGATCTTTAGTTTTAAAGGTTGTTATTACCATGTCACAAATAATAACTGCTATGACTTCATAGGTTACTAATCAGCAAATAGTTTAAATATTTAATTTGAACTCAGATGATCTGTTTACAGATAATTATACAATACAAAATGATAGAGGGAAGTTTGTCATTAAAAACTGATGGCATTTGACAATAACAATTGAATATTTTAAATTTTAATGTTATATGTTGCAACATTATCTTGTAAAATAAAAACTATAATAATCTATTCAAATTAGTTATCATACAAATATCTATTATCTGCTTTTCTTAACATTGTTGAGTCAAGTCCTTAATTCTAGTGAAAAGTGAATACAAGTCTGTAAAATTTTAATATGAATTACATTTTAGAAAATAGGCTTCATTGAAGCATCCAAAAATAGGAAAATAAAATAATGAAAATGAACCTCTGATTTAACGTATGTGGATGTTATGAGTCGGCCCATAGGTCAGGACTTTGTTTAAAGCTTCACTGCTTTATTTAAAATGTCAGAAATGGTAGTGTTCATTTGTTCAGATCCTAGATGAATACAGCAGGCCATCCTAAATTACTTTGCATATGTTTCTTTTAAGCAGAAAAGCTAAAGATAACCCGGGAAAGAAAACTTGCAACTTATTTAACATCATGACCTATATATGCAGAAAGGTAGGCCCCTGCTCTCTCTCATGGATAGGAGAGAAGAGAGGATGCCTATGCTCTGGACCTTTAACTCACAGTGGCCGCACCTCTTAGATAACGCAGCTCAACTGCTGTCCTGTTTGTCCCTGAGGCGAGAGCGAGGAGATGAGAGGAACACAACGAAGGACGGGACTCTAATGCTTCAAGGGGTACTGCCAATCATGGCACACGAGAAAACACATGCGATTCATAGTGCCAGTCAGCACTTATTTCGACTGAAAGAAAGTAAAATGAGGCAATAACACCCAGATCTTGCTAAAATGTACAATGTTTCCCTTTCTCACTCTCTTCGTACATCTCCATATATCTCTCTTTGGGATGACTATTTTCTCCAAAGGAGACAGTGTCTGTTGGAATGTGTACGTATTTGAGGTGATCTGTATCAGCATCTGTGATGGTTCGTGTTCTGTGTCAACTTCACTAGGCTATGACTCCCAGTTGTTTGGTCAAACACCAGCCTAGATGTTGCTGTGAGGGTACTTTTTAGCTGTGATTAACGTTAACAATCAGTTGACTTTGAGTGAAGATTAACATGAAATCAGTAGACTTTAAGTATGCAGAGTGCCCTCCAAATGACAGTGGGCCTTGTATAATCCATTGCAGCCTTAAGAGCAAGATGGAGATTTCCTGAAGAAGAAGAAATTCCCCTCAAGACTGCAACATCAACTCTTGCCTGAATTTTCACAAATTTCAGATTCGCTAGCCCACACAATTGTATGAGACAATTCCTTAAGTTCTCTCTTTTATATGTAATATAAAGATCATAAAGCTATAGAGAGAGAGCTTTCAGAAGTGCTCTCTCTATATATATGTATATATACACACATAGAATATGCGTTATGTATACATATATACATATAATCGAGTATGTATATGTATTCATATATATATATATACACACACACACACACACACACATCCTATTATTTCTATTTCTCTGATTTCTCTGGAGAACCTTAAGTAATACATCATCCTTCTGAGAAGAAGATCTAGAACATTACAACCAACCACTGCCACAAAAGAACTCTAGTACCAATCAAGCTTGCTAGAATGAGGCTGTCACACCTGACTAGGAAGGTCCTTCTGCTGATTCTAGCAAGTTGAGGAAAATGGTAGAGGGTAGGTAGAGGGTAGCTTTCCCAAGGCTCTTGGTTGACCACAGTTTGTTCTGCTTAAAATATAGTATATATGTTCTTAAGAAGTCTTGTTACAAAAGTGCCCATAAAGACGAGCTTCAGTTGGAGAAGGAAGGGGAGTCAGGCCTAGAGACTTTCAAATGCTCAATAGTAAAGTCCTGTTTATCCTGCGGGAATTTTGATCATGATAATTTTTAATAGCTGCAGAATTTATCTGTAAAACCAAAACATCACTGAGCAGGGTTGGACTACATCTATTTTTTGCTCATGGGTTCAGGCCTTTCTTCCCCTTTCTCTGCCAGCGATTTCATTAGTTTAGGGAGCCAAACCACATGAACAAAGTAGCCTCCTGCATCGATGGTTGGTCTTAAGAACTGCTAGTTCATCATTACCAGGCCAGACTAACCAAAGACTTCACCTGAAAAGCTAACCTTGTCCTTAGGTAGTTCCCTCACATTCAATTAGCATTACAAAAACACATGGTGCGGGGAAAAGGCTCTCATTTCAGTGTGAGTCATCCTGTGGGCAACTTGTGATCAAGGTTTTTCAGCTGTGAGCTAGTAGAGTTAGGTGCAGAGATTTAAAGTCCTCTCATTCTTTTTTCTTTTAGTCAGTTCAGAAGCTAGAATTGGGGGTTTGCAATGAAATGGTAACCTCAAGAATGCATGGCGTATTCCCTTGAAAAGACTATTTAAAATCAGAAACCCAATTGGATGCTTCTGCTAGTACCTACCAAAGATTGATACTTTGATTCTACAGATGAGTCCTGCACATAGACGTGGAGACACGGGGCACAGTTTGCACTGAGGAAGCTCGAGGTCTCTGACTCCACCTCACATGCCAACCATAGTGGGTTGTAGATCTATCCCAGAATATATTTATTAATCTACAAATAACTATTGAGTGCCCATGATATGCCCAGTAATTTTCTAGGTGCTGAAATCTGTGTGCTCAGTTTCCCAGAAATGGTCTGGGTACAGTGCCTCTCTTAAGAATCTTTCATTACAGGGAGAGCTGTATGGAACTTGTGAGCTTGGCACTGGTACATGAGAATACTTGTGGCTACAGTGAGACAGAATATTCTTGATGGGAATATTACATGTTCCAGAAATCTGTATGCATAGGCCATAAATCAATTGCCTGATCACCTTACTTGGTACAAATTCCTCCAATTTCCTCTCCCACAACCCTACCAATGGGGAGTTTAAAAAGATGAAATGGCAAAGACACAGTGGTGTCCAGGCCACAGCTGGCCAAAGGTCCTGAGAGTTTTCAAACTGTATTTTGGTTTGGGGTTTTTTGTTGTTGCTTTTTTTTTTTTTAACTGTGAAATATACTTACTCAATTATCAGGCAGAAAGGAGGAGGAGAGCACCCTCAAATGTAGAATGTAATAAAGTGAGGACTAAACTCTGATCTTTTTCTTCTCTTGCCCAAATTCCTATCTAAGGGGACTGGAGACTCACACCCTACAAACCATAAAATCTCATCAGAGGAGTTTCTTTTAACCCTATATAATGTGGCCTGCTTTCCAACGTTGACTCTGGCACAATACCACACGCCAGACAGAAAAACAAAGGAAATCAAAATATTTTATCCCTAAATATATTTCTTTGTCATATTTTTAAATGGCCTGCATAGCTGTTCAGTGGGGCAAGGGGATTGCATCTGTAAAGAATATCTATTACTATAACTAGATCTTTTCCCCTTCCAGTCTCTCCCAGTCCTGAAGAGATTAACTGAGAGTCCAATGCCTTCTGGAGATCTGAATAGCAAACACTTGACAACTAGAGTCTCTAAGGGCAGCCACGCATGAGGCTTCATGTACATAACAAGAACCGCAGTCTCAACAATCCTTTATCTTGAACCTGACACTCCTTTCTGTTGATTCCAGGACTTTAATAACAATTCTTTCAACCAATTGCCAGCCAGAAACTCTTTGAATCCACCTATGACCTGTAAGCTCACCCTGCCCAACTTAGAGTTGTTCTGCCTTTTGAACCAAACCAATACATACCCCATATGTATTGATCGTGTCTCCCTAAAATGTATAAAACCAAGCTGTGGCCCAACAGCCTGGGCACCTACTCAGGGTCTCTTGGGACTGTGCCTCAGGCCTTGGTCACTAATATTTGATGCACAATAAACTTCTAAAATATATTACAGAGTTTGACTCTTTTCACTGACAAAAGGATAATTTTTGAGGATAAGGACAGGGTTAGGAAGACAATAGGAAGCAGGGAAGCACCTAGGGCCAATGGCTGTGGGGAGCACTCAGCTCCCCCAGTCCTGAGGTGGCAAAGGGAGGGTGCGACTACCTGCACAAGAGCTGTGGCCTTTGGGGAAGGACCACAGCATTCATGTGTGGTTTGGCAGAGAGAGAGAGCAGAGGGGTAACCTCCCAACCTAATGCTCCCCTCATCCTGCAGTTTCCTGCCAGCACCTCCCATAGCCACACCAAAAACAGGGCTGGGCCGGGCATAGTGGCTCACGCCTGTAATCCTAGCATTTTGGGAGGCCAAGGAGGGAAGATTACGTGAGGTCAAGAGTTCAAGACCAGCCTGGCCAACATGGTGAAACCCTGTCTCTACTCAAAAATACAAAAAATTAGCCGGGTGGAGTGGCATGCGCCTGTAATTCCAGCTACTCGGGAGACTGAGGCAGGACAATCGCTTGAACCCAGGAGGCAGAGTTTGCAGTGAGCCCAGATTGTGCCACTGCACTCTAGCCTGGGCTACAGAGCGAGACTTTGTCTCAAAAACAACAACAACAACAACAATAACAACAAACAAAAACAGGAATGAAGGAGACGCTTGCTACAGTCCATAAAGATCAGCAGGATTGGAAGGGCAAATGGAAACTCACCAGCACAACTGCCATTCAAAAAATGCATCAACAGCAAAAGCGCCAAAGCAGTTTGTATTGCTTGAACTCCTGCTCCAAGGTAAGGTGAGAGGCACCAGGAACTACGTTCTCTCATTTGATCCTCCAAACAGTTGAGTTGTGCGAACTCCCGGATAAGGATCAAATCTGAAACTCTTAGAGCCCCGGAAACAGAAACAGTATTATATCCATGGGAGGCAGGAATGAGCAGTTCCTGTCAAACCATTTGAAAAGAAAAAGGGGACTCTGAATAGAATATGGGGGGAGGGGGTCACTAACAACACAATAACTCTCCCCACCTTGCCACATGCACAACCCATAGCCTGGACTCCTGAGTTCTGGTCTCCAGTTTGACTACTAGCAAACCCACCTAAAGGAATGCTTGGTTCCTAGTCAGCTGTGTTGACATGGAGTGAATGGAAATGAATTACTTCTCACTTCCTGGTTTGGAGTCTGTAAAATTATCACACTGTCACAGAAACAAAATTAGTCAAAGCCCCAAGTGAGTCATTAAATTAACACCCCGTGAACTTGACTCTCCTTACTTGATTCATAAGACAGTTTACAATTTTAGACACCATTCTTGGGGAGGAAAATTTAAAAAGGGCTTGTCTGGAACTTTCTAGATTGCCTTCTGGGATCGCCCAACTGATGGACATACTCCGTTTTTAATACATTGCCCTGTTACTGACCCTGTTGTCAGCTTTGGTCATTTGTGATTGCGTGCAGGTGACTTTCTGTAGCTGGAATCCCACACCCTCATAGTATTAGAATCTGGTTTACCAGTTAGGATTGGATTGACCCTTGCAGTGAGCCTCTGATGCAGGCTGGAACTCAAACTCAGAGAGGGAGTGTTCATAGGCTCCCTAAGGGTTGGCTGTCTTGGCACTTTTACAACCTGTGTTAATGGCCAGAAGCATATTCCTTGACCAGTAGGCTTGTTCTTATGGGCAGTGGATGAGGCCAGCCTAGATCACCAGGTGATGGGTCATTGGTAGCTGGGAGGTGGGAAGCCAGAGGTCACATCCTGCTTTTTGTCTAGTGTGTGATATGAGGAAAGTGACTCCCGGGTTAAATACCCATCTGTGCTTCCCATGGTTCTTGGTGAGAGTCTAGCGTCCCATAAAACTGAGCCAACCTTGTTTGGCCCCACCCCCCCGCACTCCCACCTGAAGTGCTGAGCACCTGCCTATCAGCCCTCAAGCTCTCCCCTGCCCTGCTCTGTACTGCAGATGCCAGCTATGCAAACTGCAATTCCTAGCCTTCCTTGTCTACCAGCTTCTGCTTAGGTTTGGCTGATGGAAGGAAGACAGACAGGACATTGGAGAGTGGGAGGGAGGAGGGCAGAAGCCAGGGTTTCTCCCCTTATCTCTCTGCTTTGGCTGTCATGTCTCAGGCAGTGGCAGCATCTTCTTCATGGATCCAGCTCACACCTTCAGAGCTCAAGTGACAGCACCTCCACCTTCGTTCCTCCTACCTTAACTGTTGCCGACCTCTAGGTCACCTCACTGTCTCCTTCTATGTGCCCTATCAGCTTTTCTACTAACTCCAGTCCCCTACACCAAATTCCTAGCGTGGGTTCTGTCTTCCTGTCTGGAACCATCTGATCCTCTGCCTCTCTTTTTATTACTTTAACAGGCTCTGCTACTTGCTCTTTCTAGTGTCTTCTGCAAAGATCCAAAATGCCTCTACACTTTCCACTAAGAGATCCCTCCCTTCCTTGGTCCTGGCCAGCCCAGAGCAGTCTGGACTTCAGATTCCCGGAGAGGGGTCTCTTTACAAAACAAGCAAGGCCTAGGACCTTGAGCCCAACGTGGCAAGCAGCCAACTCACTTCTACCTCCCTGAATTCTGAAAAAGCCCAGAGATCCCAGCACTTGCACAAAAGGTCACTGCTCATTTTAATCAAACCACATTGCTCTGAATGGCTAGGCTGTGGCCTTCAGTCAAGATTTCCTGCATGGCAGATTTTCTCTCCTCTTGGATAACAGTGATACTTGCTGCAAGCATCTAATAGAGCTTGAAATTACCCTGGCAAGTTGTTTACTCTTCTTGAGAGTGGCACTAGGCTCTGAGCAGTGTTTGTCTAGCACCGTCATTATTTTTATTAACTACACCCTTGCACTTCCAAAGTGTGCTGTAAGCTCTGTAAATATTTTATTAGCCTTTGTAATTAGTCGTTGCATTTCACAGCCCTGCTGAGAAGTGGGTCAAGTGTGACAATCCCCATTTTACCACTGATGTGGAAGACAGCCACCCAGAGGTAGGAAAGAGGCCTTAGATTTGAGGGCAGAGGGTACAGTTCTTTCTTTCAAGTGAAGGCAGGGACTTTGCTGGAGTTTAATAGGGATCTGATAGTGTGCAAATACTGAATAAGAAGAACAACTATCCGTCCCCTGCAAATGGATGAAATTCCCTTACACAGGAAGGTGTTGAGAACTGGATTTAAAAAATAGGAAAGGTGGCTAATGCATAGAAGCTGCTATCTCATAGTAGCCACCCAAGAACCTCAGTTTCCATTGCTCTCCCTTTCTTGCCTTCTCATTACTACCTAAGGCTTGATTTATTCACCCTTGGAGGGGGGTGGGGAGCAGGAAGAAACAAAGACAGCTGCGGTCTTCAAGGAGTGTGGTCCAAGAATGTGACCTGTAAAATCTCTTATTGGAGATAGTTTATTTGTTTTCTTTTGTGATCAAGTATATGTTGATTTCTAAACATGTTTTCCAGGGTGAACAAAATCATAGAGAGCTATTAAGTTAGTTGATGGCTGTAATATTTAAATGCTTTCTACATTGCTTATTTTTAATGCCTTAAAATACCAAATAATGAAAGATGTAATAAAACCTTCTACTATCATTGTAATTTTATAAAATTCTCCTTATATTTCTAGGAGTTTTTGCTCTATAGTTTGCTGTTATATTTTTGAATGCACAAAGGTCTGTAGCTGTTTTATTGTCCTCAAGGATTATTTCTTTTATCATAAACAATCTAGTTCTTTTCTTCAATTCATGGTGTAAGCCTCAAATTAAGTTTTATAGTAAAATGTCATCTTTCTTGTTTTTTAATTGTTTGCATTTGCCTGGTATATCTTTGATCATTAAAATCAAGATTAAAATAAACATTTCTTTATTTTTTTGCTTTTAAATATGTCTCATACACTTTATACAGATGCAAATTTTGTGGGGTTTTATTGTAGCCTGAGAGTCCTTTTTTTTTTAAAAAAAAAAAAAGGAGAAGTCAACTCATTTATGATTATTAGTTTAAGTGGCATATTTATTTTCCTTTTGTTCATGTTTTCTATTATACTTGTTGCTACTGATTTATATATTTTTTTTAGTATGTGCTTGACTGAGTTTTTTTCTATACTACCACCCCTCCCACTACCACCATTAATTTCCAACTGTTATTATGCTTCTCCATTTTGCTAGTGGGTTCCTCCCTATCTTCATTACCATATTTAAGCCTATATTTCCTATTGATATATGAGATGAAACAATGGCCATTCTGTCCCCAACAAGACATTTTGCCAGCCCAATTCCCTTTACCACTCTTTGTGAAGGGAACTTTGGAGCATTTCTTACTTATTATAGCATTTCTTTCCCCTTTCAATTTTCAGTTTTGCTAAGAAATTATCAGTTCTAAACCATTAGTTTCCCTTTTCAAGTATTTATCTACTGCTGCAAAAATTCTGCATTTACACTTTGCATTTCCTTGTTACAGTATCATCTTCCATTTAGATCTTTTTAAGAAAGTAGGTTATTTAATTTCTTTCCATTTTTGCCTTTGTTTAAAAGTTTTTAATCATTTTAGACTTTTCTTGGGTTTGCCAAGAAAGCAAAGGCTGACTGGGACTATGATCCAGAGGATGGCGTGAGTGTCCAGACAGTGACAGTGGGAAGGAGGACGATAGGACAAAGATGCACTATTGCTCAGCCATGACTGCAGGTGACTGTTTGCTCTATCCAGGGAGATTGCCATGAATCCTCTCTCAAAACTGTCCGTCCAGAGGAAGAAAGAGGATGTGTTTATCCACCAGCTCAGGACTCTCCACTGGTCAAAAGTTTGCCTTCTGGAGCGTTAACTCCGCTGCATTTCCAGGTTGCACAGATGTGAGAAGTGAGTGGGTTCCCACAGTGGCTCCTGCCTGGGATTTCACAGAGAAGCCCAAGAGCATGAAGTCAGAAGCACAGGGCATGATCTGAGGCAAGACACTGTCAGGTTACACCTGCAGGAAGCTGGTCAGAACCTGTGTAGAGTTGGTTACCACAGCTAGGGTTTGAATAACACAGGTGGAGTAGAAACTACCTGAAGCAGTACACAGAGGGTTTACAATGCAAGTGTAGTGCCTACAAATAGTTACACAGTCAAATCATATCAAAAGATTTAGAATAAAGAATTACAATTCTCCTGCAACCCTTCTAGTCCCCAAGCCCACTTCCTAGAAGCAATTTATTTTTGCCTCCTTGAACTGTTTTCTCCTGATATTAACCTGCATATTTCGAAGTAATTTTATATTGCCAGTGTTTAGAATCTACTGATTGATTCCCTGTTAAAATGATTTAAAATTTCATAATAACATCACCAAAAGCCACTTCTCTGCTCCCATCCTTCTAAATGCTAACTAGTTTTTTTAATACAGTCAATGTTTACATTATTGTGCCCTATGTAAATGACATTCACAGTGGAAAGTAGAGTATTATGTTTTTTCCTGTACTCTTTTTCATTTTCCTGAAGTTAATGGTCACCTGGTTTTATTCATTGACCTGGGCTTTTTTATGTGCCTATATTTTTTTCCCACATGCCGCATCTGATCTATCACATACTTACCAGCATTTTCTTTTGGAATACTCCATCATATCAGATGACCTTTGAGTAAACAGTTCCCTTTTATTCCCTTTAGATCCCTCTTTTGGAGCCTTGGCTCTTCTGCGATCTGAGAGCGCTGGTTCCCTAGACTTGCTACAAAATCCTTAGCAAGCGATTTCCCTTTGTGGTATTTTCTGTTGGAGACCATTTCTTGGACTCCATGTCTTCCTATTTCTTGGTTTACTCCCCTTAATTTACTGCAGTGCATCTCCCACGAAAGCAGTTATCTCCCACGAAAGCAGTTATCTCCCAAGAAAGGATGCCTTATGGGTTCTGTTTTTCAATCCATGCCTTTATTTCTGCTTCACACTTAAATACTTTGACTGCCTCTAGGATTATAGGTGAATTTGGAAGATGTTTTTTCTTTGTCTTCTAACATCCAGTATTGCCCTTAGGAAGACCCATCCCTGCCATTCTGACTTTTAGTTTTCTGTCTTTTTTTTTCTCTCTGGAAGAGTTTTGGAGTTCTGATATACCTGTGATGTTCTAAAATCTCATAGTTTCATGTTGGAGAGGATACTTTTTCACTCATTGTATTGAGCCCTATCTGGGCCCTTTCAATGAAAAAGAAATGTGTCTCACTTTTTTAGCCATTTTCTTTCAGCCACTTGCTCTTTTTCTGGAACTCATCAATTTGATACTGAATGTCTTAAATTTATTCTTCAGGTATTTTATCATTTTTCCATTTTTTCCATCATCTTTTTTCACAATTTCCTGTGCATGTTTTATACATGTGACATTTTATTTCATTTCTTCTCTTATTCAGCTTTTATAATAAGCACTTTAAAGGTGCTCTATAAGTGGTTAAGTAAATGTACTTCTCTGGGGATAATATAATTATTTTTATTATTTCGGAGTTTTCTTCTGTTTTGGGTATTATCTTTTATCTCCAGACTCCTTTTGATTTCTTACTTTTATTTGATATCTTTCTTCATGTATGAAGTTGAGCCAGTTAAAATTGGGCTTGAGGCAGAGCAATTAGGCAAGAAAAAGAAATGAAGGGCATCCAAATAAAAAATTAAAAATAAGTAAGTCAAATTAGCATTGTTCACAGATTACATGATCTTATGCCTACAAAAACCTAAAGATTGCACCAAAAAGCTATTAGAACTGAGAAACAAATTCATTAAAGCTGCAGGATACAAAATCAACATACAAAAATTAGTAGCAATTACATACACCAACAGCAAACAATCTGAAAAAGAAATCAAGAACACAATCCCATTTACAATAGTTACAAAAATATAAAATACCTAGGAATCAATGTAACCAAAGAAGTGAAAGATCTCTACAAGAAAAACTATAGAACTCTCATGAAAGAAATGGAAGAGGGCACAAAAGAATGCAGGGCACCAAGCTGATTTAACCCAAAGAAGTCTACCTCAATGCATTTAACAATCAAGATCCCAAAAGTAAAGGATAAAGATCCAATCAAGATCCCAAAGGTAAAGGATAAAGAAAGGATCCTAAAAGCAGCAAGAGAAAATAAACAAATAACATACAATGGGGCTCCAATATGTCTGGCAGCAGACTTTTCAGTGGAAACCTTACAGACCAGGAGAGAGTGACACGACATATATAAAGTGCTGAAGGAAAAAAAATCTTTTACCCTATAATAGTATATCCAGTGAAAATATCCTTTAAACTTAAAGGAGAAATAAAGACTTTCCCAGATAAACAAAAGCTGAGGGATTTTATTAACATCAGACCTGTCCTACAAAAAATGCTAAAGGGAGTTCTTCAAGTTGAAAGAAAAGGATGTTAATGAGCAATACGAATCATCTGAAGGTACAAAAGTCACTGGTAATAACATACAGAAAAACACAGAATATTATAACACTGTAATTATGGTGTGTAAAATATTCTTAAGTAGAAAGGCTAAATGATGAACCAATCAAAAATAATAATTATAACAACTTTTCAATACATAGTATAATAAGACATAAAGAGAAACAACAAGAAGTTAAAAAGTGGGGGAACAAAGTTAAAGTGTATAGTTCTTAATAGTTTTCTTGGTGCTTATTTGTTTATACAAACAGTGTTAAGTTGTCATCAGTTTAAAATAATGGTTTACAAGATCATATGTGGAAGCCTTATGGCAACCTCAAGTGAAAAAATCATACAATGAATACAAGCTGCAAGAATAAAATCATATAGAGAAAAATCACCTTTACTGAAAGGAAGACAGAAAGGAAGGAAGAAGGAAAGAGAAGATGATAAAGCAACCAGAAAACAAATAACAAAATGGCAGGAGTAAGTCCTTATTTATCAATAATAACATTGAATGTAAATGGACTAAACTCTATAATCAAAAGACATAGAGTGGCTGAGTGGATTAAACATGCACACGCATACACACACACACACACACACACCAATGGTCTGTTGTCTACAAGAAATATACTTCACCCATAAATATACACATAGACTGAAAATAAAGGGATGGAAAAAGATTTTCCATGCCAGTGGAAAGCAAAAAATAGCAGGACTAGCTAAATTTAGACAAAATAGATTAGATTTCAAGACAAAGACTGTAAGAAGATACAAAGGTCATTATATAATGATAAAAGAGTCAATTCAGAATGTAGATATAATAATTATAAATATATATGCACCCAGCACTGGAGCACCCAGATATATAAAGCAATATTATTAGAGCTAAAGAGAGAGATAAACCTCAATACAATAATAGTTGGAAACTTCAACACCCCATTTTCAGCATTGGACAGATCTTCCAGACAGAAAATCAACAAAGACATCCGACTTAATCTGCGCTACACAACAAATGGATCTAATAGATATTTACAGAACATTTCATCCAACAGCTACAGTATACACATTCTTCTCCTCAGCACATGGATAATTCTCAAAGACAGCCCATATGTTAGGCCACATAACAAGTTTTGAAACAGTCAAAAAATGGAAATAATATCAACCATCTTCTCTAACCATAATGGAATAAAACTAGAAAACAATAACAAGAGGAATTTTGGAAACTATATAAACACATGGAAATTAGACAATATGCTCCTGAATGACCAGGAGGTCAATGAAGAAATTAAGAATGAAATTGAAAAATTTCTCAAAACAAATGTTAATGGCAAACATAGCAAAACAGATGGAATACAGTGAAAATAGTACTAGGAAGGAAATTTATAGTTGTAAGTGTTTATATCAAAAAGGAAGACAAACTTCAAACAAGTAACGTTAACAATGCATCTTAACTAGAAAAGCAAGAGAAAACTAAACCCAAAATCAGCAGAAGAAAAGAAATAATAAAGGTCAATGAATTTGAAATGAAGAAAACAATATAAATGATCAATGAAATGAAAAACTGGTGTTTTGAAAAGAAAAATAAAATTGACAAACCTTGAGCCAGACTAAGAAAAAAAGAGAGAAGACCCAAATAAAAAAAATCAGAGATGAAAAAACAGACATTACAGCTGATACTGCAGAAATTTAAAGGATCATTAGTGGCTACTATGAGCAACTATAGGCCAACAAATTGGTAAATCTAGATGAAACGATAGATTCCTAGACACATACAACCTACCAAGATTAAACCATGAAGAAATCTAAAACCTGAACAAACCAGTAACAAGTAAAAAGATGAAAGCCATAATAAAAAGTCTCCCAGTAAAGAAAAGCCCAGGACCTGATGGCTTCACTGCTGAATTCTACCCAAACATTTAACAAAGAACTAATACCAGTTCTCTATTCCAAAAAATAAACGAGGGTGGAATACTTCCAAACTCATTCTATGAGTCCAATATTACCCTCATACCAAAACCAGACAAAGACACATCAAAAAAACAAAACTACAGGCCAATATCCAGCCTCTGGTAACCAACCACTAGTCTACTCTCTGCTTCTATGAGTTCGACTTTTTTAGATTCCACATGTAAGTGAGATCATGTGACATCTGTTCTTTCTATGCCTGTTGATCAAAAGATACAAAATTTCCATTAGATAAGAGGAATAAGCTCAAGAAAACTATTGTACAACATACTGACCGCAGTTAATGCCAATATTTTATAAACTTGAAAATTACTGAGAGTAGATTTTGTGTGCTAACCACAAAAATGTGATACATACATGAGGTAATGCATCTGTTAATTAGTTTGATTTTGCCATCCCACAATGTATACACAAATCAAAACATCATGTTGTAAACCATACATTCCTTTTTTATTTATCAACAAAAAAGAAAATAAATTAAAAATGCAAATTTTCAATAAATAAAAGTGAGACACTAAAAGTCTGATTCTTCATGAGTGGGATTGTCAACTGGAGGATTTCTCTGTAAGATGATCAATTGGAGAACTGACAATTCTAACAAAGTCTGCAAAATGTCAGCAAATTATGTCAGTTTTGTAGTGTCCTCAAGGATGGCTTTTACTCACAGAAAGTATCATTTAAAGGTTTGTTGTATTTTGTTTAAGATTTAATGTTCAATTTATTAAAGTTATAATTTTTAAGTCTTCTTTCTTTTGTAAATTTTGACTTGTACTTACAAATGTTATGACTGAATTTATAAGTCTTGCAGATCTTAGAAATCATTCCAGAGAGGTATTTGAGTATTTCGTCCTATTTACAAACATAATTTATTAGATACAGTTAAATATTTAAAAATGCATATATAAACTGAAAATATTCAGTTTTCAAGTATTTTATTTTTTTCGGAATTAACAAACTTTCCTGAGCACATAAATAATTTTTGCATTTAAAATTTTAAATTTACGTATATGTTAAATCTAAAGTTAATTTAAATATTCTAATTCAACCTACAATTACATATCTAAAACAAATATTGAGTACACACTTTAAATTTGAGTTCAAGGTTTTCATTTATAATTAGCCAAATTCTAGCATTATAAATATCTAAAATGTCAAATATGAAAAGATATTTAACAAAAAATATCAATGCAATGATTTCTATTCTCTGAAGTCTTTCTATTCTTAATTCTAAATCTTGTTGGGGTTTAAAGATGCCTACCCACTAAAGAAGTAAAATTCTGCTCAGGCAGCCAGGGTTACTTCCTATGAGAGATTTTGTCAGACCTGGACTCAGAACGATCCTTCTCTCTACCCTTACTGTTGTACTGAGCCCCTCTTAAGTAGGTCAAAAAAAACATGAAATCAGCACTTTTATAGTGTTAATAAAGACATTTATATCATAGGCTTCAAAGCACAAAGAGGCAGTATTCTCATATCTCTCATTACCTAATTCTCCAGGCCACACAGTTCTTACACATATCTAAAATGACATTTGAGTGAACTTGATCTATCTTCATGAAAACCATTTTCAGGAGATCTTCTACTTTCTTCCCCCCTTGACCAAGGGTCAAATAATACCTTCTAACATTGGTTTATACTCACTTCTGTATTCTTTATTGGCATAACTAATAAGTTGATAATGCCCACAGATAGCAAGGTAAGAAATGAGATTGGGCCCAGTGCAGTGGCTGATGCCTATAATCCCAGCACTTTGGGAGGCTGTTGGCTTGAGCCCAAGAACTCCAGAACTGCCTGGGCAACATGGCAAAATCTTGTTTCTACAAAGAAATACAAAAATTAGCCAAGCATGGTGGTGTACACCTGTCAACCCAGCTACACAGGAGGCTGAGGTGTGAGGTTCATCTGATCCTGGGGAGGTTGAGGCTGCAGTGAGCCAATATTGCATCACTGCACGCCAGCCTGTGTGACAGAATGAGACCCCAAATCAAAAAGGAAAGGAAAAGGAAGAAAGAAATTAGATCCAACAGCAATGCATTGCTATCCCACTTATCTTCATGTTATTCAGCCTGGGGATATTTATCTTCTTCCCAGGTTATTGCTTCAGTCTCTTTTCTGAGGAGTGCATGCCTCACCACACGCCTTCTGGGGAGGGTTGGAAAGGAAAGCTGCAGCTGGTCAGGATGCAGACTTTCACTTAATTCCCCTAGGTTAGTTAAGCTTGAGTCATTGCCTCCTACCCTTGACTGTGTCTGGTGCCTTCTGTCTTCTAACTCTTTCCAAGTCAATCTACCCAGGCCTCTTCCTGTGAAGAGGCAGTAATGAGTCTCTCACTTGCCTTGCTCCCCTTGCTGCACCCCACTTTAGAATTAAAGTTGCTATCTGCCTCCTTGATAGAGAGTCTCTGCCAAGGGCAAGAACCACCCCCAGTCCAATACACAAACCACCTGGATGGTGCCTGACAAAATAATGTTTGCTTCATAGTTTGGCTTTTATCTCACTTTACTTCCCCTGCAGGTCTCTAGAAAAGTCTTTATCCTGTTATCCAGAGAGCAATGTATATTTGGTTACTTATCAGTGAAAGCTGCCCAGGAATCACTGCCTGGGCAGCCACAATGGAAGGGCTGCCCCATCTGGTAGGAGGCTCCAGCCCCTGACAGAGCCAGTCGTCTGGGTCCCCGGATCTGAGCCACCAGCTCAGGCGTCTGGAGTCATGCAGAACCATCTCGTGGGTCTATAAAAGCCAGGTTGGCTGGCTGGGTCTCCCATTCCTGCATGGTGGGTCCACAGTGCAGAGTTCACTTCCTGCCTGCCATCTTGCAGAAGTCATGAGAAATACAACTGCTGCAATTACGCAGCGAAAAAAGAAAGGCCATATGCACACCTTTGATGAATAATCAGGTAAGTAGACGATCAACTCCAAAACAATGGTATAAATGGCCCTGTCCCCCTAGGCATCTCCCAAGAATATTGCTATAAATCTTCACAAAGTAAAAAGTACTTCTCAGCTTCCGGAAAAATGTCCTAAGTATAATTTATTTTGGCGCTGTAAGAATGGTTTCTGCAAATTTTTCAAAACTTGTTCCCTTGGGGAGGGACTCTCTCACTGGAACTCTGTTGAGTTTGATGACTGGGATTGCTGGAGCTCTCACCCTCATGATTCAGATGCCAGAACCAATCGTGGAGGCAGGTTACTGTCATGAGTTTACCAATGGGAAAACTGAGATTCAAAGAGGGAAGTGTCCCCCCTGCCCCAAGTCACACTGTCCTGCAGTGACGGGGTTGGCACTGAGAACATGGGTTTCAACGTCTGGGCTTTTGCTATCATCCAAAGCTGCTTCCATGATTGGTGAAAGGAGAAGCCAGAGACTCTAGTTTGGCCGTTTCCAGCACTTCTCTGTGGCTGTTCTTTGTTCCTGAGACATGTGGATTGTGATCTGTACCTCTTGGATGCTTTACTACTCCACTGGGTTCTCATGCACAGAACGTTGAATTAGAGACATTGTTAGACCTTGGAGTAGCCTACTCAAGGAAAAAAATGTAAAGTGACTGCCCATCATGTGACATGGCTCTAGAGAACGTGTTTCAATCCATAGCTTCAGAAATTAAAATATTCTAATCTAAGACTTAGTTTTGACCTCTAACAAGGAGAGTAAATAAGGAAACCCAGACAACACAAGCCCTGAGCAAGGGTCACAGAAGCCTAGCCTAGCATTTTAGCAATTAGGGGTACTTGTCCATAAAGCACTTAAAAATCCATTTAGACCATCCAAGTCGGTTCAAGCTCTTTAATCTTGGATAAAGTAAACAAGATTGTTTTTAAGGTTTTTTTTTTTTCTATTTTAAAGTAAGAATATTGGAAGAGAAAAAACTAAGACACTCAAGGCCAGACCTTTGGACCCCAGTAATGTGTAACAGCTGCAGATGCTGGTCAGACCTTCTGGTGATATTTTCGGTCTGCTAATGCCAGCCCACCCTTTCACAGATTGAAAACAGCTCATCTCTTTGAAGTACCCTTTTCAACTGCACCTCGAAAATTCCTTAAGGGCAGGACCCAGACATTATTCTGTACCCCGCAAAGTGTAGCTCAGCCCATGGGGTCTCAGCAAATGCTTGTTAACAGATGGCTCATTGGAAGCAGCAGGCTTTGCCCTCCTCAACAATGGACAAATCTCACCACAGCCCCCAGGCACTGAACTATACAGCCAAACCAGCTCCCTTTCCATTCTGAATCTCTGCCTCACTGTTTTGCACATACTGGCTACACACCCGAAGCACAGTTCTATCTTTCTTTCTTCACTCCATCTCCCTCAGCTGAAGGGACACCTCAGAGGAGATTTCCCTGACCACTTTGGCAGTTCCCTCGTTTATTTTTCTGCTACCAGTCTCTTGGCAGTGAGTTCTGGAAGGCATGGACTACTACATGTTGCCCTGTGTTTATTTGTTCAATGTCTGTTTTCCCACCAAACTCCATGAAGGCAGGGACAACAAGTGCTTTATTCACCTCTGTATCCCCAATGCCCAGCACAAGGCCTGCCAGCGTGTGTACTGAGTTGAGCTGAATACCTTAGACATCAAGAAAACCAGGCTAAACAAATCTCAATTTATTCTCCCTTCCAGTTCAAGTCTTAAAGGATAATGTGTCCTTTAACCAACATGGTTCAGACAACTGATTAGTCATCGAAGGCCACAAAACTCCAAGTTTACTGGGTGTGACACTCCAAAGTATGGATTTCAGAAGCCAGAGGAGAAACATCGTGGGGTTCTTGTCTGAACAATGTGTACCTACAAGAGAATTTCCAAGAATAGGAGGTGGAATGTGACCAGACTGGGGACAGCAATGTCTATTTCTACTTGGGAAAATTGTTCAATAGAGCTACAGTCACACCTCCACTTTTTTAAGTTCTTTTTCAACTGGAAAATGTTCCCCTACATGGGGGATTTCCTGAAGTCCTGGTCACATTCCCTAAGTAGGAGGGTTCTGGAGAGGCCAGCAGCCTGCCTCTGTGTGTGTGCTGACAGGTGTGGCACCGTTAGGCAGCAATGTGCTGAACTTCGGACCACCCCTGGAGACCAAATACTTCAAAGCTGCTTGGAGACCTAGAAACACAAACAAAGCATTTAATCTTGAGGCCCTGACACTTTTGCAAGGTAGAAAAATGTCACCAAAGAACCACACTCCATTCCTCTACTTAGGAGAAAAGACGTTGTAAACACACAGCTTTGAGGCTCGTCATACCGCCCGTTTGGATTTTGTTTTGTTTTGATTTCCTATTCAGTTACGATAGTCTTTGTTGAAACTTTTTATTTTGAAATAATTACACAGGAAGTTGCAAAGATAGAGAGGTGTTGTGTACCCTTCACCCATTTTCCCCAAGGGTTATATCCAACATAATTATAGTAAAATACCAAAACCAGGAAAGTGACATTGGTACAATGTGTGTATATATTGCTATGTCATATTTTCTCATAGGTGTAGATTCCTGTAACCATCATCACAATCAAAATGCAGAACTATTCCATCACTGCAAAGATCTCCCACATGCTACCCCTATACAGTCACAGTCACCGCCTCACCCTCCCTCACCTGTAACCCCTGGAAACCATTATTCTGTTTTCCATCTTTATGATTTGTCATTTAAAGAATATTATATAAATGAAATTATACAATATGTGATGTCTTGAGATTGGCTTTCTTCATTCAGCATAATGCCTTTGAGATTTCTTTAGATTATTGTATGAATTAATGTTTTATTCCTTTTTATTGAGGGAGGATTTATTGTGATGGATTACCACAGTTTGTTCAACTATTCACTTGTTTGAGGAGCATTTTGATTGTTTCCAGTTCTTGGCTATTATGACTAAAGCTGTATGAACAATCATATAGAGGTTTTGTGTGGACATAAGCTTTCATTTCTCTGGGAGTGCAATTTCTGGGTCATATGGTAAGTGTACGTTTAGTTTTTTAAGATACCGCCAAACTATTTTTCAGAATGACAATACCATTTTACATTCCCATGAGCAATGTATGAGATCCACTTTGTCTACATCTTTGTTAGCATTTGATATTGTTAGCATTTTATAATGACTGTTTTATCTGTGTAGTGATAATTCATCATGTTCTTAATATGTATTTCTCTAATGATTAATGATATAAACATTTTTCCATTGCTTATTGCCACCATGTATTCTCTTTGATAAAATATCTCATGTCTTGTGCCCATTTTCTAATCGGATTGTTATTTACTATTGATATGTGAGAGTTCTTCATATATTCTAGATAGGAGTCCTTTGTCAGATATGTGGTTTGCAAATATATTCTCACAGTTGATAGCTTGTCTTTTTATCATCTTAACAGATATTTAAAAGAGAAAGATTTTAAATTTTGAGATAGTCCAATTTATCATCTTTTTATTTTATGGATCATGTTTTTGATGTCACGTCTAAGAACTCTTCACCCATGACTTAGGTCCTAAATATATTTTTCCTATATTATCATCTAAAAGTTTTGTACTTTTACATTTTGCTTTTAAATATATGATTTATTTTGAGTTAATTTTCTCATAGAGTGTGAGGTTTAAGTCAAAGTTCATTTATGTCTATGGACACCCAACTGCCACACTGTTATTTGTTGAAAAAACTATCTTTCCTCTATTGAATTGTTTTTGACCTTTTCCAAAATCAGTTGCCCATACTTGTTCAGGGATACTTCTGGGTTTCTATTTTCTTCCATTGATCAATGTATCTGTCCCTTCACCAATACTGCACACTCTTGAGTGCAGTACCTATACAATAAGTCTTGAAATTGGGTAGAATGATTCATCCCACCTTACTCTTTTTCAAAATTCTAATTGCTTTGTCTTTCCATATAAACTTTAGAATAATCTTGTCCATAGCTAGAAAAAATTTTGTCTAGTTAATTGGTAGTTTTAGTTGTTAAGCCTATCTATCAATTTGGGGACATTTTACAACTTTATGCCTATTCTAGACATTTCATACAAATAGAATTATACAATATCTTGTCCTCTGTGACTGGCTTTTTTCACTTAGCATAATGTTCTCAAGGTTAATCTATGTTGTAGCACATATCCATATGTAATTCCTTTTTATTATCAAATAATATCCTATCAAATGACTATACCATATTTTCTTTATTTATTAATCAGTTGATGAGCATTGGGTTCTTTATACCTTTTGGCTATTACGAATAACACTACTGTGAGCATTGATGTACATTTTTATGTGGACATTTTTATGTGGACATATATTTTCATTATTCTTGAGTATATATCTAAGAGTAGAATTATTGGATAAGATGGTAATTCTAAGTTTAACTATTTTGGGAATTACCAGACTGTTTTCCAAAATGATTGCATTATTTTACATTCCCATCAGTACTGTATAATTTTCTCTACATCCCTGCCAACTTTTGTTATTATCTCTTTTATTCTAGACATCCTACTTTTTTATTCTGGACAATCTAGTGGGTGTGAAATAGTATCTAATTGTAGTTTTGATTTGCATTTCCTTGGTGACTAATGATGCCAAACGTCTTTACATCTTTTCATTTGCTTACTGGCTATTTGTATATCTTCTTTGGAAAAATGTCTATTCAGAACTGTTACTTGTTTTCAATTCTATTATTTATCATTTTACTGACTTTCAATAGTTCTTTATATGTTCTAGATACAAAGATATACCTCTAGATATATGATTTATAAAAATGTTCTCTAGGCCAGGAGTGCTGGCTCATGCCTATAATCACAACACTTTAGGAGGCCAAGGCAGGCAGATTGCTTGAGGTCAGGAGTTCAAGACCAGCCTGGTCAACATGGCGAAACCCCATGTCTACTAAAAACACAAAAAATTATCTGGGTGTGGTAGTGCATGCCTATAGTCCCAGCTACTCGGGAGGCTGAGGCACAAGAATTGCTTGAGCCTGGGAGGCAGAGGTTGCAGTAAGCTAAGATCTCACGATTGTACTCCTGCCTGGGCCACAGAGAGAGACTCTATCTCAAAAAATAAAAATAAATTTAAAAAAAATAAAAAGTTTCTCCCAATATGTGGGTTTTCATTTTATTTTCCTAAGGGTATCTTTCAAAGGATAAATTTGTAATTTTGGTGATAACAAGTTTATCTATTTTTTTTGTTGTTGTTGTTGTTTGTTTTTTTGCTCGTGCTTTTGTTGTCATAGCTAAGAAATCATTAGAATCAGTTTGTCAATTTCTGCAAAGAAGTTAGAAGGGATTTTGATAGGGATTGTGTTAAATCTATAGATTGAGTTGGAGAATATTGCCATCTTAAAATAAAGTCTTTTACTTTATGAGTATGAAATTTTTCAAAATTGATTTAGGTCCTCTTTCATTTCTTTCAACAATGGTTTGTAATTTTCAGAATATATAAGTTTTGTACTTTTTGGTTAAATTTATTTCTATGTACTTTGTTTTCTATGCTATTATAAATGGAATTATTTTATTTTCAGTTTGCTGATTGCTACCGTATTTAAGCATTATGATTTGTAGAGATTTATCTTGTATCCTACAACCTTGCTGAATTCTTTATTTCTTTTTCTTTTCTTTTTTCTTTATTTTTCTTTTTTTACTGGATTTCATGGGGTTATCTATATACAAGACCATGTCATCTGCAAATAAAATAGTTTCACTCTTTCCTTTCAATATGAATGCCTTTTATTTCATTTTCTTGCCTCATTGGCCTAGCTAGAACTTTTAGTACAGTTGAATAGAAGTGGTAAGAACAAATGTGTTCTGTTTCTGATCTTAAGAGGAAAGCATTCAGTCTTTCACCATTAAGTATAATGTTAGTTGTGGGTTTTTAATAGTTATCCTTTCTCAGGTTGAAGAAGTTTTTATTTCTAGTTTGTCGAGCATTTTTCATGAAGGGTGTTAAATTTTGTCTAGTGATTTTCCTGCGTCTATTGAGATGGTCCTTTGATTTTTGTCCTTTATCTTATCAGCCTATTTTCTCTCTGTTTTTCAAATTGGCCAATTTCTGTTGTTTTATCTTGAAGTTCATTAATACTTTTCTCTGTCTTATCCATTCTGCTGTTGAACCAATTCACTGAGTTTTTTCTTTTTGTTATTGTGTATTTCGGTTCCAAAATTTTCAATTTAAAAAGTATTTTCTATTTCTTTTCTGAGGCTTTCTATTCTTTCATTGGTTCAAGTATGTTCATAATTTCTCATTTAGGCATCATTATGATGGCTGTTTTAAAATTCTTGTCAGATAGTTCTAACATGTGTGTCACCTTGGTTTTAGGGTCTATTGATTTCCTTTGTTATTCAAGTTAAGATCTTCCTGTTCTTGGTAAGACAGTTGATGTTCCAATGAAACCTAGATGTCTGGGGTACCATAAGACACTGGATCTTATTTAAATCTTGTATTTTAAAAGGCCTCTTCTTACACTATTCTCATGGGAGAAGGGAGACACAGTCTCATTATTGCTAGTGGAGGTAAAAGTGAAGCCAGGGGTAGGGAGGAAGCTCTTTTTACCCCTGGGCAGGGTTAGAAGTTCAGTCTCCCCACTAGGGTACATGTGCACAATGTGCAGGTTTGTTACACAGGTATACATGTGCCATCTTGGTTTGCTGCACCAATCAACTCGACATTTACATCAGACATTTCTCCTAATGCTATCCCTCCCCCAGCTCCCCACCCCACAACAGGCCCCAGTGTGTGATGTTCCCTGCCCTGTGTCCATGTGTTCTCATTGTTCTACTCCCACCTATAAGTGAGAACATGCGGTGTTTGGTTTTCTGTCCTTCTGATAGTTTGCTGAGAATGATGGTTTCTAGCTTCATCCATGTCCCTACAAAGGACATGAACTCATCCTTTTTATGGCTACATAGTATTCCATAGTGTATATGTGCCACGTTTTCTTAATCTAGTCTATTATTGATGGACATTTAGGTTGGTTCCAAGTCTTTGCTATTGTGAATAGTGCCGCAATAAACATACGTGTGCAAGTGTCTTTATAGTAGAATGATTTATAATCGTTTTGGTATATACCCAGTAATGGGATCGCTGGGTCAAATGGTATTTCTAGTTCTAGATCCTGAGGAATCGCCACACTGTCTTCCACAATGGTTGAACTAATTTACACTCCCACCAACAGTGTAAAAGCGTTCCTATTTCTCCACATCCTCTCCAGGATCTGTTGTTTCCTGACTTTATAATGATCACCATTCTAACTGGCATGAGATAGTATCTCATTGTGGTTTTGATTTGTATTTCTCTGATGACCAGTGATGAGCATTTTTGCATATGTCTGTTTGCTGCATAAATGTCTTCTTTTGAGAAATGTCTGTTCATATCCTTTGCCCACTTTTTGATGGAGTTGTTTCTTTTTTTCTTGTAAATTTGTTTAAATTCTTTGTAGATTCTGGATATTAGTCCATTGTCAGATGGGTAGATTGCAAAAATTTTCTCCCATTCTCTAGGTTGCCTGTTCATTCTGATGATAGTTTCTTTTGCTGCACAGAAGCTCTTCAGTTTAATTAGATCCCATTTTTCTATTTTGATTTTTGTTGCCATTGCTTTTGGTGTTTTAGTCATGACCATGACTAAAGTCTTTGACCATGCCTATGTCCTGAATGGTATTCTTCTATGGTTTTTATGGTTTTAGGTCTTACATTTAAGTCTTTAATCCATTTTGAATTAATTGTTGTATAAGGTGAAAGGAAGGGATCCAGTTTCAGCTTTCTACATGTGGCTAGCCAGTTTTCCCAGCACCATTTATTAAATAGGGAATTGTTTCCCCATTTCTTGTTTTTGTCAGGTTTGTCAAAGATCAGATGGTTGTAGAAGTGTGGTGTTATTTCTGAGGCCTCTGTTCTGTTCCATTGGTCTATCTGTTTTGGTAATATCTGTTTTGGTAGTGGTACCATGCTGTTTTGGTTACTGCAGCCTTGTAGTATAGTTTGAAGTCAGGTAGCATGATGCCTCCAGCTTTGTTCTTTTTGCTTAGGATTGTCTTGGCTATTTGGGCTCTTTTTTGGTTCCATATGAACTTCAAAGTAGTTTTTTCCAATTCTGTGAAGAAGATCATTGGTAGCTTGATGGGGATAGCATTGAATCTATAAATTACCTTGGGCAGTATGGCCATTTTCACAATACTGATTCTTCCTATCCATGAGCATGGAATGTTCTTCCATTTGTTTGTGTCTTCTTTTATTTTGTTGAGCAGTGGTTTGTAGTTCTCCTTGAAGAGGTCCTTCATATCCCTTGTAAGTTGGATTCCTAGGTATTTTATTCTCTTTGAAGCAATTGTAAATGGGAGTTCACTCATGATTTGGCTCTCTGTTTGTCTGTTATTGGTGTATAGGAATGTTTGTGATTTTTGCACATTGATTTTGTATCCTGAGACTTTGCTGAAGTTGCTTATCAGCTTAAGGAGATTTTGGGCTGAGATGATGGGGTTTTCTAAGTATACAATCATGTCATCAGCAAACAGAGACAATTTGACTTCCTCTTTTCACCCTTTATTTCTTTCTGTGGCCTGATTGCCCTGGCCAGAACTTCCAACACTATGTTGAATAGGAGTGGTGAGAGAGGGTATCCTTGTCTTGTGCCGGTTTTCAAAGGGAATGCTTCTGGTTTTTGCTTATTCAGTATGATATTGGCTGTGGGTTTGTCATAAATAGCTCTTATTATTTTGAGATACGTTCCATCAATACCTAGTTTATTGAGAGTTTTTAGCATGAAAGGCTGTTGAATTTTCTCAAAGGCCTTTTCTGCCTCTATTGAGATAATCATGTGGTTTTTGTCATTGGTACTGTTTAAGTGATGGATTACGTTTATTGATTTGCATATGTTGAACCAGCTTTGCATCCGAGGGATGAAGCTGACTTGATTGTGGTAGATAAGCTTTTTGATGTGCTGCTGGATTCAGTTTGCCAGTATTTTATTGAGGATTTTCACATCGATGTTCATAAGGGATATTGGTCTAAAATTCTCTTTTTTTGTTGTGTCTCTGCTGGACTTTGGTATCAGGATGATGCTGGCCTCATAAAATGAGTTAGGGAGGATTCCCTCTTTTTCTATTGATTGGAATAGTTTCAGAAGGAATGGTACCAGCTCCTCTTTTTACCTCTAGTAGAATTCAGCTGTGAATCCGTCTGGTCCTGGACTTTTTTTGTTGGTAGGCTATTAATTATTGCCTTAATTTCAGAACCTGTTATTGGTCTACTCAGAGATTCAACTTCTTCCTGGTTTAGTCTTAGAGGGGTGCATGTGTCCAGGAATTTATTCATTTCTTCTGGATTTTCTAGTTTATTTGTGTAGAGGTGTTTATAGTATTCTTTGATGGTAGTTTGTGTTTCTGTGGGATCAGTGGTGATGTCCCCTTTATCATTTTTTATTGTGTCTATTTGATTCTTCTCTCTTTTCTTCCTCATTAATCTTGCTAGTGGTCTATTTTGTTGATCTTTTAAAAAAATAAGCTCCTGGATTCATTCATTGATTTTTTGAAGGGTTTTTTGTGTCTCTATTCCTGCATTTCTGCTCTGATCTTAGTTATTTCTTGCCTTCGGCTACCTTTTGAATTTGTCTGCTCTTCCTTCTCTCGTTCTTTTAATTGTGATGTTAGGGTGTCCATTTTAGATCTTTCCTGCTCTCTCGTGGGCATTTAGTGCTATAAATTTCCCTCTACACACTGCTTTAAATGTGTCCCAGAGATTCTGGTATGTTGTGTCTTTGTTCCCATTGGTTTCAAAGAACATCTTTATTTCTGCCTTCATTTCAGTATTTATCCAGTAGTCATTTAGGAGCAGGTTGTTCAGTTTCCATGTAGTTGTGCAGTTTTGAGTGAATTTCTTAATCCTGAGTTCTAATTTGATTGCACTGTGGTCTGAGAGACAATTTGTTGTGATTTCTGTCCTTTTACGTTTGCTGAGGAGTGTTTAACTTCCAATTATGAGGTCAATTTTAGAATAAGGGTGATGTAGTGCTGAGAGGAATGTATATTCTGTTGATTTGGGGTGGAAAGTTCTGTAGATATCTATAGGTCCGCTTAGTACAGAGCTGAGTTCAAGTCCTGGATATCCTTGCTAACCTTCTGTCTCGTTGATCTGTCTAATATTGACAGTGGGGTGTTAATGTCTCCCATTATTGTTGTGTGGCAGTCTAAGTCTCTTTGTAGGTCTCGCTTTATGAATATGAGTGCTCCTGTATTGGGTGCATAAACATTTAGGATAGTTAGCTTTTCTTGTTGCATTGATCCCTTTACCATTATGCAATGCCCTTCTTTGTCTCTTGATCTTTATTGGTTTAAAGTCTGTTTTATCAGACTAGGATTGCAACCCCTGCTTTTTTTTGCTTTCCATTTTCTTGGTAGATCTTCCTCCATCCCTTTATTTTAAGCCTATGTGTGTCTGCATGTGAGATGGGTCTCCTGAATACAGGACACTGATGGGTCTTGACTCTTTATCCAATTTGCCAGTCTTTGTCTCTAATTGGGGTATTTAGCCCATTTACATTTAAGGTTAATACTGTTATGTGTGAATTTGATCCTGTCATTATGATGTTAGCTGGTTATTTTTCCTGTTAATTCATGTGGTTTCTTCACAGCGTCAATGGTCTTTACAATTTGGCATGTTTTTGCAGTGGCTGGTACTGGTTGTTCCTTTCTATGTTTAGTGCTTCCTTCAGAAGCTCTTGTAAGGCAGACCTGGTGGTGACAACATCTCTCAGCATTTTGCTTGTCTGTAAAGGATTTTATTTCTTCCTCACTTATGAAGCTTAGTTTGGCTGGATATGAAATTCTGGGTTGAAAATTCTTTTCTTTAAGAACGTTGAATATTGGCTCCCACTCTCTTCTGGCTTGTAGGGCTTCTGCCAAGAGATCCACTGTTAGCCTGATGAGCTTCCCTTTGTGGGTAACCAGATCTTTGTTTCTGGCTGCCCTTAACATTTTTTCCTTCATTTCAACCTTGTGAATCTGACAATTATGTGTCGTGTGGTTGCTCTTCTCAACGAGTATCTTTATGGTGTTCTCCATATTTCCTGAATTTGAGTGTTGGCCTGTCTTGCTAGGTTGGGGAAGTTCTCCTGGATAATATCCTAAAGAGTGTTTTCCAACTTGGTTCCATCATCCCTATCACTTTCAGGTACACCAATCAAACGTAGATTTGGTCTTTTCACATAATCCCATATTTCTTGGAGGCTTTGTTCATTTCTTTTCACTCTTTTTTCTCTGATTTTGTCTTCTCGCTTTATTTCATTAATTTGATCTTCAATCACTGACATCCTTTCTTCCACTTGATCGAATTGGCTATTGAAGCTTGTGCATGCATCACGAAGTTCTCGTGCTGTGGTTTTCAGTCCCATCAGGTCATTTAAGGTCTTCTCTACACTGTTCATTCTAATTAGCCATTTGTCTAACCTTTTTTCAAGGTTTTTAGCTTTCTTGCGATGGGTTAGAACATGCTCCTTTAGCTTGCAGAAGTTTGTTATTATCGACCTTCTGAAGCCTACTTCTGTCAACTCATCAAACCCATTCTCTGTCCAGTTTTTTTGTTCTGTTGCTGGCGAGGAGCTATGATCCTTTGGCAGAGAAGAGGTGCTCTGGTTTTTGGAATTTTCAGCTTTTCTGCTCTGGTTTCTCCCCGTCTTTGTGGTTTTAGCTACCTTTGTTCTTTGATGTTGGTGACCTACAGATGGGGTGTAGATGTCCTTTTTGTTGATGTTGATGTGATTCCTTTCTGTTTGTTAGTTTTCCTTTTACAGTCAGACTCCTCAGCTGCAGGTCTGTTGGAGTTTGGTGGTGGTCTACTCCAGACCCTGTTTGCCTGGGTATCACCAGATGAGGCTGCAGAACAGTAAATATTGCTACCTGATCCTTCCTCTGGCAGCTTCGTCCTAGAGGGTCACCCACCTGTATGACATGTCTGTTGGCCCCCACTGGGAGGCGTCTCCCAGTCTGGCTACACGGGGGTCAGGGACCAACTTGAGGAGACAGTCTATCCATTCTCAGAGCTCAAACACTGACCATGCTGGGAGAATCACTGCTCTCTTCAGAGCTGTCAGACAGGGATGTTTAAGTCTGCAGAAGTTGTCTGCTGCTTTTTGTTCAGCTATGCCCTGCCCACAGAGGTGGAGTCTAGAGAGGCAGTAGGCCTTGCTGAGCTGCAGTGGGCTCCACCCAGTTTGAGCTTCCCAGCCTCTTTATTTCCCTAGTCAAGCCTCAGCAATGGTGGATGCCCCTCCCCCGCCAGACTGCAGCATTGCAGGTTGATCTCAAACTGCTGCTTTAGCATTGAGCAAGGCTCCATGGACATGGGACCCGCTGAGCCAGGCACAGGAGGGAATCTCCTAGTCTGCTGGTTGCTAAGACCATGGGAAAAGAGCCGTATTTGGACAGAAGTGTACCGTTCCTCCAGGTACAGCCTGTCATGGCTTCCCTTGGCTAGGAAAGGGAAATTCCCCAACACCTTGTGCTTCCTGGGTAAGGCGATGCCCCACCCTGCTTCAGCTTGCCCTCTCTCGGCTGCACTCACTGTCCAACCAGTCCCAATGAAATGAACCAGGTACCTCAGCTGGAAATGCAGAAATCACCCGTCTTCTGCATAGATCTCACTGGGAGCTGCAGACCAGAGCTTTTCCTATTCTGCCATCTTGGAAGTGACCCCAAAGAGGGATTTAAAGTAACACTGAACAAGCAGCTTCAAAGACTGTTTACTTCACATTGCACATTTGCAAGTAATTTTAACAAATTGTGTAAACAGGCCTGAAAAATCTAGAATACAATTTACTAATAATTTAGGCTTAATTTATTGTGTATTTATTTACGTATAGCTGTATTGAGGTTTAACAAGTGAAAATTGCATGTATCCATGATATACAGCTTGATGTTTTTATATGCATATACATTGTGAAATAATCACCACAATTCAGCTAATTAACATATCCTCACACAGTTGCCATTTGTGTGTATGGTAAGAACACTTAAGATCCACCTTAACAAACTTGAAGTATACGGTACAGTATTGTTAACCACAGTCACCATGCTATGCGTTAGTTATTCAGAACATATTTATCTTGCATAATTAGGATTCCATACTCTGACCAACATCTCATTTCTCCCATCCCCCAACCCCTAGAAACCACATTCTCTGTGCTTCTGTGGTTTGACTGTTTTTCATTCCACATATAAGTGAGATCACGCAGTATTTTTCTTTCTGTGTCTAGCTTATTTCATTAGCTTAATGTCCTCCAAGTTCATCCATGTTGTTACAAATGGCAGGATTTTCTTCTTTATTTAAGGATGAATAATATTTCATTACATATTTATATATATTATATATTCATATATAATAGAGTATTATATATTATTATATTAATTATATTTATATATTTATATAATTATATTAATAATTAATTATATAATTGTAATTATATAATTAAATAATAGATAATTGCATACAATATATATTTCTATAATATGCATTATATATAATGGAATATTTTATATTTATAATAGAATTATATATATTTTTTTCTTCATTCACTCATTAACAGACATTTAGGGTGTTTCCATATCTTGGCAACTGTGAATAATGCCACATGAACATAGGAATACAGGTATCTCCTTTGACATACTGTTTTTATTTCCTTTTGTTATATATACCCAGAAGTGGAACCTCCATACTCTTCTCCACAATGGCCATACCAATTTACACTCCCAGAACAATGTACAAATGTGTTTCTTTTTCTCCACATCTTCACTAACACTTACCTTTTGTCTTTTTGATAATAGCCATTCTAACAGGTGTGAAGTAATATCTCATTGTGGTTTTGATATGCATTTCTCTGATGATTAGTGAGTTAATGACCTTTTCATATACCTGTTGCCTTTTGCATGTCTTCTTTTAAGAAATGTCTATTCAGGTTTTTTACCCATGTTTGGATAAGGTTATTTGGCTTTTTGTTATTGAGTTCTTTTAGTATATTTTGTATATTAACATAGTTTGCAAATATTTTCTCCCATTCTGTAGGTTACCTTTTCACTCTGCTAATTATTACTTTTGCTGTGAGGAAGCTTTTTAGTTTGATGTAATCTCATTTGCCTACTTTGGCTTTTGTAGCCTGTGCTTTCAGTGTCATATCCCAAAAAATCACTGCTCAGACAAATGCTATAAAGATTTTCTGTATGTTTTCTTCTAGTTGTTCTATGGTTACAGATCTTATGTTTAAGTTTTTAATCCATTTTGAGTTGACTTTTATATATGGTGTGAGGAAAGGTTCTAATTTTATTCTTTTTGCTCTTTTGCACCATTTATTGAGGAGACTATTCTTTCCCCATTGTGTATTCTTGGCACCTTTGCTGAAGATCAGTTGACCATATATGTGTGGTTTTATGTCTGGGCTTTCTAACTGTTCCATTGGTCTGTTTTTATGCCAGTGCCATACTGTTTTGATTAATATAGCTTTGTACTGTATTTTGAAAACAGGAAGCATGATGTCACCAGCTTTGTTCTCCTTGTCCAAGATTGCTTTGACTATTCAAGCTCTTCTGTGGTTTCGTATGAATTTTAGGATGACTTCTTTCTACTTCCATAAAGGACACCATTGGAATTTTGATAACAAGTGCGTTAAATCTTTAGATCACTTGGGTAGTATGGACATCTTAGCAATATTAATTCTTCCAACCATAAATATGAATGTCTTCCCATTTATTGGTGTCTTCCTTATTTTCCTTCATCAATGATTTAAAAATTCACTGTATGTTTTTCACCTCTTTTGTTAATTTTATTCCTAAGTACTTTATTCTTTTTTTGCTATTGTCAGTGGGATTGTTTTCTTAATTTCCTTTCAGATAATTCATTGTTTATATATAGATAGCTCACTGATTTTTGTATGTTGCTTTTGTTTCTGCAACTTTGAATTCATTTATTAGTTCTAACAGTATTTTTGTTGTTGTTGAGATGGGTTCTCAGGCTGGAGTGCAGTAGCATGATCATGTTTGAGTGCAATAGCATGATCACGGCTCACTGCAGCCTCGTCCTCCCTGGGCTCAGGTGATCTTCCCACCTCAGCCTCCCAAGTAGTTAGGACTACAGGTGCACATCACTGTGCCTGGCTAATTTTTGCACTTTTGTGGAGATTGTATTTTACCATGTTGCTCAGGCTGGTCTCAAATGCCTGGGCTCAAGCAGTCCACCTGCTTCAGCCTCCCAAACTGCTGAGATTATAGGCATAAGCCACTGTTCCAGGCCTGCTCCTAGTTTCTTAAAATATAAAGCTATGTTGTTTATTTGAGATATTTCCTTTTTTTTTTTTTTTTTCTTTTTTGACAGGGTCTCACTCTATTGCTCAGGCTGGAGTGCAAATGCAATCATGGCTCACTGCAGCCTCGAACTTCTGGGTCCAAGCTTCCTGCCTCAGCCCCCCTAGTGGCTGGGATTATGGGCACACACCACTACAACTGCTAATTTTTTAAAAAAATAGAGATAAGGTCTCACTCTGTTGCCCAGGCTGATTTCAAACTCCTGAGCCCAAGTGATCCTCCCACTTTGGCCTCCCAAAATGCTGAAATTATAGGTGTGAGCCACTGCATCTAGCTCTTTTTAATATAAACATTTATTGCTATAAACTTCTTTCTTAGTACTGTATGTCATAAATTTTGGTATGTTGTGTTTCCATTTTTGTTTGTCTTAAGGTATTTTTTAAATTCCCTTTTGATTTCTTCTTCAACCCAATGGTTGTTCAAAAGTGCAGTGTTTATTTTTCATGTATTTGTGAATTTTTCTATTTTTTTATGGTTGTTATCAGAGTTGCTGTTGGGTATGGCTCCTATCAGGTCCCTTGCAGGATGGGGCCAGTGGCAAAATTGCAGCTAAGTGGGGCAGGAGCCAAGTCCATAAGAGGGCACGAAAGATTCCAGGTCCCCAACCAGGACCATACCACAGCCACTGGGCCACAGGCCTGCCTTCTCAAAGTGGCCCTCCTGGGTTTTGATATCCACCAGTGTTTTGCAACCTCCTACCTGGATCCTAAGGCTCCTACAAAGGCACATTTGTCCATGGATGATCATCAAATTATTGTTTCTGTAGGGGTGTGAGAGCTGGGGACCTCTTATTTCACAACTTCGCTGATGTCATTCTTGGTATAATTTGTTGAGTCATCCTGTTTCACATTTACCGAACAAGGGTGATGAATAAGGAAAGAAACAAAACCAAATTTCAGCTGTCACTTATCTAATTAGTGGGCTTTCCATTGATGTAAAAGAATATTGAGTTTGGGAAGTTCCTACAAAATCATTATTTATTTTCCTTTTTTTAGGACATTATTTCAGTCCAATATCATATGTTAATGCCTCATGTTCCCTTTGTAACCTTTCTGAACTCATTAGGTTTCCGTTTCTTATATCTGGGCAGGGGGGTGGGGAGTAAGCAAGCAAAGCTGAAATCTCATTCAGACTAGTTCTGCAAGAAATTAAGCCCCTTTCTAAATATTTCTAAAGGTGAAGAATTAGAGATGCCTCCTCTCTCTCTAAGCTGCTTCTAGCTTTTGCTTAGTGACTTCTATCTCATCTCTGTTCCTACTGGCTGTTGTGTTCTCTTGGCATTTTTTTGCCCCAGACATCAATGTAGCTGCTTCCCCCTTCCTCCCCGGCAGATACCACTAATACAGGGCTTTATAGATAAGGAGATTCCCTAAATGTTTGCAGATAACAAAGGGGAAATACTGCACAAGACCAAAGAGTAACAAAGTGACCATCACTGCCTTGGGTATGTTTTACCAACTGTCACCCCAATTCTTGACTACTGGGATCACTAGGGAAAATCCAAAAACTCCAATATTAAATTACTGAGGCTGAGTAATTTCTCTCCTTTTGTCTTGACAAGGACCAGGGAGCTCATTTATAACCAAAAGGGCTGGTCAAGCATTTTCTTAAAGAAAAGGATTGTTTTCTTTCTGAAAATAAATTCCCTTTCCCAAAGGCAAAATTGCTTGAAGTGTTTTTAAACAGCATTTACCCCAATACTTTTTAAATGATCATGTTTTTTAACTAAACATCAGTTTATGTGGTCTGACAAGTTTTTTTCAATGTATAAATATATCTATATGAAAAGCCTTTCAAGATTTTAAAATTAAATTAGATCACAGTGCATGCTTAATGGAGCCTCAGTTTTCTCATCTATAAAACTGTAGATGCTGTGACCTACCTTACAAAACTATTGTGCTATAAATGAGTCAAAAAATACGCAAATACTGTAGGCACCTAGCCTGGTTTCTGGCACACAGAGCACACTCACTGTGTTAGCTGACCTTATAATGATAAAAGTAAAATTAAAAGAAGTTAAGAGTGTCCTGAAATATTTGGGTGGGAATTACCACACCTTACCAAATACATAAGTCTCTCTCCATATGTGGTGTTTCAAAAGTTACTTAGAGGAGAAAAGGGATCTTGAGACTGCTTCTTTCTAAAACAATCTTTCTTCTTCCTATATCACCCCTTCAATACTTTAGCACATTATCTTGTGATCAAAGACATAAAAAATTGTCTATTAACTTTTTAATTGATACATATTTATGCGGTACATGTGATACTTTGTTATATGCATAGAATGTGTAATGATCCAGTTAGAATATTTGGGGTATCTGTCACCTCGAGTATTTGTCATTTTTATGTGTTGAAAACATTTCAAGTCCTCTCTTCTAGTTATTTCGAAATACTTAATACATTGTTGTTAACTACAGTCATCCTACTCTGCTGTTGAACATTAAGACATATTTCTTCAATCTTACTGTATGTTTCTATCCATTAATCAAACTCACCTCCCAAACCCCACCCACACATCCTTCCCAGACTCTGATGTCTATCATTCTACTCTACCTCCGTGAGATCAGTATTTTTTAGCTCCCACATATTAGTGAGAACATGCAATGTTTATCTTTCTGTGCATGGCTTATTTAACTTAACATAGTGACCTCCAGTTCCATCCATGTTGTTGCAAATGACATAAGATCATTCTTTTTTATGGCCAACTGGTATTTCATTGTGTATGTATACCACCTTTTCTTCATTCATTCATTCATTGATGGACACTTAGATTGATTTCACATCTTTGCCATTGTGAATAGTACTGCTTGTTGCATGGGCTTGTAGATATCGTTTTGATATACTGATTTTTTCCTTTGAAGAAATTTCTAGTAGTAGGGATTACTGAATCATATGGTAGTTCTATTTTTAGTGTTTTGAGATATCTCCATACTGTTTTCCATGGTGGCTGTATTAATTTACATTACCACCCGCAGTGTATGAGTTCCCTATTCTCCACATCTACACCAGCATCTGTTTTTTGTCTTGGAGTAATAGCCATTCTGACTGAAGTGAAATGATATTTCATTTTCACTGAGATTTGATTTGCATTTTACTGTTGATAGTGATGCTGAGCACTTTTTCATAGACCTGTTGACCATTTGTATGTGCTATTTTGAGAAATGTCTATCCATGTCTTTTGCCCACTTCTTAATGGGATTATTTTTTTTTTTCTGTTGGTAAGTCGTTTGCATTCCTTGTATATTATGGATATTAGTTCCTTGTCAGATGAAGAGTTTGCATGTATGTTCTCCCATTCAACAGGTTTTCTCTTCACTCTGTTGATTGTTTCTTTTGCTGTGCAGAAGCTTTTAGTTTAATTAAGTTCCATTTGTCTATTTTTGTTTTTGTTGTCTGTGGTTTTGAGGTCTTAGCCATAAAATCTTTGCCTAGATCAACATCCTGAAGTGTTTTTTATGTTTTCTTCTAGTAGTTTCATACTTCTGAGTCTTACATTTATGTCTTTAATCTATCTTGAGTTGACTTTTGTGTATGGTGAGAGATGAGGGCCCAGTTTCATTCTTCCGCATATGACTATCCAATTTTCCCAGTACCCTGCACTAAGCAGACTGCCCTTTCCCCCATGTATGTTCTTTGCATCTTTGTCTCAAATGAGTTGGCTGTAAAAATGAGGGTTTATTTCTAGGTTCTCTATTCTATTCCATTGGTCTGTGTGTCTGCTTTTATTACCAATACAATGCCATTTTGACTACTATAGCCTTGTAATGTATTTTGAAGTCAGGTAGTGTGGTGCCTCCAGCTTTTTTCTTTTTTCTCGGAATTACTTTGGCTATTTGGGCTTCTTTTGGTTCCATATGAATTTTATGATTGTTTTTCTATTTCTGTGAAGAATGCCATTGTTATTTTCCTAGGGATTGCATTAAATCTGTAGATTGCTTTTGGAAGTATGGTTATTTTAATAATATTGATTCTTCCAATCCATGTTCATGGAATATCTTGCCGTTTGGTCATTTGTCTGTGTCCTCTTTAACTTATTTCATCAGTGTTTTGTGGTTTTCCTTGTGGAGTTCTTTCACCTCCTTGGCTAAATTTATTCCCAGGTTTTTTTGTTTGTTTGTTTTTGTATTTTTGTTGTTGTTTGTTTTTAGCTATTGCAAATGGAATTGCCTTCTTGACTTCTTTCTCAGCTAGCTGAAAATATGTGGATTTTGTATTCTGCAGCTTTACTGAATTTACTGATCAGTTCTAAGAGTTTTTTGGTGGAATTGTTAGGGTTTTCTAGAAATGAGATTATGTCATCTGCAGAGAGGGATACTTTGACTCCCTCTCTTCTGACATGGATGCCTGGTACTTCTTTCTCTTGCCCAATTGCTCTGGCTAGGACTTCCAGTACTATGTTGAATAGTAGTGAAAGAAGGGCATCCTATCTTTTTCTAGTTCTTAGAGGAAAGACTCAGTTTTTCCCCATCCAATATGATATTAGCTGTGGGTTTGTCATTTACGGTCCTAATTGTGTTGAAGTATGTTCCTTCTATGCCTTGTTTTTTTGAGAGTTTTTTTTTTTTTTTTTTTTTATCATGAAGTGATGTTGAATTTTATTAACTGCTTTTTCTGCATCTATTGAGATGACTATATGGTTTTTGTCCTTTATTCTGTTGATGTAATGTATCATGTTTATTGATTTGTGAATGTCAAATCTTTGCATCCCTGGCATAAATCCCATTTGATCATGGTGAATGTTTTTTGTTTTTTTTTTTGCGATGGAGTTTTGCTCTTGTCCCCCAGGCCAGAGTGCCATGGCACGATCTCAGCTCACTGCAACCTCCGCCTCCTGGGTTCAAGCGCTTCTCCTGCCTCAGCCTCCCAAGTAGCTGGGTTTACAGGCCTGTGCCACCAAGCTTGGCCAATTTTTGTATTTTTAGTAGAGATGGGAGTTTCACCATGTTGGCCAGGCTCGTCTTGAACTCCTGACTTCAGGTGATCCACCTGCCTCAGCCTCCCAAAGTGCTGAGATTACAGGTGTGAGCCACCACGCATGGCTGAATGATCTTTTTAATGTGCTATTAAACTTGGTCTGCTAGTATTTTGTTGAGAATTTTTGCATATATGTTCATCAGGGATATTAACCTGTAGTTTTGTTTTTTTGTTGAGTCGTTGTCTAGTTTTGGTACCAGGGTAATGCTGGTCTTACAGAATGAATTAGGAAGAATTTCTTCCTCTTTAGTTTTTCTGGAATAGTTTGAGGAGAATTGTTGTTAGTTCTTCTTTGTAAGGCTAATAGAATTCAGCAGTGAAGCCATCCTGTCCTGGACTTTTCTTTGTTGGGAGACTTTTTTTAATGCTTCAATCTCATTACTCATTATTGGTTTGTTCAGTTTTTCTATTTCTCCTGATTCAACCTTGGTAGGTTGTATGTATCCAGAAATTTATTCATTTACTCTAGATTTTTCAGTTTGTTAGTGAAAAGAGTTTCTTTTGATCTTTTGTATTTCTGTGATATCACTTCTGATGTTTTCTTTTTTATTTCTGATTTTGTTTACTTGGGTCTTCTCTCTTTTTTTTTCTTGGTTAGTCTAGCTAGTGGTTTATAAAATGTATCTTTTTAAAAAGCCAACTTTTATTGTTTATTATTTATTTTGAGACAGGGTCTCACTCTGCCACCCAGGCTGGAGTGCAGTGGCACAATCTCGGTTCACTGCAACTCTGCCACCTGGGCTCAAGTGATTCTCTCACCTCAGTCTCCCAAGTAGCTGGGACCACAGACATGCACTAATTTTTTGTATTTTTGGTAGAGATGGGGCTTTGTCATGTTGCTCAAGCTGGTCTTGAACTCCTGGGCTTAAGCAATCCTCCCGCCTTACCCTCCTAAAGTTCTAGGATTACAAGTGTGAGCCACTGCACCCAGGCAAAACCAATTTTTCATTTCATTGATTCTTTGCATTATTTTTTAGTCTCTATTTCTAATTCTGCTATGATCTTTATTATTTCTTCACTTCTACTACTTTGGGGTTTGATTTGTCCTTGCCTTTTAGTTCCCCAAGGTCCATAATTAGATTGTTTATTTGAAATTTTTTTACTTTTTTGGTGTAGGTGTTTATTGCTATAAACTTCCCTCTTAGCACTGTTTTTTTTCTGTATCCCATAGGCTTTGGTATACTATGTTTCTATTTTCATTTATTTCCAGAATTTTAAAAGTTTTCCCCCTTAATTTCTTCCCTGATCAAATGATAGTTTAGGAGTACGTTGTTTAATTTGCATGTATTTGTACAGTTTTCAAAGTTCCTCTTGCTATTGATTTCTAGTTGCGTTCCACTGTGGCCTGAGAAAATACTTATATGATTTTTTTTTTAATTTGTGGAGACCTGTTTTGCGGCCTAACATATGGTCTATCCTAAAGAATGTTCCATGTGCTAATAAGAAGAATGTGCATTTTGTAGCTGTTAGGTGGAATGTTTTATAAATGTCTGTTACATCCATTTAGTCTAATGTGCAGTTTCAATTCAATGTGCATTTGTTAATTTTCTGTCTAGATGATCTATCTGATGCTGAGAGTAGGGTGTTGAAGTCCCTATTATTGTTGTATTGGAATCTGTCTGTCCCCTTAGATCTAATGATATTTGCTTTATATATCTGAGTGCTCCATTTTTGGGTGTGTCTGTGTTTTGAATTGTTATATTCTCTTGCTAAATTGATCCCTTTATTATTATATAATAGATTTCTTTGTTTCTTTTCATTGTTTTTGACCTAAAGTCTGTTGTCTGATGTAAGAATAGCTATTCCTGCTTACTTTTGGTTTCCATTTGCTTGGAATATCTTTGTTCCATTCCTTTACTTTCAGACTTTACGTGTTTTCACAGGTGAGGTGAGTTTCTTATAGGCAGCATATAGTTGGGTCATTTTTTAATCCATTCAGTCAGTGTATACATTTTAAGTGTATCATCTATTTATATTCAAGGCTATTTTTGATATGTGATGGCTTATTCCTATCATTTTATTAATTGATTTCGGATTGCTTTATATATCTTTTATTCTTTTCTTTTTACTTATTGTTTATCCTTGTGATTTTGTGGTTTTCTATACTGGTAACAATTGAATTTTGTCTCTTCTTTATTTGTGAGTTTCTTCTACTAGTGGGTTTTATACTTTCATTATTTTTCTGATGGTGGGTATTATCCTTTGACTTCCAGGTGTAGGACTCCCTTAAGCATTTCTTTTAGGGCTTGTCTAGTGATGATAAGTTCCCACAGCTTTTGCTTATCAGGAAAGACTTTATTTCTCCCTCATTTATGAAGAATAAGTTTCCTAGGTACAGTATCTTTTACTGGCAGGTTTTTTTTCTTTTGGCACTTTGAATATATCATTTTATTATTTCCTGTCCTATAAGGTTTCTGCTGAGAATCTACTGTTAGTCTGAAGCAAGTTCCCTTATAAGTGACTAGATGCTTTCCTCTTGCTGTTTTAAGAATACTCTCTTTGTCTTTGACCTTTGACAGTTTGACTACAATGTGCCATGAAGAAGATCTTTTTAAATTGTATCTATTTGAGGATCTCTGAATTTCCTGTATCTCAATATCTATCTCTTGCTAGACTTGGGAAGTTTTCGGTTATTATTTTGTCAAATAGGTCTTCCACCCCTTTCATTTCCTCTTTGCCTTCTGTTTATAGCCAAAGAAATCATATGAAGATTACACTACTGCATGCACCCAGAATCAAAGCCAAAGAGCCCTACCCAATCAACATCACAGATACATCTTCAGAAAAAAGTTCTCCTCTACAAAAGCAAATTCAAAGAATTGGAAGAAGTAACTGTACACCAGATGCACAGACAAAAATGTAGGAACAAAAGAAACATGAAAAAGCAAGGCAATATGAAATTCTAAGAAATTCTAAACCAGAAATTTTTTTGATTACTTTATGATGTTCCGTATGTTACACAGGCTTTGTTCATTCTTTTTTCTTTATTGTTGTTTGACTGGGTTATTTCAAAAATCCTGTCTTTAAGGTCTGACTTTTTTTTTCCTATTTGATCTGATCTATTCTTGAAATTTTCAAATGTATTTTGCTTTTTATTCAATGAATTTTTCAGTTCTAAAATTTTGTTCTTTTTGATGGTAGCTACCTGTTTTGGTATATTTCTCATTCATATTCTGAATCACTTTCCTGATTTCTTATATTATTTATCTGTGTTTTCTTATACCACATTAAGTTTCTTTAATCGTATTATTTTGAATTATTTTTCCAGAATGTCATAAATTTTTTTCATTGAAATCTACTGCTGGAGAATGCTTTTTTCTGTCTCTTGTGTTCTTACATTATCTGTGCATCTGGTGTAATAGTTACTTCTACCAACTTTTTGTATTTCCTTTTGTAAGGGAGGACTTTTTTCTGAAGATGTGTCTATTGTATTAGCTGGGTAGGGCACTTTGGCTTTGATTCTGAGTGCCTGCAACAGTGTGGTCTTCCTATGATTTGTTTGGCTACAAACAGCATTCAGTGGTATTTGTGGCTTAGGGTGCAGTTGTTAATGGAGGCTGTGGTGAAGTTTTGCTGAGGATGGAAACACCAGGTAAATCAGTCCATGAGCTTCAGCAATGGCAGTGGCAAACTGAGCATTCCTGTCCTTGGGCCCCAGGGCAGCATACACTGGCATCAGTGTTCACAGGTTCAGGTGGGTCAATTCTTGGGCCCCTTGAGGACTTGCTCAGGTGCTAGTAGTTGCCATGATGGACCTGGTGGATGGGTGAGTAGACTTCAGACCCTGAACAGTAAGCATGACATGGGCAATGACAGTATCAGTGGTGGAACAACTGTCTGGCTCCCGAGCAGTCTGCACTGGTGTTGCGGGTGGCTGCAACAGGATGGGTGGGCCAGTCCCCAGGCCCACATGTGGCATGTGTGGGTAGGTGCCAGCTGTAGTGGTAGTGACACATTGGGTGGGCTCAACCTCAAACCCTCTGGAGGAGTGCTTAGTTATCAATGATGGTGGATGGGGTTAGGTAATCCTCAGGCCCCCGGGAAGCATGCTTGGGCATTGGAGAGGGTGAAGCTGGGCCAGGAGGACCTGTCCTCAGGTCCCTGGTGGCACATGCAGGTGCTGGCTGTGGTAGGCAGGGGTTGGGTGATCCTCAGGCCCTGGAGGAATGCTTAAATGAGTGCAGGTGGCAGCAGCTTCACTGCAGCCCTACTAGGGAGGGAAGGGTTGCTTTGAGTGGCAGAAGCAGTAGGCAGATGGCTGGGGAGCATGTATTTCAGTCCTAAGCGGCAGTGGCAGGTGGGAGTGTCTGTCCTCAGGGCTCATGAAAATGTGTAGCAGCTTGCACTTCAGCCTTGGTGGTCAAGAGGTTCTTCCATGGCTAGGATTGCAGGAGTCTGTGTTGGGAATGTCGACCACTGGGGGTCTCTGACTTACCCTTCTCCTGCATTGGAGAGCTTCTCCATACTCCCAGACAATCAGGCTGCCTTGCTTTCCTCTCCTTCCTTGCTTTAGGTGTTTCCTATCGCTTTCCTGTTGCATTCCAGTGTTCCCTCTTAGATGATCTATTCTAAGTGTGATTATCCACTCACTGTTTCAGTTCTTTACAGAGGAAGCAAGTATCAGATGCCTCTAGTCAGCCATCTTGAAGTCTTGTGTCTATTAACTTTTATTTTCATTTTCAAACTATAAAATTCCTGTTATTTTCTTAATTCAACATGCTTTTATGAATGTAACAATATTTATAAGCCTTTTAGTTCACATAGAGCCTCATTGTCCCAATCTTTTCTTAACCATTAACCCTTCTAGAAATGTGGGGTTTTTTTTGTTTTTGTTTTTGTTTTTTTTTTAGTGTAACCATTATGACTAGGGAAAAGAATATTATCCAGTAGTTTTCCCCTAAGTTAAACAAGAATTCCTTCTCACCTGCTAAATTGAGTCACCCTGCTAAGGCCCCCATGAGCCCCTTTTCACTTTCTGTATTACTAAGCCCTTTGCCTGACTAGATGGCTGACTAGGTGGCAGCCATTTCCTGTGGGTCAGAGGGTTTTTAAGGCCTTCTTTGGAACTCTCCTTTCCTCTGGCTCAGGTATAAATGGTAATACCAAAAGGTAGTAGATGGTATTTTAAGGAGACTGCTAGTGGACCTTCAAAGGCTTTTCATTTCAAAACTTTAATTTTAATAATATTGCTCTCTTAGCTTGGGCTCCCTTAAAATCATAGCCTGAGACTAGACAGAAGGACTTGGTGCAGGTGGTTTATTTGGGAGGAGGTCCCAAAAAGCAGAGGTGAAAGAAAAGGGAGAGAGTGAGACAGGGAAGAATGAAAAGCCACTGAGTGTGCATCATTAAGCTTGATGCTTTGGACAACAGGGGCTCAATCCTTCTGTGACCTTTGGCAAGTGTGCAGAATGCCTTCTAGAATGTTCCCTCCAAAAGAGGAGTGGCTAGACATGCTTACTAGCTCTCATTCTTCACTGGTTAGAGATGGCTCCTAGGGCGTTACCTCTCCATACTTGCAGGTTGTACTTGCTTGGGGGCTGACTGGGCTCCCAGCTTCAGAGATGGCTTTGAGGCAAAAAAACAGGGAAGCTTTTTGCTTTTTTCATGTTTCAAGAGGGCATTGTCATGGGAACCCACATTGCACTCTCTACCAGATCTGTGACAAAATCATAGATGTGCTGAGGGGATTTGTTACAGGGTGCCAAAAGCATCAGCTACGAGCATATTGTCCCTTCTGAATTGACTGTTCCCCATTTTCCCTGTGGGGGCACTTCCCCACCAACGGATCACCTGGTCATTGCAGTCCAGTCCACATGACATTGATGGGGAAGGTCACTGCTATTAGCCTCCCTTGACTGATGTCAGGGCTCTAAGGAGCATTCTCCTCGATATTCCTTCCAATCTAGCCCCTTGTCCATATCCTCCCTCTGTGGAGCTCACCTGTGTCTGGAAGGAGTTGTGCAACCTCAAGTGGCCCCAGTGAAAGCTGCAGTTGAAGAGAGCAATTCAGTTGACCACAAAGGAATGTGGCAGAGAATCATCCAATGCTGCCTAGAACGTCTCTCCTGCTCACGTCACCTGGCGTGCTCACATGCAGCCATGTGGTCAGGGCAATTCCCAGGCTGAGTTCAGTGCCACCCTGTGCTGCCCCTTGCCAGTGAACTTGTCACACTTGTTTACACATGTTTGTAGGCCTCTTTCTTATGGGCATCAGCAGCTTGTTGAGGACCATTCTATGTCTTCATTTTGTGCTCAAAACCTACTGTAGTGCCTGGACACAAAGGGTTCTCAACAAACACTTGTGGATACAAAGGAGGGAGGGAGGGAGGGAAGAGGGAAGTTGGTTGCTAGGAGATGAAATGATTTGCTTATAGCACAGTTGCCAAAAATAAGTCACAAGTGGGGACTTCCCAGAACTAACCATTTAATGCAATACTTAGCTGAAATCTATTGCAAAATGCAGTACTTACTTAGGCACTTACTTTGGTCTTTATTGTTTTTTAAGAAAGAGATGCTCCAAAGGTCAGTGACTCAGACCACTAGGTGACTTGGCTGTGGTTTCCTATGAGTCAAGCCTACCAGACAGCAGAGGACAGAGGTGAACAGGAAACTGGGCCAGAGAAAAACCAGAGAAACAGAGAGTCAGCACAGACGTCAAGGAGGCTTCCGCCTAGCTCTCTCAGGCCAAAGGGGCAGACAAACCCGTGAACTCCCAGACATTCATGTCCAAGTGAATGCAGCTATACGAACTTCAGCTTGAAAACTCCTCTCAGATAGCAGGTGGGGAGAACAGGTAGTAAGTGCCTGGGGTTATGGCCGCTTCCTTCCCCAGCAGAGCTCTGCCCCAGTGAGAACACAGGAAGGGTAGATAAGAGAGCAAAGTGGGCAGTTTTTCTTATTTATTTGTTTGGGTAAAGAAAAACAAAGCAAGATGTGAACATGCATATCTTCACAAACTGTAAAATTTATCTCTGTCCTCTATTCCCTGAATCTTTCTCCCTATTCTAATATCTTAACAATCCTAATATTTGCCTATTGTTACACAAAATATGTGCCAGTAGATATCAACATACCAATTAAAAAAAAAAACAAGAAAAAAATACTTTACTGTTTTTCCTTGAAAGCACAATGACATAAGGCATCTTTGGAGAGAAGAAGCTGCCACCATCCTATGCCTCCTCGTATCCACTACTAGCTGTGTAGGCTTGTCCGATCTAGCCCTCTGGATGTGAACAAACTAGAGCAACAGGGAGAAGCAGAGATGCAAAAGAGTTAATTATACAAATTGCTGAGTATGCACAGGAAAAACATACTACATTTGTAACTGTGTTTACAGTGTACAAAGCACTCTCCCATACTCCTCATAATCTAACAACAATCCTGAAATCATCACTATTTACGATGCAGAAACTGAAGGAACAGTAAATGGCATGTCCTATGCTATACAGCTAATACCAGGCAGATCTTGGCATTGAACTAGAGATGTCTGGGCCTAGACCAAATGTTGTTTCCAGGATTCTGCAACAAACTCTACCAGCTAGGTACCTACAGCCTCCCTAACCTGCCTTCTGTTTCCTGAGCAGAAGTGTTTATACCTCAGTCCCAGCATGCAATAACCATAACAGGTAATAAGCACCTTGGAGAAACACCAACTGCACCCAAAAGAGAGCCTGGTTCTGATAATTCTGTTTCACTAACTTCTAGAAGACAGAGAATGAACAGCTTAGGTCAACATTTAGATGAAATTAGAAAAAAAAAATGTTAAGGGAGTTGAGTATTTGTTAAAGGTCCTCGAACATGCAATTCTAAAAGAAAAGGAAGCTCAGAGAAAGACACTGGGATCTTCCAGAACTGGGAAGAGCCTAGGACCTGAGATACAAAGATCTAGAACCAGGGAAACCAGAAAACTTCACCTACAAAGTTCCATGTGCTGCACTGGGCCCTCAGCCCACACACATGCCTAATTCTACATCTTGGCTCTCCAGTCTTCTTCACAGACACTGCTCGGTGCCTGGGGCCTTTCCAAGAAGAAAGGTGTTAAAGTGTAAGGCTCTGGTGCCAGTCATGTTGGACTGCCCTTGCTAACACAAGACTGTTGTAGAGAAGAAGAGGAGGTCTGGTGTGCCCCAGGGACCACCGCTTGGCATAGGCCACTGCAGACGCAGCATGAACATGCTGGGGTCAGCAGGGCAGACAGGGCTCTATTAAAATTCTAGGCCAGTTGGCACAAAAAAGAAAATAAGAATAAGGTGTCAGTTGGAGCCCTGCACACTGAGCTGGCCTGTGGTTTTAAATATCATGCAAATGCTGACAAGTCTCAAAGGTATATTTTCAGCTCAGACATCACTTCCTAGCTCTAGACTCACTAGATGATATCACACATTTGGATATATCATATTATCTCAAACTTAATTTGTTTAAAATGAAACCTATAACCCATTCCTCTCACCAAGCATCTACCAGTTGCTCAGGTGAGAGTCTGGAATTTGTCCCTGAGTTTCTCTCTCCTTCTCATTCCCACAGTTAGTCCATCACCGTGTCCTATTACGCTTCCAAATTCATTTACCTCTTTTCACCTCCAAGGCCATCTCCCTAGGCCCAGCCCCCACCTCCTCCTACCTGAATCCTTGAAATCACATCCTTACTGGGCCTTCCAGCTTCTATTGTGCTCTGACAAGAAAGCCAGAATGGCCTTGCCAAAGCTCAAAGCAGACTGTCCTTCCTTGGGTCTAAATCCTCTAATGGCTTCAGAACAGAATCAAAACTCTAATGGGGCCAGCAAATCCCTGCGGGCTCCAGCTCCAGGTGTCACCAGCCTCACTTCAAACTCCTTTTTCCCTACTTACATTCCAGCCCCTTCTTTCACTGTGACACCAAACCCTTTCTGACTTCAAGGTCTCTACACTGTTATACCCTCTCCCTGGAATTCTTCCTTCTCTCCTACCTTTTGTGGGGCTATTTCCTTCTTATCCATCCCGTCTCAGCATAAGTGCCGTCTCCTCAGACCTTCCCAGAGGCCTTTCCTCACCATCAAAAGATGATCCTTCCTGTTATCCTCTCTCATAGAATCCAGCTGTTTTCTTTCGTAGCAAACATCATAATTGGATATTATATGCTGATTTGGTTTTCTTCTTTAATGTTTGACCCTCCCTCTAGACTGCAAACTTCATGAGGGGTGAGACCATGTCTGTTCTATTTATCCCTATATCCTGAGAGCCCAGCACAGTGCCTGGTATATAATAAGGGGTCAATAATAGCTATTGAGTTAATAAATAAATACATTTAAAATAAACACATAAAATAAAAATAATGAAAACTAATTTATTACTTGTTCTCTCAAGACAGCTTCTGCCCAGGCTACAACCTACCCCTGCAACCTTTGATCTTTCTCAGTCCACCGTTGGCTCTGAGCAGTCCACGCAGTTTAATGCTACATCAGGATGAGTATGCAAAGAGAAGCAAGAAAATCCCTCCCTTGGTCATGAGCCACAGCCCTTCCCATCATTCCTTCCTTCCCTCCTTTCCTGCTTTATTAATTTAATAGATGAGCCCATATGTAATAAACATAATCATAGCATAATAATAGCTACATTTATGGAGCTTCTACAATTTGTTGGGCACAGTCCTCTATCTAGATTTTCTTATTTGGAGCCCTATGATGCAGTTACTTGTATTTGTTCTACTTTACAGAGAAGAAAATCAAGGCTTGGTGAATTAGGTTACCTTCTCTAGGTCAGATATTAGTAACTGACAGAGCCAGGATATCTGTTTGGTGCAGTAAGTCTAAGGTTTCAACCAATAAACCACACCACTTTCCAAATGTTGACTGCTATTCAATGTATTTTAAGATTCAACCAACAACGATTCAGCCCCCACAGATAAACCAGGCATTGTGCAAACTGTTTGTGTGCATCTTCCTGTCTTTTTGCCACAAGAACCTTGTAAGATGGGTCTTTATTATTCTCATTTTTGCAGAAAGGGAACTGAGATCAGGATTGTTGAAGCACCTTCATATTGTTCTTTATGGAATATCAGGATTTAATGCAGCTCCCTCCCTCTGAAGCCATACTCTCTGCATTCTTGCATATTTTGCTTCTCTTCTCAGAGAAAGAAGCAGGCAGAACCAGGACTTGTGCATGCACACACTATGATCAGTGGAGTATAGCCTATTGGATTAAACAACTCCCAGAGAAGCCCTATTGATCTTATACCTCAAGAGTGGCTCAGGAAAGCCATGGGACAGGGGAGAGGCTTGAGTTTTGGAGTAGGACAGATGTCCATTTAATTCTTTGTCCCTCACTAACTGGGTGGCCTTGTGCAATCTACCCAATTCTCTGAGCCTCTGGCACCACTGAGAAAAAGGGTCCTGTACCAACATCATGGAGATTCTGTAGGAATTAACCAAGATCACAGAAAGAAAGCCCTTAATGCAGAGGTCAGCACATGGTAGGTTCTTGGTAACCTGCTTGGTATTTTTAACTTCCTGCCCACTGGGTTCTCAGGCCCAGGAGAGGAGACACTATAATTAGGCTATTCTGCTGTGGAATTCCTCAGAGCCTCATGCCTGTCTTTTTTCCTCCAATTGTCTCTCCCTTCCTTTCCCACCCACAATTTGAAACTGACTTTTCTGTCTGCAGGAAATGTGTTAAATGAGACAATGTTTTTGTTAGCGCCTTGTTTCAAGAGCTTTGCTGGCATGTTCCTCTCTTCTGGTCCTTGGGGAATGTCTGAAATGTGGTCAGGTGCGCCTGCTGACAGTCTCACAGGCACGATGCACACAGTTAGGAGAAGAGAACTTCATTAGCAGAAAATAATATGAGAAGGAAGTATTTATATGAGCACAGATTTTAGAAATACAGGTTTGGGTCCACATCCCAGCATTGTTACTGGCTGTGAGCCTGAGGCTGTGTTATGTACTACCTCCAAATGTCAGTCTCCTCGTCCACAAAACTTCTAGGATTCTTGTTTTCATTAGAATAATGAGAGACAATGTTTTGAAACATCTAGGACAATGTTAGACCGGTTGCAGTGTGTGTACACGGATTATTTTTAGAGTATCTAACAGTGCTTGGTATCTAAAACAGGGATTGATAAATTACAGCTGGCCCACAGGCCAAATCCAGCCTACCACTTGTTTTCATAAATAAAGTTTTATTGAGACACAGCCACACCCACTTGGTTACATATTATGGCTGATCAGTGGAGGCTATGGTTGCTTTCTCACTACAACAGAAGAGTGAAGTAGCTGCAACAGAGACCACATGGCCCACAAAGCCTAAAGTTTTTACTGTCTAGCCCTTTGCAGAAAAGATTTGCTGATCCCTGATCTAAAACATGCTCTATGAATGCCTGGCACACAGCTGATGATCAACAAATATTGGTTGAATATGCCTCTACCTCCTTATACCAGACAGGAAGTCAGTTGGATGTGGAAATTCTCTTCAACAAATTCACCCCAAATCGTAAATGCCTTCACTTACATGCTTGGTTGAAATTGTGAGTATTTCTTGTTATCATCATTTTTGGGCAGATGCTCACTGAGCTCACACTCAGTCACTTCCACATTTCCTGGACTCCCTGTATAGAGTTACCTTGGTATCTCCTGGATCTCCAGGTGCCTGGGCCTCCTTGGCTCATGCCCACAGTTCAAATCTCAGAGCCTTAAAGGAAGAGACAAGAGAGAAAACACTGGACTTTCTGTTTTTAGCATGCCACCTTTCCCTTTCCTTACTATCTTTCTTTTCTCTCTGGCGTCTTCTCTCTAGCCTCTTCTCTCATCAGCCAAAAATTCTCTTCAGGCTTCTCTTTGAGTTTCTCTTCATCATCCATCCTGACCACCCTTCCTCCAGCATTGATTCCTGCTGGTGACAAACTATTGGTTTGATTTAAAAAAAAAAATCACCTTTGGTAATTGGGGGAAAACTTTAAAAATTTGCTTCCTTCCTTACTATCAACCCCTCCCTATTCTTACTGAAGCAAGAAGGCTGCTGTAGACTTCAGGGTACAATGACCACGACGGGCACAGAGACCTCTCAGCAGCTGCCCAGTTAGTGTATCAATGGAAATAAGTTCATCTACATTAACAGAGTACCAAAATAATCATGGCTTACCCATGATAGAAGCCAATTTTCCTATCATGGTAAAAGCCTGGAGATGGGCAATCTAGGGCTGCTCTGCCCTACAAAGACCTCAGGAATCCAAGTTTTCTCACCTTGCCATGTTTCTTCCCTAGAATGGAGACCTTTCTCTTCACAGTACAAGATGGTGGTTGAAGTTTCAGCCACCACAGTCTCATTCTATATAGCAGAATAAAGAAAGGAATGGAGACAAGGTGCAAATTGCATGTATCAATTTCTTTAAGGATGGTTCCCAGCAGCTGCCACCTGACACATCTGCTAATATCTGCTAGGTCACATGGGCACACTCAGTTGTAAGGAAATCTGGGAAGTAGAGCATTTATTCAAGTGGTCATATGCCCAGATGAAAATGGTGGGAGGGAGGTATTTAGTAAGGAAGATGGGGAGAACAAATAAGATAGTGGGGAAAAAACAGTGAGTGTGAATCCCTTAGGATTGTTTTTAGCTACAAATAACCAAAGCCCAGTCTTTAGTGGCTTAATACATTAGGATTTTTGTTCTTTAATTATAAAGAAGTCCAGAGATAGGGAGTCCAAGGTTTGACTTAGCAGTTCACTGTGTCATGCAGGACCCAGACTTTCACCTTGCCTCTTCCATATGCTGGCTTTATTTCCACAGGCAGTGTTCTTATAGGGCAAGATGGCTGCTGCAACTTCAGAAAACATATCCTCATGCTCTGCTCCAAAGGTAGGAGGGAAAAGGCAGTGGAAAAGGATTTCTGCTTCTGATGCTCTTTTTTTCCCCCCATCCTTCTCCCCCAACCCAGGAAGTCCCTAGAAGTTTCCCCTTCCATCTCCTTTGACAGCCTTTCTCTCATGCCCACCCCAGACCAATCACTAGCAAAAGGGAATGAGATTGCCAAGACTTGCTTGCATGACCTGCTGCCTGAACAAAATAGGACTCGGTTAGCAAGGGAGAAAAAAGAAAACCACTTGTTAGTAGAAATACAATAGAATGATCCACTATTATCTGAGAGGGGGACAAACAGTCATTTTTTCCCTCCTGCCTTTAGGTGCATAATAATTAGATTCTTCCTGGATAAAAGGCAAGGAATTAATTGAATTTGGATCATATTCTCAACCTTCTTATAGCTGCTATTTGTTATCAACATGTTTTGTGTCATTACAAAATCCAGAAGAAGTAAAATCTGCACCATAAATCTTTAGGCTTGAGCTTTCAGTTCAGTACTTTGCAACGTGCTGCCTCCACAATGCTCACAGCTATTTTCAGGTGAATGTTCTGTACAGAAAAAGCAACTTCCTAAAAATAATTTTGCAGTGGCGATCATGTATCTCCTAGAAATGATGCACCTTCTTTTGTTGATAGGGTCTGCAATCCTGTGGCAGGGCCATCACCCCCAACCAGACTGCTGGTGATAATGAGACTAAATTCCTCTCCACTGAAAATAGTCCTCACCATTACATCGGAGCCCAAACAGCACTTTGTGACGTTACCTATCTGAGTATGACATTTGAAAAGCAGCAATGGACAAACCACATCTGGATTTGCAATGTAGAGATGGAGACTTAGCATGACATGTAACTTGGCTCACTCAGATTTCATCCAGATTCTTCCCTTAGACTGAAGAAAAGGGAAAATGATATCCCTTGGGTCTCCGCCATGTGGTAGGTGTTTTATAAGTATTGTTTATTAAGGCCCCATAATCATAAATAAAGTTGGTCTTGTTTCTGCCTGCAACTTGCCTGCAACTCCCCTCACAGGCTGGACAAGAATGGAACTGGGTGGCTTAGGGCTTGGGGTCTGGGACTCTGAACTCCAGAATTGGAAAGAGCCAAAGGGTGTACACAAGACAAGTTCCTCAACGAACACAAAGAGTCCTGGCCTAAGAACCCAACAGTACTGCAGAGAAAGGGAAGAAATCATAGAAAAACTCAATAGATGAGTTTGCATAAACAAAGCTCAAGGGCACATACAATGTAAGATTAGCCTTAAAGATTTAGTTGGGGAAACAATTATTACCATTTCACAGGGGGCATCTGAGGTTCATGGAGGCCAAATACATTACGCCAGATAACACCACTAGCAGGTGGCAGAGCTGGTATCTGAACTCTGGCTTAGTACTGGTCTCAAATTACTACTCTTTCCACTGCACCACACAGCTTCTCTAAATGTGAGAGGAGCCACCTGGATGGGATACTGAAAGACCTTGCTCCTGATGCTGAACCCTTAATTAAGGCTGCAGGTGTAGCCACTACCTGAGCAGTGGAAATATAACTCCTTGTCCCCTCTTGGTCCTGGCTCATTTCCTTGCCTTCATTGTCCCTGGCGTCCCATAGTTGAGTCCTCTGATTCTTCCACCTACAAGATCAAGGTTAGCTTCAACAGAGACAGGAAGCATAACTGTAAGACTCTAACTCTCTAGAATTGTATTAAAAACTGTATTCTGAGGATTCTGTTAGTGGCAAGTTATCAAAACCAAACTTGATCCAACGTGGATTAAAATAGTGATTCATTGGAAACACACTGGGGTAGTCAAAGCAAGGGAAGGGCAACAGGGCAGCTGGACCTCAGGGACACCTGGACTCAGGGACACAATCACCACAGCATTCTCCTTCCCTCTCCTGTCATACAACTTCTAAAATCACTGGAATCTATAAAGTGCTGTGTTTTTGTATGCTAATGTTAACTAACAGTTTCAGGGAGGAGCTGGTCATCCAAGACAGAAGCAGGTTTAGAGGGTTGGGACTTTTAGCCCCACCTCCAACCTCCTGGGAGAGGAGAGAGGCTGAAGGTTAAGTTAATCACCAATGGCCAATGGTTTCATCAATCATGCCTGCATAATGAAGTCTCCATAAAACCCCAAGAGGACAGGATTCAGAGGGCTTCTGGATAGGTGAACGCTTGTAGGTTCCTAAAAGGTGCGTGCCCAGGGAGGGTGTGGAAGCTCCATGCCCCTCCCCCCATACCTCGCCCTATGCAGCTCTTCATCTGTGTCCTTTGTTATGTCCTTTATAATAAACTGGAGTAAACCTAAATAAGTATTTTCCTGAGTTCTGTGACTTCCTCCAGCAAATTAATCGAACCCAAAGAAGGGGATCATAGGAACCTCAACTTGATGTTGGTTGTTCAGAAGTTCCAGAGGCCCAGACTTGCTACGAGTGTCTGAAGAAGGGATGGGTGCATCTGACACTCCAGGTAGATAGTGTTGGAATTGAATTGAACACCCGGTTGGTATCCGCTGCTTGGTGTGTGGGGAAAAACCTCCACACATTTGGTCACAGAAGTTTTCTGTGTTGACGATTGTTGTGGTGTGAGAGCAGAGGAAAAATGTGGTTTGAGGGTTTTTCCTGAATAATTTAGACTCTGAAATGATGTCACCTCCCTGATTCTAAATATTGGTAATTTTAACCAATATCATTTGGTTTAATTGATGTTTTCTATTATTTTCCTCTTTTCTATTTCACAGATTTCCATTCTGATATTTATGATACTCTTTCTTCTGATTACTTTGAGTTTAATTTGCTCTTATTTTTTCTAGTTTCTTATGATGGAAGCTAAGCTCACCTTTTCAAATATAGGCATTTAGTGCTGTGAATTTTTCTCCAATCACTGCTTTAGTGGCCTCCCACAAATTCTGATACGTTAGTTTTTAAATTTTCACTCAACTCAAAATACATTCTAATTTCTCTTTTTGATCTCTTTGAGTTATTTTGGAGTGTGTTAGTTTCCAAATATTTGCGGATTTTCCAGTTGTCTGTTATTGATTTCTAATTTAATATTTTGTAATCAGAAAACACTTCGTATGCTTCAAAACTTTGTAAATTTAACAAAACTTGTCTTATGGCCCAGAATAATATTGTCCATCTTGGTAGTCTCTATAGGCACTTGAAAAAAAATGTGTGTATTCTGGTTGTTGAGTAGAATATTCTATATATGTCAGTTAGGTTAAGTTGGTTGGTTATGTTGTTCAACTCTCCTATATTCGTACTAATTTTCTGTTTGTTTTGTCAATTACTGAGAGAGAATGTTACTGAGATTTCTATTATTGTAAATTGTGTCTTCTATATCCCTGAAATTCTATTTTTGCTTCTTGTGCTCGAAGCTCTATTATAAGGTATATAAACATTTAGGTTTGTGAATGACTTTCATGAATGACTTCTTTATCATTATGATATTCTTTGTTGTAAAATTTACTTTGTCTAACATTTAATACAGCCACTCACTCCAGCCTTTTTTTTCTTTTTTTTGGTAATGTCAGCACAGTATTCACTAGTGTTGTTTGGCTAGTGTTAGCACAACTTTTTTCCATCTTTTTACTTTTAGCCTATTCATATCTTTATATTTAAAATGCATTTATTTTAAATGGCATTTAGCTGTGACTTGCTCTTTTTATCCAATCTGACAACCTCTATTTTATTTTATTTAGTTAGTTATTTTTGAGACAGAGTCTTTCTCTGTTGCCCAGGCTAGAGTGCAGTGACGTGACCTCAGCTCACTGCAACCTCCACCTCCCGGGTTCAAGAAATTCTCGTGCCTCAGCCTCCCAAGTAGCTGGGATTACAGGCACCCGCCACCACGCCTGGCTAATTTTTGTATTTTTAGTAGAGACGGGGTTTCATCATGTTGGGCAGGTTGGTCTTGAACTCTCGACCTCAGGTGACTCACCCGCCTCGGCCTCCCAAAGTGCTGGGATTATAAGCATGGGCCACTGTGCCCAGCCTGACAATGTCTATTTTAATGGGAGTATTTAGATCATTTACATTTAATTGGTTATTGTTATTAATTGTAAGTCTGTCATCTTACTGTCGGTTTTTTTAATTTATTTATCCCATCTGTTCTTTGTTTCCTTTCCTTCATATTCTGACATTTATTAGGGGAAGGATTTTTTTTTTATGCTTTCACTTTACCTTCTTTTTTATTAGGTATAACTCTGTTTTATTATTTTAGAATTTATATTTTACTTCTTTAAGCGATCATAGTCTACCTTCAAGTAATATGATGCTCACTTCAAGTAAAGTGTAAGAACTGTACAATCATCCACTTCAATTTATTCCTTGCGGGCCTTTATGCTAATGTTGTACATTTTCCAGCATAGCTGGTAGAAACAGGCACTATTCCCAGCCTGCGCGGGCACAAGGCACTTTTGCCTCAAATCTGTTCAGGTAGTTCTTTCCTTAGTCTTGGGTAGTTTTCTACACTTTTGCACTGATCCACAGTTTGGTGAATATTCAAGAGGGACCCTCCACAGATCTCTGGGGCTTTCCTTTTATGCAGATCTCCCCTGTTTTTAGTCCCCTCTCCTGCAAACTCTAGCTGTCTTGGTCTTCCTAAACTCTCAGCTTTATCTCCTCAACTCAAGGAGACCTTCAGGTTTCATCGTTGTTCTTCTTCCTGTTCTGTGGCTGGAAACCCTCTCAAGATGTAGGCTGGGACTCACCTCATTTGCTTTCTGACTCTCAGGGACCGCTGCTTTTCATTGCTTAAGGTCCAGTATCTTGTAAACTATTATTTCTTATACTTCGTCTAAGACTTCCTAAAACTTCGTTTGTTGTTTGTTTGCTTATTTTGGTTTATTCTGTCAGGAGGGTAAATCTCGTCTCTGTTATTTTATTTGACTGAAAGCAGAAGTCTAGTATCCAAATGGAAATTTTTTGAAGTAAAAAGTACCATCATTAAAATTAAAAGCTGAAGGATGTGTTAGAGATCAGATTATTTGTGGTTGAATAGAGAATTTGTTGTCTAGAGGATAAATCTAAGGAGAATATCCGCAGGCAGCACAGAAACATAAAAATGCTGACAATATGAAGGAGAGGTAAAGGATTTTGAGGACAAAATGAGAAAGTGCAACATTTATCTAAAGGGAGTTCTAGGGAAAAAAAATAAAGAGGAAATGAAATATTAGAAAAAAAGAAAAAATTAAGATTGACAAAGAACATGAATTCTCAGACTCGAAAAGTTTACAAGCAGAATAAATAAATCTACACCTAACACGTTGTAAAACCACAGAGTACCAAAAACAAAGAAAACCACCCTAGCAACCAGAGAAGGAAGATGGAGTGTTCACAGAAATATTTATTCTGATGATAGCCTTTTCCACAACAGTAGATTGGTGTCATATGGTAGAATAACCAAGGGAAAATTCATTCTTAATCTAAAAGTCAGCTATAAAAGTAATCTATACTCAGCTAAGTATCAGTCAAGAGTAAGAGCAAAATAATGACATTTTTAAACAAAACATAGGAGAATCCGTCACTCAGAGATTTTTCCCTGAATTAACCAGAGAGACACCTTAGGATGAGGAAAATTAAATCCAGAAGGGAAATGTAAGACACAGTAGAGTTAGAATTCATATGACAAAATGTAAACTTCTGTTTGATATCGGTAGTGGCTGTAAGTGTGTCAAATACTTCCTATGCTTTTTGTATGTTTAAAATATTTTGATTTAAAAGGAAAAGAACTCTGGAGAAGATGATATAATGAAAGCCCATCTAGGACAGTGTTACTGCGTAAAATGTTTAAAGTAAAGTAAGATGAGGACAGAAAATTACCCATAGTTTTCCAAGATGAAACCCACTGGTAAGCTTGACAAGAGCAGATCTATGACTTTGGCCTATGACTGAAGTCAGTGAGAAGTCAGGTAGAAGTGCTGTAACTGATCTTCCATGCATTGCTACCTGACCAGAGTTACCAGAGCTTCTCTGTGTGATATACAAATGTAAGTTGACCCACCACTCATCACCTCCCAAATTTAGCAACTTATCTACAGCTAGTCTGTGGCTCCTCTTTGCCTAAAAGACAAAGCTTGAACTTCATAGTCTAACACGCAAAGTGTGTTAGCTCCTGCCCACCTTGGGAGAGTTAATGGAGACCCACATGTCTAAGAAAAATTTAATAGAGACCCATATATCTAAGAGTTAATGGAGACCCAGATGTCTACATTGATCTCCTGGGTTGGAAATGCAGTTGCCTGCTCAAACTTATCTAGCTTTTTTGAATTTCTGGACACTCACTTTAGCTCCCATCTTGTCTTTCCTAGCTCTTCCATCTCTTCAGCCATCCTGGGTCTCCTGGTATTAGATTTGACTCAACCTATGATCCATTATATTCAATCCTATTTTCTTTTCTAGATAGAACCTGCCTTCCTGCTTATGATAGCTTTCCCACACAGACTGTATTCCACATATATTTTGTGTTTTCTAGAGCCCCAAACCTGATGTTCTTGGCACATTTACATTCTGGTGCAACCAAAACCCCAACAAAAACAGAATTCTCCCTTCAGTATCTCTTCTGGCTGTTTGTTCTGCCTATTCTTAAATATCTGCAATAACAGGGAGCTCCGTAACTTTAGAGTATCAGGCTTAACTCAGGATAACTCTGATTGATAAAATGAATATTTTACCTCTTACCATTAATAAATCGTGTCTTAAGGAGGAAGAGGAAGTGGGTTTTCACTCCAGGGAGAAGGTGTGGTGGTAGCACCAGCCACAGTCCTGGGGACCAGTACAGATCATTGGTTCTCAACCAGGAGTGATTTCTCTCCCATAGGACATTTAGCAATGTCTGGAGACATGTTTGTCTATCACAACTTGATGGGAGAGGTGGAATACGATTCGCATCTAGCATGGTGCTGCTAAACATTATAAAATGCATGGGACAGTCCCCCACAATGAAGAATAATGCTTCCTAAAGAGGAGAAGCATGGTATAGCTGAGGAGGGACTCCAGTAGCTGAAAGCCTCAGTGGTGGCTTTACACTCTTCAGGATGCTGGATGGGCATATTATTTTACAGGCCCTCCATGAGCAAGGTGCTAACATGAGCGTACACCCTCATGCTACGGTTTGTAGGCCAATTCACTCATTCTCTATGAGTGACAGAGTCTACTTGAGGAACAAATAATAAGCTTACTTTCTGGCAAGAAGCCAAAGCAATGGGAGGCAATTTCATTAGCGTCAGAGCCAGAGCTGCAAGAGGCCAGACACAGCAGGTTTTGGTTGGATTCTCTAGAAGCAGATCCTGAGATAAGAACCTGATAAGGGAGAGCAGGGAGGAAGCCAAACAAGGGAGCTGTCTCAGGCAAGATCCCACAGAAGATAGTTTCAGCTTGACCCCGCATGGGAGCTCTGGCGTGCACGTTTTGCTCTGGAGCGCAAGTTACACCTCAGAAAAGGGAATGGGCTCGAATTCTCCCACACTCATTAGCCATTGGTTAAGGGCCATGATGGAAAAGTAAACTCCTAGGAACTTCCAGCCTTTCCTACAGGTGGCCCAAGTGGGCTCCAGTAGCCTGGGGGCAATCCCCTATAAAAACACTGCAGGTTGCAGGTGCTGGCTGTTGGAAGTGAAGATATACCACAGACACGGGGCACATAAAAATGGTAGAAAGGGATCCTGAGGGGATCTGGGTAGATCACTGACGTTGTCTGCTGCACACTTATTTCAGTTGAGGCTGCAGGCCCAACCTCAATAGCAGTCATTTATGGAGTGCCTCACAGGTCCCAAGCACAGCTGCCAGGGACACACACTTTATAGCCATGGCTCTGTACTCCATCATCCCTAGGTATGAATGCTGTAATTGCTAGCTTGGAGCCTGCGTTTGTTTCATTCCAGTCTCCAACTTATGCTTGTGTCTGGTTTGTGTGTTTTTTACATCTTCATTATAGTGCATCTACTGGTGTAATCCAGATGTCAGCAAATCAGCATCAAACTCCCAAATCCGTGCCCTGTGGAAAACTATGAAGAATTCCCCCTGCCTCCACCAATACTGCCACAATTGCTGGGGCTTCCTTATGATCCCTTCTGCATCTGGAATTTGCTTTAAATATTCCATCTTGAATCAACTCAGACATCAAATCAAGCTTCTGTACCCGCTTCCACAAAGAGCCTACTGACGCCCAAGGTTAAGCAGGGATTTTGGCTAAACTAACTGAAATTTCCACGAGTGCAGAAAGAAGCTAGCATCATATAGAGCAGAGCCTACCAGGATTTTGCTGGCTCCTTCTCTTCTCTCTCTAAGTTGTCTCCTAAGATCCAGATAAGGTCCTCTTCTGGGTTCTGCACAGCAGGTTAGAAAGCATCTTCTGAGGCTTGGGCTCCCAGCAGCACCTCAGTGGTTCATCATTATATTTCTTCCGCATAAATACGATGCTCTTGCCAAGAGGAATTATGTGGAATAACAAGACTTCCTTCCACAAGCCTTCGTTTTAAACAGATTACTTTTTAATTTGTGTGCCTTATTCTGGTATATTCCTGCCCATGCCTTCCTTCATTTATTTCCATGTTTACTAGCTTACTTATTTTCATGTCTCGGTTATTGTTTGAGACATGTTTCTTATAAACAACTTGCATTTGGATCTAATCTGGGAGTCTTTGCTTTTATTGTATTCATTATTACATTTATTGTGAAGATTGACATGTTTGCTCTTGCTTCTTTCATCTTAGTTTATGCCTTGTTTTTTATGCCTCTTTGCTTCTTTTCTTCCCATCTTTTGCCAAATGTCTTTTGTTTATTTGCTGTTTTTACCCTAGTGATTTCAAAGTCATGAATTCTATTTTTGCTGGCTTCATGGCTATCCTTACAGTTCAAAAAATATTTGATCTTATATTCTTTTATGCAGGACCTTTTGACACTCTCCATGAAAAATGAGATCTCCGTATAGTTCCATTTCTTTCCCACCTATGTACACCTCCAACTTCCCAAGACTTTTTAGTATAACCTTGGCTTTTAAATCCAAGTTATTAATTCTGTTACATTAGAAATCTTTCTTCTTAAAATTATTTTAAAAATTGTATTGCTTCCTTACACAATTAAATATCTTTATTTATACAATAATTCTAACTTTAAGCTATATCTTTTTTTTTTTTTCAGACAGAGTCTCACTCTGTTGTCCAGGCTGGAGTACAGTGGCACGATCTCGGCTCACTGCACCCTCTACCTCCCAGGGTTCCAGCAATTCTCCTGCCTCAGCCTCCAAGTAGCTGGGATTACAGGCATGCGGCACCACATCTAGCTAATTTTTGTATTTTTAGCAGAGACGGGGTTTCACCATGTTGGCCAGGCTGGTCTCGATCTCCTGACCTCCGGTGATCCACCCACCTCGACCTCCCAAAGTGCACATTTCCTTTACATCCTATTTTCCTCATATTTGAGTTCTTTGTCATGTTTGTCTCTAACATCACTAGACTGCTTTTTGAGAAAACAGAATTAAGAAAGGAAGGTGAGTTGCATCCTTTCAGAGACCTTGTCTGGCTGGGAAGTTCTCTCCATTTGCCTCAGCTCAGAATTATTTGATTGCCATCTGTGGCATTGTCCCATTTACCTCTGATTTTTATTTGTTTGTTTGTTTGTTTGTTTTTGAGACAGAGTCTCTCTCCGTCGCCAGGCTGGAGTGTAGTAGCGTGATCTCGGTTCACTGCAACCTCCACCTCCTGGATTCAAGTGATTCTCCTGCCTCAGCCTCTGGAGTAGCTGGGACTACAGGCACATTCCACCATGCCCAGCTAATTTTTGTATTTTTAGTAGAGACGGGATTTCACCATGTTGGCCAGGATGGTCTCGATCTCTTGACCTTGTGATCTGCCACCTTGGCCTCCCAAAGTGCTGGGGTTACAGGCATGAGCCACTGCGCCCAGCCTTCCTCTGATCTTTACAGTTGCAGAAAATAAGTGAGTTGTCAGCTTAATCTTTTTGTTTGTTTTATCTGCATGGTTACATGTAAGATTTGTTTCCCTTATTCTTAAAATTTTTTAAACTTTCTAGAATATTTCTAAGTGTGCCTACTTTTACATTAATATCTCAGATACTTAGTAAACCCTTTTGATCTGAAGATTCTAGTCTTTTTTACCTCAAGAAAATGGCTTTTATTATACCTCCTGAATTCATTTTTTATGACTTTCATCTTTTTGCTCATGATCTCAATCTTTTTACACTTATAAGAAACCTTTTTTACATTTCTGAATAATCAGATAATTTATCAAACCATCCTTCAAAATCAATGAGTCTCTTTTCTACCTGATTCATCACGCTATTCATACTGTCCAGGACGGTTTTCTAAATTAAGGAATTCATGTTTTTCATCAGAAACCAATCTATCCTGATCTCAGATTTCTCCCTTTTCATAAGTGCATTGTCCCCTTGAATCTTGCTGAGAATACAAATTAGAGGGTTTTGTTTTCTGTGGATGCAGTTCCCTGGTTGTTCCCAAGGTTGCAACTTGCCTGAGTGCCTGCCAGTCTCCAGCCCCTGCTAGGGGTGCTTGTGTCAGTCAGGGCTGCCATTGTCCACAGTAGATGGAAAAACTACCTGGGGAGAGAACCATGCAGTAGGAGGATTCGCTGTGAATTGAAAGCTTCTCGCAACACTCAGCAGCCTCACATTTTATGGAGTCTTGCAAGGCTTTCTTAGGACCACTGGCAACTTTAGGAAATCCCATTTCATTAACTGTCATGATCAAGCCACATGAGTGCTAGCCACTCACTACATATGGTACACACTCATATGCCTTGTTCATTTGTTTATGCATTCATTCAACAAATTTTTCTTGAGCACCTCTTTGTACCAAGCTCACATTGACGATATGATGGTATATAAAGTTCTACTCTATCGTGTTTTTATTAGTCAGGAGATAGACAATGTACAATGAGTAGATGATATAATATAGAAGAGTTGTAAGTGCTATCAAGAAAAAAAATCCAAGCCAAGATGCTAGAGACAGAAAAGGTGTTATTTCTAGTAAGCATGGTCTGGAAAGACCTTTCTTAAGAGGTTTATTAGAGTAGAGACTGGGAGAAAGTGAGGGAGTAAGCTGAGCAGACATTTGTGGGAAGAGGAGTATAGGCAGAGGGGACAGCCAGTGCAAAGGCCCTGAGGCAGAATAGTGATTAGACTTTCTAAGGAAAAACAAAGAGGCCTGTGTGGCTGAGGCTGCAAGGGTGAGGCAGAGCAGGACAGGGGGACGTTCTGAGGGGCAGCATGCTACATTGTGTTTGCTTTATGAAGAGGCCCTAAGGGCACCTGGGCCATACTTGGACTTCTTGTGAGAAGGCCCCACCATTCAAGATGCAGGGCACGTCCTTTGCCAATCAGGGACATGCTTTATCGCAAAAAAGCCTTTCAGCAACCCCAGCCCCAGCATGTGGGTTGGCATTATTCCTGCTAAGCCACAGGCCTGACGTCTGCTGTGATAAGTTCTCTGGCCACCAAAGAACTCCCTGCTGCAGCCTTTCACAACCAACCTGTTGGGCCAACCTCCCACACTCTGTTATCCATAAGCCTGTTCCTAAGCTTCCTCTTTGTTGGTCTGAGCCCTGAACCTGCTGAGGGTCCACCAGAGCCTTGCTCTGGCAAGTGACCAGATGGCCCTGTCCACTGGGGCCTCTGCAGCGCTTAGTCAGCCTGGTTAGGGGACTCATGTCTACGTGTGTTAATCATACTCGTGTTTAGAGTACCACCTCCTGCCTCTGCTGTTTTGGACACTCGTACTATTTGTCCAAAGTCTAGGTTGTCCTGGCAAGTCCCTGCCCTAGAGTCATGTTCCCGACCCCCATTCCCATTCTTTGCATTCTTCCCTAGCTCTATCTCCTCCAAGCCGTTTTTTGAGGTTTGTGTGTGTTTCACCCCAAGCCCATCTGAATTTTTGCAGCTAGGCATCTACCATTCTTATCCTACTCTACATTCAGGATGAGTTATGTAAAGGGATGAAATCATATCTAAATTCTTAATAAGCAAAGAAACCTGTAATTAAGGGAAAACAAAAGGTTATTTTTCAAAGGAGAGTTACTAGGATTGAGCAACCATCTGCTTCACTCTGTCCCAACAGACCCAGCCACTGAATGACCTTTCTTAAAGGTCTAAGTCTTTCTGAAAGTTTTAGTTTATGCAATGCAGAGGTCATACATACCTTTAAGTTTTATAACTCTAATATCTGCCTGACACTACTGTTAACAAGAAGTTACAGCCTTTTCCAAACTATATAGATCGATAAATATATATTGATTTATATCAAGATAGATTTATATCAAGAAATTCTTTCCTTGCACTCATTTTGCAGAAACCTAGATGGATTTCTCATCAAAATATGTTGACTAGTCATGTTAAATGTGAGAATTCATTCCAAACCACCTGGAATGTTATCAGGTGCAACACCTGGATGAATTATAGGGCCAACATATCACAAAAACTGTCTTCTATAATCATACAGAGTTTTCCTGTGAAAGTCATTCTTCAGTAGAGGGGTTATCCTTTCTACAGTTTATGAATAAACCAAATTGATGAAACAAATTTTATTACCTGCCACCTACCCACACCTATTAAGACACCTGTCAATCAAGACCATCTACAGCATCAAGCCACACAGTTGATAGTATTAATCGATCATCCTGTGGGCTGTATCGCAGAGAAACTAGCCCAGTGAAATGCAGGACCAGTATGGCAGGTGGCTTAGCAACATCTGACCCAGCATGAACTAGTTGACCTCGAATAGGCCTTCCACTCTGATATTGCCAGTGGTAAGAACACAGTATATTTGCAGAGACTCAGAAGTGTCTTCAATGATATCATTGACCTTGTATCATCTTCCAGACAGGATGGTCTTCATAAGGAGTCCAGTTGTCACTGAAGTAATTCAGCAAAGGTTGCTGTTTGTGAAAGAACAAGACCTAAATTAAGCAGTCTTGGATAGGCTTGAAATTCATGGCTTCTCTTTTGAGTCAGCCCACTGTGGATTATGAAAATCTAATCTTTGGTGCTGTGAATAGCAGGTGCTTTGACCAGGTAACCTTAGAAGATGAATTGGCCCAGGATGTTATAAAATTCACAACCTAAGCAGCAATTTTTCAAAACTCTTTTTTGGTAGTAGAAGGAGCACAAATTATTAATATCCAACTTAAACAGCAGTATTTCACAAGCTGCAGATTCCATTTGTGAAATTTAAATCTCTGAGCAGTGACTGATGATGCTTGGGAAAAATGCACCTTCAGTAATACCACACGTTCAGCTGTCTTGGTCTTATTTAAATCAGGGACTGTGAGAAACTCTGATATGGCATATGTTTAAGTCCTGCTGACCAGCAATGTAAGCAAAATGGGGGCTAGAGGGGTCCTAATGACAGCCGTCATTTCCATTTCAGCAGCACAAGCCCATACCTCATGCAAAACCATCCCCTGTTCCTCCTAACTGCAAGGGTCCCTCATATGCTCATAAGCAGCTGTCTTTCCTCTTCTCTGGCCCATCACTGATGCTCACCAATGAGGAAGCCACTTAAGGGTAGTGCTCACCACTGTTTCTTCTAGGGGAACCCAATTGTTTTAGTTGGGTTTCCAAAGAAGCAGAACCTAAGACAAGGATTCAACCACAATTACCTTCTGTGAGACATGATCCCAGGAGTAGAGAATCAAGCACGGAGGGGAAAGAAGCAACAGATTTGTTATCAAGCCAGTCACCATCATTGGCACCTGAAGTTTAATCTCAATGAGAGACTCTTGGAAGCAATATGGAAAGCACGCCTCAGAGTTGGCCCTCTGCCCTCAGGAGTATTTACACATCAGCTCCCATCAGTCATTAATTATTCAAGGGCTATTGGGGTAGGGGGTCTTAGTTCATGCCAGAGAAAAACCTTAGGCAACTGGAAGACAGGCTGGTATGCACTACAACAGTAAGGCCCGAGAGGATACGAGTGGGGAACTCGTAGTGTCTGTCTCACCAATACCCATGGTAAAGATGCCATTTCCTGGCTGTTCCCAAGCTGAGAAGACCAGGTGGACCACATTCCCTGCAGGTCTGACTGCACCAGTGTGCACATGTGCAAGCATGTCTGTAGGATACATTCCCAGAAGTGGAAGTGCCTATTGTGAAAAGTACACGTTTTTTAAAATTTTAAGATGTACTGCCAAACTGCCTTCCAAGAAATATTCACCAACTGATTTTTGGCCTACAGTGTATTTGAATTTCCTTTAATGCTGCTTTGTAGGATATTGATATTTCCTATTGCTGTAAACTTTTTATGCTGTAGTCTTACCTTATTGTTTCACTTTTAGGTTAAATTTACATGTAGTAAAATTTAGATATTTTATTGAACAGTTCTGTGAGATTTAACAGATGCATAGAGTTATGTAACCACCACCACAATTAAGATTAAAAAAAAAAAACAGTTCCACAAAAATAAAAATACACATATGTCACCTTGTAGTATACACATATGTCACCATATTCCCACACATATGGCCCCTGGCAACCGTTGATATGTTTTCTATTATACAGTTTTGCCTTTTCTAAATGGTCATATAAATTGAATTATAGAATATATGACCTTTCAAGTATGTCTTCTGTAATGTAGCATAAAGCATTTGAAATACATTCATGTTATGTGAATCAATACTTCATTCTTTTTTATTTACTGAGTTGGAAGTATTACAGCGTGTTTATTCATTTACTCATTGAAGAATTTGTGTGTTCTTTCCAGTTTTTGATGATTATAAGTACACATTCATGTACAGGTTTTTGTGTCAACATAGTTTTCATTTCACTTGGGTAAATACCTATGAGTGATATTGCTGGGTCATATGAAAACTTTATTAAACTTTGTAAGAAACCGTCAAAATGCTTTCCAAAATGGCTACAGCGTTTTGCATTTGCACAAGCAAAATATGAGCTTCAGTTTCTCCACATTGTTATTAATGTTTCTTTTTCCTTGTTATTAATGATGTTTTTTCTTCCTTCCTCCCCCCCCTTCCTTCCTTTCTTCACTCTTTCCTTCTCTCCTTCCTTCCTTTTTTTAAGTTCTTTCTTTCTCTCTACTCTCTTTTTATTTTGCCATTCTAATTGTCGTGTAGGGATATCTAATGATTTTAATTTGCATTTTCCTAATGATATATGCTTACTTGCTATCTATATATCTTGTCGGTAAAGTGTCTGTTCACTTCTTTGTTCATTTTTAATTGGGTTCTTTGTTATCTTATTGTTGAATTTTAAGAGTTCTGAATATATACAGTAACTCTATCAGCTATGTGATTTGCAAATATTCTTTACCAGTCTACAGCTTGTCTTCCAATTACCTTAAACAATGTTTCCAAAGAGCAGAAGTTCTTAATTTTAATAAAGTCTAACTTATTATTCTTCTTTTATGAATCTTGCTTTTGGTGGTATATTTAAGAAATCTTTGCCTAACCCACATTCACAAAGATTTTATCCTCTATTTTCCTCTAGAGCTTTATAGTTTTGGGGTTTACATTTAGATCTATGATCAATTTTGAGTTGGTTTTTGTTTATGGTGTGAGATATGGATCAGGGATTTTTGTTTGTTTGCATGTGGATGTCCAGTTGTTCCCACATCATTTGCTGAAAAGGCAATCCCTATTCTATTAAATTTCCTTTGCAATTTTGTTGAAAATCAATCAAGCATATATCTGCAGGTCCATTTTTGGACTTTATATTCTGTTTTATTGATCTTCATGGTTACTTTTGACAAATATCACACTGTTTATCACCGTAGCTTTATAATAAGCCTTGAAACCCAATAGTGTGGTCCTCTAACCCTGTTCTTTTTCAAAATTGTTTTGGCTCTCCTAGTTCCTCCGCATTTCTATATACATTTTAGAATAGTTTGTCAATGTCTACAAAAAGCCTGCTGGGGTTTTGATTTGAATGGCACTGAATATACAGATCAGCTTGAAGATAACTGATATCTAAACTATGCTGAGTCTTCTAATTCATCAACACAGTACATTTCTATTTAGGAGCCTTCTTTAATTTCTATCATCAGTTTTTTTGTAGTTTTCAGCATACCTGAATATATTTTGTAAAATTTGTACCTAAGTATCCACATTTTGATGCTATTAAAAATGGTACTCTTTAAAATTTCAATTTTTCAGTTTTTCATTGCTAGTGTGTAAAAATATGGTTAATTTTTGTATGTTGACCTTGTCTCTTGCAATGTTGCTAAGCTCCTTCATCCAAAATTTTTTAAAAGAAACTATCTTGTATTTTATTCTAATACCTTTATACAGTCATGAGTCCCTTAACAACGGGGATACAGTCTAAGAAATGGGCCATTAGGCAATTTTATTTTTGTGCAACCATCATGGAGTGTATTTACACAAACCTAGATGGCGCAGCCTACTACATACTTAGGCTTTATGGTCTAGCCTATCGCTCCTAGGCTACAAACCTATACAGCATGTTATTGTACTGAATACTAGGCAATTGTAACACAATGGTAAGGATTTGTGTATCTAAACACATCTAAACATAGAAAAAGTACAGTCAAAATATGATGCGAAAGATTTAAAAACAGTGCACCTATATTGGGCACTTACCATGAATGAAGCTTATAGGGCTAGAAATTACTCTGGGTGAGTCAGTGAGTGAGTGGTGAGTGAATGGGAAGGCCGAGAAATCATGCCACTGCAAACTTTATAAACACTGCACGTTTAGGCTGCATTAAATTATTTCTTCAATAACAAATTAACCTTAGCTTACTATAACCTTTCATTTTATAAGCTTTTGAATTTTTTTTTAACTTTTTGACCCTTTTTAAACAATATTTAGCTTAAAACACAAATATATTGTACAGCTAGCTATACGGAACTATTTTCTTTCTTTATATCCTTATTCTATAATTTTTTTTTTTTTTTTACTTTTTAAACTTTTCTTGGTAAAAACTAAGACGCGAACACACACATTAGCCCATGCCTACACAGGGTCAGGATAATCAACATCACTGTCTTCCACCTCCACATCTTGTTCCACTGGTAGGTCTTCAGGGCAATAACATGCATGGAGCTGTCAGCTCTGATGATAAGAATGTCTTCTTCTGGAATACCTCCTGGAGGACCCGCCTGAGGCTGTCTCACAGTTAACTTTTTTTTTTTTAATAAGGAGAAGGAGTACACGCTAAACTAATGATAAAAAGTATAGTATAGTAAATACAAAAATCAGTAACATAGTTGTTTATTATCAAGTGTTACATAGTGTACGTTGTTGTATGTGCTATGCCTTTATACAACTGGCAACACGGGTTTGTTTATACCAGCATCACCGCAAACATGTGAGTAATGTTGTGCTACAACTTGATGATGGCCACACGTCACTCAGTGAGAGGAATTTTTCACCTTCATTATAATCTCCATTATAATCACCACTGTTATCTGCAACATCATTTTCAGTGCATGACTGTACTCTTGTTTTTAGATTTAACTTCTTAATCCACTTAGAATATATTTCTGTGTATGGTGAGGTGTTGGGGTACAATATCATTTCTTTCTTTCTAACAGCTTTTTGTGAATAATCCAATCTTTTTTCCCCCTTTCAGCAAATCCTATTACAGAAAAATTTGAATATGGGTGTGCATCACACATATTGAGTTCCCGAATTCAGAGTACTTGCAAACCATTCTGAAAATACATGCACATGTAAATGCTAAATATACATTTGGCCCTCCCTAACTGTGGAAGATTGGTTCTAGGACCCCTGCAGACACCGAATCCTCTGATGCTCAAGTCCTTTACATAAAATGGCACAGTACAGTCAGACCCCTGCAACCCAGTCTGTGGGTTCCACCAACCATGGTTGGAAAATAGATACAGTCGGTTCTTAGTATCTACAGATTTTGATCCATGGATGTAGAACCAGCAAATACACAGAATGATATGTACTAATATGTAGCTAACATTACGTACTTTTTTTCTTCATTTCTGTTGCACCTTATTTCAGAATGGATTATGCCCAGGGTTGTACCATTGTTTCAGCAGTGGAATGTACTAGATAGTTACTTTGCATCTTCATCTCAGCAGAGTTCTTCTGCAACAGGCAGTCTTAAAGGTCCTGCACTAGGGTGACTTTAATTGAGCAGGTTCTCATCAGAGGAGCTTTCTGTTCGATTCTTAGTGAATTCATGTGTACATGGAGCAATCTACCAAAAAAGAGCCAAAAATGTGTCCTTAGCTCTCACTAGGTAAAGCAAATAGGAGAGGAAAGAGGGCTCAGCGATTTCCTTTTTATTTTGTCACATAGAGCTTTAAAGAAAAAAAAAGGCTCAAAGCATGTCACCCTGATCCAGGAGGCAGAAAAGAGAGAGTGCAGTATCAGGCAGAGTCCCTGCTGGCTCAGGGTGAAGAACAGCCGAGGAGTGCATTCCAGCCTGGGGCCAGCTGCACCTGCTATATTTGGGGTCAGTCTCCCTGAGGCAATGCCTCTGCAGGATTCACCAAGGGAATTCCTGGGAATTTCCACCCACTTCCTCTCCTCCAAATGATAGCAAGTGGCTTTTCACTCTGACGTTTGTGTTTGCATTTAGATTTAGGAATAATTGTTAACTTACCCAGGCTTCTTGGAGAATCCACAGTAATCAGCGTCTTTTTTGGAATGTAAAAGGCATTTTCTCATGTGTGCTATTTTATGTGTGTGCTATTTTCTTTGTTTATTGTATTTTTAAAAATATAGATTATATTGAATGTTTGAGGGTAATGATTTCAGTATTAATTAAAGGCATATAAGAAGGGGAGAAAGCATGTAACGGAAGAGACTGGCAGTTCTTTGGTGAGAGTGTGCTCTGTAGAGCTCAAAGCGAGGGAGGTGTTGTCCTAGGTGAGTGGTGGGAGAGTCAGAAAGGCATCTCTGAGGAGGTGATCTGTTCAGGGCTCTCACTCCCCCTCTCTCTGCAAGGAAGAATGCTCGTTCTCTACGTCCAGCCTCAGCTACATCTTTTCTGACAAACACCCACAAGCAGGCCTTATCCACATTCTAGCCTTTGGGACATCTGAAACAGCCTCTGGGGCACCTCCTGCCCTCCTAAGGTTTTCCCCCAAAAAGAGTGAGGTGGCTCTGCAAGGCCTGTGACCAAGAGGTGATGAGGAACGCCCCTAACTACCCCCCAACATCAGGGGCCCTTTTGATAACAACAAAGGGGCCTCCAGCTGTGCTGTGAGGCAGACACTGACCAGCCTAGCAGGAGGTCAGCAATGTGGCTGGAAGGGAGGGACCAGGAGATTGCTATCCCATAGTCACACTGGATTAGGGGCTCTGCATTAAAGATCACTCAGAGTTAACAGCAAAAAAAAAAAAAAAAAAAAAAAAGTGCAATCAAATATGCCAGAAACCGAATTCCCACAACAACCCCATGCCATCTGCATTAACATTCCCATTTTACAGATAATGACACGGAGGCCCAGAGAAGCTCAGTGGCTAGTCAGCTCTGAATTCAAACATATGTCTTCTCTCCACAAGTTTCTCCCACTCTGCCACACTTGTGGATCCAGGATTATATTTCAAACCAGTAATTCTCAGCCTTCCCGCTGCCTTCACATTGTCTACATTCCAAAGTTCACCCATCAGTAACTTCCCAAATTACACACAGGGATTCTCCACCAGGGAGGCAGAGAGGAGGCCATGTCCCCACCCCCCCCACCCCCACCTCTGCAGTGGGACCCATTAGAGGAAGCGTCTGGTTTGAAAAAGGCTCCCCAGAACCTTCTAAAACACCCTCTAGGCCACTTGAGTATCACTGATTTAATTAAACCGAAAGACACAGGCCAGATCACATAATCATTTTCCTGCCCACATAACTGCTATTTCCATTCCCAGGGACATTCTTGGAGTAACATTTGACACACACCCCAATCCCAAGGCTTTATCCCTGGGTTCTTTGTAATGTGGGAGTTTATCAAAGAGCTGCATTTACTAACTAGAACACGCACAGCCAGGGCCAATGTGGAGGAACAGACAGTCATGTTAGAGAAGACAGGGGCTCTGGGCTACCTGGGAGCAGAGAATGGTGAATGCAAAGATGAAAAGGGGTGGGCACCAGGAGTGAGGGGTGGGGGGATTCTGCCCTCCCCGCCCACCGGGGGGTTCCACCAAGCACAGGAAGGACACAGCAGCAGATGAGGCCGGTGTCCCAGCCACATCCCCTCGCTGCACGCTGGAGGATTCCTGCAGCCGGTGGATGCCCACCTGCTGAGGCCCTCCGTCCCGGCCTCCGTACCTCTCGACCTGGGGGCGTTCTCTGGCCACAGGCCCACACCGGGCCCACATACAGCTTAGGTCTGAAAGATGGGAGAGTAGATGCCTCAGAAATTTTCTCAGACAATGAGGGATGGGAGATAGTGAAGGAAACTCCAGTTTGCTACACCTTGGTGAGAAATTCTGAGGTATGTTCTACCCTGGTTCCCAGAGGGCCCCAGCGGGAGGGAGCCCACTTGCCTGCAGAGCACTGTGCTCGTTAACGCCCCTTGAACGGGCTTCTCCTCCTGCCCTGACTTTCCCACTCCCTCATGGCTGCTTTCTGGGATCACCTCCCAAATAAACAACCCGCACCCAAGTCCTCGTCTCAGGGTCTACCTTGCAGAAACCCAAATGAAGACACACACACACACACACACACACACACACACACACACACACAAATGTTTTCAGTCCAAGCTCTTTCTCAGGCTTCAGGCTTCAGTATCACACACCAGTTGTCTACGGGACACCCCCATGACACCCCAGCCGGACTCCTTGTTTTGCCCCGTGGACTCATTCTCCTCCCTCCTCTGCCGAGTCAGTTAATGGCATGAGGATCCTTTCCTAGGAGTATCACCTCCCGCTGACCTCAGGGAGTCATTTAAGTGACCCAATTCGGATAAAATGAAAGCCAGAATCAGTTTTTTTGTTCAGTTACTGGGAAAGAAAATCTCTTACTTCCATCCCCAAGACATGGGGCTGCCGTGTGTGTGTGTGTGTGTGTGTGTGTGTGTGTTTGTGTGTGTGCGTGTGTGTAAAGACAGAGCCTACTAAGAGTGAAGAAGAGGCTGAAGCTGTCAGGCAGCTGTTACGGGTTCTCTCCGCTTCAGGATGCCAGCCGCTTCCAACTGCATCTCTTTGCCCATGGGCTTTCTCAGAACTCTCCGAAGGCTGCACTGCCTGAGTGCCCAGCAGCTGGAAGCGCCGGGGAATTAATACTCCCTCAGGGAGGCCCTCTACCATCGACTGATGGGAATTGTTGCCCCGGCTGCCTCGCCCCTCAGGTGGGTAACACCAAGGCATGCAATCCACCAGGTTTCCCAGAGCTGCACTGTGGGATTAAGCTCCAGGTACCCACAGGGAGAGCTGGCTGGATACTGCACCACTTTTTGGCTATCTCCCCTTCCCTGTCTCATTTCCCCACAATCTCACTGGTACCTCCTGCGTCTTCCAAATCACAGTCAAATTCTTGCCTCAGGGTCTGCTTTGGGGAAACCCACATTAAAAGGTGGCAACACCAAGGACACAGTTAAAATAACAAAAAGAGGCAGGGAAAAGTAGTCTCAGTCATCATTTGAACCCTGGATCAAGTAATGTCTGAGGCAATACAGCATTTTTCTTCCTTAAACAAACCTGGTAGTTTTTTTGTCAGTTGCAACACTGAGTCTTAGTAGATATATCTAAAATTGTGCAAAAACCACTGGACAACACTGCCACTGCCATTCCAGATCCTTCACAACGTGGTTCCAGCCTTAGCTTCTCCAACACTCTACCCCACCCTTCCCCACCTCCAGACACGGACCAAACTGGGCTCCTCACTGATAGTGGAAACCCTCCATGCCCTTTTGTACAGTCAAGCCACTTCTGCCACTAGGCACATCCCACTCATGCACCCAGCCCTTCTCTGTTGGACCAAATGCCATCCATCTTGCAGTGTTCGAGTCTGGAGCCCTCTTTGCTCCCTTTACCCAGGTCAAAGTCTCCTCCATTTTCTGGCAAGATATTGTTCACCTCTCTTGGCACTTTCCATGTTCCTCTCATGTGTATAATAGCAAGAATTTTCTATTAAAATTACCACCTGTCTCAGACAGGAGGCTCTGGATGCTGCTCTTGTCTTGTTTCTAGGTCTGCCTAATGGTTACACAGGTGTGTTCACTTTGTGGAAAATTATCAAATGATGTGCTTCTAATGTGTGCACATTACCTGTTAATAAAATCATTTATTTAAAAATAAAATATCAGCTGCAATCTAAAGTTCTCGTGGCAGAGGGAAAGTCCTTTTTTCCTTCTGAGCGCTATGATACATTTGGGTTGTACAACTTGAGGATTAGGAGATGGCTGAATGACTTGCCCCCAAGGAGGAAGAAATGTGGCTTCCCAGAGTCGGGAAGAGTGGGTGAGCAGGATAGACGGAGGAAAGGAAGAACAACCACACACCCACAATGCGATTGCCACTCCGTGACTCTCAACTTTCAACACATTATCTAAATTCACAAAATGCTTGGCACAAGTGGATTTTTTCTGGACTGTGGTAAAGTGGCTTAGTTCCATGTGTCCACTGACGCAGAATGAGATGTTGTTAGCATACTTGATTCAGGAGTTGGCAGTAAAGAGCCCCAAGAGAGGGTAACTGAAAATTAGTGTTTGTCACTGGGAGGACGTCAGACTTTATGGGGCCAAAAAATTGGATGTTGAAGCCAAGTTTAGTCCCTACCAGAGGAACAGGAATATGATACAGTGTTCTCAGTATGTCTTTTCTCCTTTATTGGTCTGTAAGGTTCTTGAGGTTGAAAATAGCAATTGGATGGGTGAAGAGAGAGAAATATTTTCCCTTTACTTGTCCTCTTTTCTCAACTCTCAACACGAAAAGGTGCCGACCAAAATATTTTTTGCATGAAGTAATGAAAAATAGAGAAGAGGGACTTGGTCTTCTTGGATAGACAAGAATTCTCCTGATATAAAAGTGCCTAAACAGTATAAAGAACAAAAACATTATAGTTGAAGACGAGGCTGAAATCTCAGTTTAATCACTTACTAGTTGCGTGACTTTGGGCAAGTCACAGCCTCTCTGAACTTTAGTCTTTTCATCTATAATGTTGGTGCCTAAGGAAATAATTTTATAAATGGTAAAGTGCCTTCTAGATTTCTGTGTTGAGAGCATTGTTTTCAGGACCTGCATTCTAAGCTGGCAAGGCTTGCCTGAACAGTGTAACTTTTCTGCCCACAAATTCCTCCCCCATGAGTTTGTAAACTCTGGCACAGCTGGAACAGGTATCAAAAGTATAGAAAGGCAAATATTCATTGACAGAATTCACACAGAGGTGTAAGTGATTCTTGGTAGATTCGTTCCAGAAAGAATAGGTTTTCTTTGATGAAAGAACACTGGGAATTTTAGTAGGATGGAGAGAGGCCACAAGAGAAGGGACTGGGGCCACTGGCAACCATCAAGAAAAGGCCCTCATACCTCCCCTGCTGTATCATCACTGCTGTGTGTTATTGTCATTTGTGTTCCTATCTCGTTGAAGTAGGCAGATGTTACATGAACTTTGGAAAGAAATAAACCAGGTGTGAAGTGTGTCTTCTCAAAGTAACACCTGCAGGAAGTTGCACCTGGCCCTTCTTCTCAAAGTGCCTCCCAGTGGGGGAGTGATGTTTGCCAGATGCACCCTTCCAGCATCCCTGTAGGGCCCTACCCAGTTGTGGGTGCAGCAGTTATCCTGTAGATCAGGCCTTCTGACTTTTGGGTGGCTAAGAACTCCCTGGGAGTTTTGTTTAAATGAAGACTGTAGTTCTGCAGGACTGGGGTGGGGTCTGAGATCCTGAATTTCTGACAAGCTCTCCCAGGTGATGCTCATTGCTGCTGGTGCATGGACTGTGCTTTTAGGAGCAAGGCTGCCGATGCTTGTTAAATTAACAAATGAATGAATAAGTAAGAAATGAGTTAATTTGTTAAATTTCCATTACCTATATTATCAGTAGTAGCTCTTTCATCTTCTGAGAGACTTTTACCTGTCTGCCCCTCCCAGGAAATTGCAGGTTATTATTTGTAGGCAGCTGTCTGACAGGAAGCCAGGATCTGTCTTCAGCCACGTGGCCTGTCTCTGCTTTTGAGCAGCAGCTGCCTACCCCTCGGGCCCCACACCCCCAGCCTGTGCCCTGTAACTCACCAGGTAGCATTTGATGTGAAGATGAAAGGACCAGCACACCTGGGTGTCTGCCCCACTCTCCAAGCTCTACTTCCTCGACATCAATCACTCCAACCCTCTCACTGATTCAAATTAAAAGCTGAGCTCCCCAGCTCCTGCTGCAACAAATTCTGGTTCACAACTGAACCCAACACCAGCTCAGCCCAGCCCAACCCCAAGAATAGGTGGTGGGACCAGCCACTGGTCACTTCCTTGCTCAACCTCTGGGGACCAATTCCATGGTCTGCTGACTGTCATTCTCTTCCTAACTTCCCAGGTGCTGTGTTGGACAGCATCTGGGAATGGGACAGGGAGAACCCTAAGCATCTTCAGGGTGTGCATAACAGCACATATCCTGCCAGCTGGTTCACCTCAGGGCAGCCCGTGGGCACAAGTTTTTTTCCAAATCCCTAGTACTAGGGTATGCTCTGTTTTGAATAGTATGAGCTAAGAGCTTGGCATCTTGTTTTCCACGGCTTCTCGCTGCACAAGAACCTGTGTCAAAATGAGTTACTGAGGACAAGAACGCCCCTTTATCTCCAAAATCAGCCAGATTTTTAACTTTTGGTTCCTTTTGACGTATACCCCTTATGGATATGGGTAATACCCCCTTTCTGGAGGACTTTGGTGAACAAATTTAATCCATATTTGTTGAGCACTAAGTCTTCAGCCCTGTCTATACTGTTGAGGACACCGTGGTCAACAAAACACACAGGTCCCTACTCTCCCAGAGCCCACATTCTAGTGGGCAGGGGGAGAAAACAAACAAGTCAATAAGTAATTAAGATATTTTCAGGTAGCCACAAGCCAATTGCGAAGACAATAAACTGTTGGCAATTTGTATGTCTTCTTTTGAGAAATGTCTATTCAGGTGCTCTACCCATGCTTTAGTTGGGTTATTTATTTTCTTGCTATTGAATTCTGAATTTCTTATACATTTTAGACATTAACCCCTTATTAGATACATATTTTGCAAATATTTTCTCTCATTCCATAAGTTGTATTTTCATTCTGTTGATTGCTTCCTTTGCTGTGCAGAAGCTTTTTAGTTGGTTACAATCCCATTTGTGTATTTTCGCTTTTGTTTCCTGTGCTTTTGGGGTCATATTCAAAAACTCATTGCCTGGACCAATTTCGGGAAGCTTTTCTCCTATATTTTACTTCAGTAGTTTCATAGTTTCAGATTTCACATTTAAGTCTCTATTTGCTTTTGAGTTGATTTTTGTACATGGTGTACAAAGGGTCCAATTATGTGGATGTCCAGTTTTCCCAGCACCGTTCATTGAAGAGACTGTTCTTTCTCCATTGAGTTCTTGGTACATGTATCAAAGATCAGTTAATGTTAAATGTGTGGATTTATTTCTGGGCTCTCTACTCTGTTCCACTGGTCTATATCTCTGTTTTTAGGACAATATCATTTTGTTTTGATTAGCATACCTTTGCAGTAATTTTGAAATCAGGCAGTGTGATGTCTCCAGATTTGTTCTTTTCACTCAAAATTGTTCTGGCTATTCAGGGTATTTTTTTTGTTCCATCTGAATTTTGGGATTGATTTTTCTATTTCTGAAATGTCATTGGAATTTTAATAAGAATTGCATTGAATTTGCAGGTCACTTTTGGTAATATGAACATTTTAACAATATTAATACTTCCAGTACACGAACATGGGATAGTTTTCCATTTATTTGTGTCTTCTTTAGCTTTTTTTTGTCAACATTTTATAGTTTCAGTGTACATGTCTTTCACCTCCTTGGTTAAATTTATTCTTAAGTGTTTTTATGCTATTGTAAATGAGATTTTTCTTGATTTTTTAAAAATAGTTTATTGTTAATGTACAGAAACACTGTTAATTTTTGTAAGTCACTTTTATATCCTACAACTTTACTCAGTTTATTAGTTCTAATATTTTTTTGGTGGAGTTTTTAGGGTTTTCTAAATGACTGTGCCACCCACAGAGACTGTCTTATTTCTTCCTTTCCAATTTTATTTCTTTTCTTGCCAATTGCTTTGGCTTGAAATTTCAATACTGTATTAATTAGAAAGAATGAGAATGGGCATCCTTGTGTTCCCAATTGTAAAGAAAAAGCTTTCAACTTTTCACCATTGAGTATGATGTTAACCATGGGATTTTCAAAAAGTTCACGGAAAATGCATATTATGAAAACACTGTGCATGGGTTTCAAATCTTTTTCACACCAAAACAAACTTGTACTAACTTATTATAATATGTCTGAACAGGATCTAGTTTGAGGTACTAAGAAGAATAAGACATTACTTTGAAAGGAGCCCCTATTAGAGGAACATGAATTCCGCTAAAACTGAAACAAGAACAAACATCAAACTTATGATGAAGCTTGGGTGGAAGAATGGTGAAATCACTTATGCTTTATGAAAACTATATGGGGACAATCCCCACCAAAGAAATCAGCAGTTTAAAAATGGATAGTTTATTTTATGAAGGGACAAAGCAATGTTGAAGATGAAGCCCCAAACAGACCACTCACGTCAATTTGCAAGGGAAAAATTAGTCTTATTTGTGCCCTAACTGAAGAGGACTCATAATTAACAGTGCAAGCAATAGCCAACACCATAGACATCTCAACTGGTTCAGCTTATACAATTCTGACGGAAAAATTAAAGTTGAGCAAACTCTCCACTCGATGGGTGCCAAAATCAATAGAAATTTTAAATAAGTGGGATCAAGATCCTAAAGCATTTCTTCAAAGAATTGTAACAGGAGATGAAATATGGCTTTACCAGTATGATCCTGAAGACAAAGAGCACTCAAGGCAACAGCTACCAAGAGGTGGAAGTGATCCAGTCAAAAGCAAAGCAGACCAGTCAAGAGCAAAGGTCACAGCAACAGTTTTTTAAAATGCTCAAGGCATTTTGCTTGCTGATTTTCTGGAGGGCCGAAGAACAATAACATCTGCTTATTATGAGAGTGTTTTGAGAAAGTTAGCCGAAGCTTTAGCAGAAAAATGCTCAGGAAAATTTCACCAGGGAGTCCTTCTTCACCACAACAATGTTTCTGCTCATTTCTCTCATCAAGTAAGAGTAGTTTTCCAAAAGTTTTGTTGAGAAATCATTAGGCATTCCACCTTAAAATCCTGATTTGTTTCCTTCGGACTTCTTTTTGTTTCCTAACAAATATTTTTATTCCCTAAAAGTAAGAAAATATTTTTATTTCCTATTTAGAAAGTCTTTTTATTTCCTCAAAATCTGTAAGGGTCACCCATTTTTCTTCTGTTAATAATGTAAAAAAGGCTGCATTGGCATGGTTAAATTCCCAGGACACTCAGTTTTTTAGAGATGAACTAAATAGCTGGTACTATCACTTATAAAAGTTTCTTGACCTTGATGGAACTTATGGTGAGAAATAAAGTTGAAATATTTTATTTTTACATTTTATTTCAATTTTTCCACAGACTTTTTGACTCCTCTCATATGGTCTTTATTATGTTGAGATGCATTCTTTCTATGCCCAATTTGTTCAGAGTTTTTGTCATGAAAGAATGTCAAATGCTTTTTCTGCACCTATTGACATGATTATATGATTTTTTTTATCCTTCATTCCGTTAATGTGGTGTATCACATTGATCGATGTGCATGTGTGGAGACATCTTTGCATTACAGGGATAAATCTTATTTGATCATTGCGTATGATCCTTTTCATGTGCTGTTGAATTTGTTTTGCTAGTATTTTGTTGAAGATTTTGGCATCTGTGTTCAGCAGGGCTATTGGCCTGTAATTTTCTCTTGTTGTAGCATTCTTGTCTGGCTTTGGTATCAGGGTAAAGCTGGCTTCATAAAATGAGTTTAGAAGTATTCCCTCCTCTTCAATTTTTTGGAAGAGTTTCGGAAGAATTTAGCATTAATTTTTCTTTAAATGCTTGACAGAATTTACCAGTGAAGTCATCATGTCCTGAAATTTTCTGTTGAAAGGTTTTTAATAATTGATTCAATCTCTTTATTCATTATTGTTCTGTTCAGATTTTCTGTTTATTTGTGCTTCAGTCTTGGTATGTTGTGTATTTCTTGGAATTTATTCATTTCTCCTAGACAATCCAATTTGTTGGTATATAATTACTTGTAACGGTATTTTATAATCCTTCTCATTTCTGAGGTATCTGGCATAATGTCTCCTTTTTCATTTCTAATTTTACTTATTTGAGTCTTCTCTGCTTTTTTCTTAGTCTAGCTAGAGGTTTATCAATTTTGTTTATCTTTTCAGAAAACTAACTCTTAGGTTTATTGATTTCTTAAAATTGTTTTTATAATTTTCTATTTCATTTATTTCTGCTCTGATCTTTATATTTTCTTCTTTCTGCTGACTTCAGGCTTAGTTTCTTCTTCTTCTTCTAGTTCCTTAAGGTGTAAGGTTAGGTTGTTTGAGATCTTTCTTCTTCCTTAATGTAGGCATTTATTGCTATAAACATCCCTCTTAGAACTGCTTTTCCTATACTTCATACGTTTTGATATGCTGTTTTCACTTCCATTTGTCTTGATATTTCTAATTCCCTTCTGATTTCTTCTCTGACCCATTGGTTATTTAAAAGTGTACTGTTTAAATTTCACACATTTGTGACTTTCCCAATTTCCCCCTGTATTTTTTATCTAGTTTTATACCATTGTGGTCAGAAAAGATGCTTGATTTGATTTCAGTCTTTTGAATTTGCTAACACTTGCTTCGTGGCCTAGCATATGATCTATCCTGAATAATATTCCATGTGTGCTTGCAAAGCATGTGTATTCTACTGCTATTGGATGAAATGTTCTGTACATGTCTGTTAGATCCATTTAGTCTATAATATTGTTCAAATCCTCTGTTTTCTTATTGATTTTCTGTCCTGATTATCTACCCATTATTAAAAATTGAGTATTGAGATTCCCCTACTATTACTCTATTGCTTCATTTCTGTTAATATTTGCTTTATCTATTTAGATGTTTTGATTTGGGGCACATATATATTTACAATGGTTATTTCTCTTGATGAATTGACTTATTTACCATTATGTAATGACCTTGTCTCCTGTGATAATTTTTGAATTAAAGTCTATTTTTTCTGATATAAGTATACTCAATCCTTCTCTCTTTTGGTTACCATTTGCATGAAACATCTTTTCCCATCCCTTCACTTTCAGCCTATGTGTGTCACTAAAATTAAAGTGAGTCCTTGGTGGCAGCATACAGTTGAATCTTGTTTTTAAAATTCATTTAGCCATTCTGTCTTTTAATTAGAGAATTTGATCTATTTACATTTAATGTAATTGTTGATAGGTAAGGATTTACTACTGCCATTTTATCAATGGTAGTTTTGTAGGGTTTTGTTGTTGTTGTTCCATTCTTCCTTTTCACTGTCTTCCTTTGTGATTTAGTGTAGATTCATTTCTTGGTTTTTGTTTGTTCATTGTTTTGTTTTTGTAGTGGTATGCTTTCATTCCTTTCTTTGTATCTTGTATATATTTTCTTTTTTCTTTGTACTGCCATGGGGCTTGCATAAAACATCTTGTAACAGTCTAACTTAAGCTGATAAATAACTTCACTTTCTCCATATACAAAAACTCTACACTTCAGTTTATCTTTTACCACATTGTATGTTATTGATGTCACAATTTACATCTTTTTATTTATTTATTTAATTTTTAAATTTAATTTAATTTAATTTTTTTCTTTTTTGAGACGGAGTCTCACTCTGTTGCCCAGGCTGGAGTGCAGTGGCGCGATCTCAACTCACTGCAAGCTCCACCTCCCCTGTTCACACCATTCTCTTGCCTCAGCCTCCCGAGTAGCTGGGACTATAGGGGCCTGCCACCATGCCTGGCTAATTTTTTTGTATTTTTAGTAGAAACGGGGTTTCACTGTTTTAGCTGGGATGGTCTCGATCTCCTGACCTTGTGACCCGCCCACCTGAGCCTCCCCACAATTTACATCTTGTATGTAATACGTATCCATTAACAAATTGTTGTAGCTATAGCTATTTTTAATACCTTTGTCTTTTAACTTTTATACTAGAGTTAAAGCGATTTATGTACCACCATTACATTATTGCAGTATTGTGAATTTCACTGTATTCTTTCATTCATGGTGAGTTTTATGTTTTCATATGTTTCCTTGTTTTTAATTAGTGTCCTTTTATTCTAACTTGAAGAATTCCCTTTAGCATTTCTTGTAATACAGGTCTAGTGGTGATGAACTCCTGCTTTGTTTGGGAAAGTTCTTATCTCTCCTTCCTTTCTGGAGGACAGACTTGAGGGGTATAGGGTTCTTGATTGGCAGTTTTGTTCTTTCAGCACTTTAAATATATCACCCACATCATCCCACTTTCTCTTGACCTGCAAGGTTTCTGCTGAGGAATATGCTTAAGTATTATGGGGGTTCCCTTGTATGTGCTGAGTTGCTTTTCCCTTGCTGCTTTCAAATTTTTCTCTTTGTCTTTAACTTTTAAGAATTTGATTACAATGTGTCTCAGTTAATATCTCTTTACATTTAATATATTTGGGGTTCTTTGGGATTCAAGGATCTGCATGTTTATTTCTCTCTCCAGATTTTGGAGATTTTCTGTCATTATTTCTTTAAATAAGCTTTTGTCCTCTTTCTCTTTCTCTGCTCCTTCTGAAATTCACATAATGAATGAGTGAGTATATTGGTTCACTTGGTGTTTCTTAAGTCTCATAGGCCTTCTTCACTCTTTTTTATTCTTTGTTTTTTTTTGTTCCTCTGATGGGTAATTTCAAATGACATGTTTTTAAGCTCACTGATTCTTTCTTCTGCTTGATTAAGTCTGCTGGTGAAGCTCTCTATGGAATTTTTCAATTAGTCATTGTGATCTTTATCTCCAGAATTTCTGTTTGGTTTTTAATGGTTTATATCTCCTTGTTGAACCTCTAATTTTGTTAGTGTACTGTTTTCTTAATTTTGGTTTAATTGTATTATCTGTGTTCTCTTGTAGCTCAATGAGCTTCTTCAAGATGATTATTTTGAATTTTTGTCACGCAGTTCATACACCTATATTTCTCTAGGGTTTGTTACTTGTACTATATTTTGTTCCTTTGGTAGTATCGTGTTTCCCTGATTATTCATGATCCTTGTGGCTATATGTTGGTATGTGCACATATGAAGAAGTGGACATCTATTCTAATCTTTACAGACTGGCTTCAGCAGGCAAAACCTTTCACCAGTCGGCTCATCCAGAAACTCTGAGTGGGCCATCTAGTGAGGCCTGCAAGTGGGCTTGCTGTTGGAGTCATCAGGCAGGCTGGCCTGGTGCCTTGGTCAGCAGGTGGGTGGGTTTGGTGCTTGGGTTTCAGGGACTATGCCTAGAGCCTAAGTCCATGGGGGTGGTCTGAAGCCTAGGTGAATCCACAAAGGATGGCCTGGTACTGGAGCTGGTCTTGACCCTGAGCCTCTGGGGGCTATCCTAGAGGCAGGGTCTGCAAGTGCTAGCCTGGATACTAAGTACACGGTAGCCAGTCTGGTGCTTGGGTCCATGAGGGTGGTTCTGGAGCCTAGGTGTGCAGGGGCCAGCCTAGTGCCAGTGTCTACCAGGACAGGACTGGATGCTGAGTCCACTGGAGCATTAGGCCGCAGGTGCCAGCCTGGAGCCTGGGGCTTTGGAGCCTAGACTGGAGCTGAGGAAGGCCTGGAGGTTGGAGTGCCAGGAGCTGGACTGGCACTAGGGTGAGTTTGAAGCCTGGTGCTATGGGGCCTGGCCTGGAACTGGGGTCTTTGGGTACAAGTCTGGCACTGGAGCTGGCCTGGAGCCTGGGACTGTGGAGGGGAGCATGAAGCCTATAGCTGCAGGGGCAGCCTGGAGCCTGGGCCACTATATTTAGTCCGGGTTCTCTAGAGGGACAGAACTAGTAGGAGTGATAGATAGGTAGATGATGATAGATAGATGATAGATAGATAGATAGATAGATAATAGATAGATAGATAGATAGATAGATAGATAGATAGATAGATAGATCGACAGACATATATATGGGAGTTTATTAAGGAGTATTAACTCACACAATCACAAGGTCCCACAATAGGCCATCTCCAAACTGAGGAGCAAGGAAGCCAGTCCAAGTCCCAAAGCTGAAGAACTTGGAGTCTGATGTTTGAGGGCAAGAAGCATCCAGCACAGGAGAAAGATGTAGGCTGGGAGCTTAAGCCAGTCTATCCTTTTCATATTTTTTCTACCTGCTTTATATGCTGGCTGATTAGATTGTGCCCACCCAGATTAAGGGTGGGTCTGCCTTTCCCAGCCCACTTACTCAAATGTTAATCTCCTTTGGCAACACCCTCACAGACACACCCAAGATCAATACTTTGCATCCTTCAATCCAATCAAGTTGACATTCAGTATTAACCATCACAGCCACTGAGGCAGAACTGGAGCCTGAGGGTATAAAGGCCAGCCTGGCGCTGGGTTAGTCTGGGGTTATGAGTGCTGACCTGACACTGTGTTTCACTGGGGTGGGCCTGAGGCCAAGGTCCACAGCAAAGTTGGATGCTCACTTCACTCTCCTTCCTCCATACAGATGATATCTCTCTCCCTGCTATGCTGCCCAGGCTTGGGGGAAATGTAACACAGGTAATGTAAAACTGTCCTTCCTATCCTCTTCAATGTGTCTTTTGTTATTTCTGCACTGCATCCAGGTGCTAGAATCTCTCACCTGGATTCTTTAGCTCTTGTGAAGATATTTTTGTGCATGGATAGTTGTTCAAATTGATGTTTCTGCAAGGGGACATGCAGTGGAAAGTCCTATTCTGCCATCTTACTGACATCACTCTTAGTACTAAATATTTAGTCTCAATCGTAAATTGCCTTAAAGTTTGTAACTGAGTGGGAATCTGCTGCTTCCTAAAACGTGTCCAGTCCAATGTTCCTAGTTCTGAACACTTATCTGAAATTTGTGAGTGGAGAATTTCTGGTTTGTCTTCATTCCTTCATTGCTCCATGTGATCAAAACTAGTGTTTGTTGACAGCATATCACCTCTTTCCTGGCCTGTCATGGCTATCAGACTCGGCAATGCTGCCGTCATTTACAGAGACCAAACCCCATTCCAAAGTTTTCCAGTGGAGCAGTAATTGTGAAGGGCAGAAAAGTAGTAAGGGCATAGACCTACAACAATCAGCATTGCTATGGTCCCTGATAGATACCTCTTTTTTTCACTACTTTAGGATGAGGTCTGAAGAGCTGAAGAGATAACAAAAGCTGTAACTCAGAGAACTGTAGCACCCACACAAGGAAAAACAGAAGTGTTTAAAACCCTAAAAACCTCATCTGACTTGTAGTTAAATCACAAGTGTTGATTTTTAAAATTATTGAGGAAGATGGGATTTTCAGGTATTCTTGACAGTTTTCTTTTATCTAATAGACTCTTAAAGCTGGGAGGAATGAACAAGCCTGATTCCTTCATTTAATTGGAGAGGAAACAGAAGCTCGGTGAGCAAAAATAACTTGTCCAGAATATAACTAATTGGTGTATATCTTAGCCTAGTTTACCCCCAAAAGCAGAGTCTGGGGCCAGGGCTTACATGCTAGTTGCACATTTTAGAAAATTATCCCAAAGAATAGGAAAGGGGCCCTGGGAAAAGTGTAGTAGAGAAGGAGAGAATGCTAGTTTCTGTCCCTGTTATCAAGGGTTTCCCCATGGGGTGCTAACTCCCTCATACTTCCTGGCTTCTGAGCATCAGAATGGCTGAGCAGGTGCCCCAGGGTGACCTAGGGCAGACAGGAAAAGATGCACAATATGCCACTGAGGAGAGATGCTCCAGTGTTTCATCCACTCCCCCATCCATCACTAACCAATGGGGAAAGCTGTGAGCAAAGGGTGAAAGGTAGGTCACAATATGGAATTCAAATTCACGAGTATTAACGCTTGTTATAAAATATTGCCTTTCAAATAGGACTGCCAGAATTCCAGACTACTGAAAGATAAGGTATGCATTTAACAATAAGTATGAAAATTAGAATGAACTACATCAGCAGTAACTCACCCAGCATCTTAGATGTCTGTGTTTACTCACTTCTGTTTACTTCTTAGGCACACTGCCCTGGTTAACACTTCAGATATCAGAAGAGATACATCTTTTTTTTTTTTTTTTCATTGATTCACTTAAGCAGCCCAAGGGAGCACTCAAGAATTCTCAGATTTTCTCAGCACACAGCCCCTTTTATTACCCCCTCTCGACTGTCACATCAGAAAATCCAAACAGAATAAATGAGGGCAATGAGACAGCACTTGAGAAGTCACATGCCCCTGCCCCAAATATCCACATTGTTATGTCTTCATGGAGTTCTTAAGCACTTTCAGAATTTTCCATCTTCAATAATTAGTGTGTAATAAGAATATCTGTAAACATTTTAGTGATGGGTTATGTCTTTATTTCACAGCTGATGGGGACTTTATTTTTGCCAACTCAAGTACATAGCTGACCTCAATCACCATTCTCATTTTTCATTTGTCTCAAGACATGAAATGGCAACAAATTGTACGTTATAATTTTGCAAGATTTTTGTTTGAATTGTCAATACATGTGTTGTTAAATGCCGTTAACCTCTCTACACCTTTAGTTATTAGCACTATTTGATTTGATATTTTTAAAAATTATTTACTTACATGCTTATTTGTATTTTTTTTTTACCATTTCTCTTATTTTTACTTGTTTATTTAAATTATTTCTGAACATGTATGATCAATCTGACAGAAGATAAATTCGATAATCCTTCCCTCCTGGTGAAGATTTTTTTTTTTTCTGTTCTCTTTGCCTCCTTGTCTGTTGAACTTTGATGTCTCCTAGACCCAGCTCAAATGTCACTTTTCCTTGAACCCTTCCTTATTCTGCTAATCAGATTTATTCCTTCCCTTCTCAGTGATACCATCACCCTGTGATCCTTCTTCAGTTATAGCACTGATGACATTCCATTGCAATTTATTGAGTGTGATGCTTGGTGAACAATTTATTTCTGGAGAGGAGAGTCCACTAGTAACCATCTCAGGGTCTTGATGTAAGCATATTATAAATATTTGTTTAATTAATTTTATCAAACTTCCTCTCTCCAAAGATGAACAGTTGACAGCCTTCCTATAACCAGGTACCAATCTCCCCGAAGAGGTAAAAGCAAGCTGTAACTAATAACATGTTCACAAGAGTTTCCCCCAGAAACCGACTCTGAGACAAGAATTCTAGTTCCGCTGGTTTACTTTGGAAGTAGACTCAATATTCAGAGTGATAGAGTGGGGAAATGAGGCAGGGAAGGGAAGGCAGCTACCACAGGGTGGTTGAAGAGTGTGTTCCTACTGTGATCTCTAAGGCTCAATAAGACACTCTAGAAGAGTGCAAACAGCATGCCTCAGATCATACCCCACCTGATGCACAAGGAAGACAGAGCATTTATCCACCAACTCCTCAGCATTTTGGTTGTGAACTGCTCCTGGGAGCACTGACTCCCTAGCAGTTCTGGCCACTTCTGTGCATAGGCAGTGCATACCTCTGAAGCCACAGAAAACCCTCAGGCAGAGAGTGCAAGGGCATACAGTGGGCAGTGCATACTGAAGGACAAGTGCTGAATAGAATCAGCAAGGCATCCAATCCAGCACAAGCCTTCCAGCTTTGGCCAGCTTTGACCATGAGAAGTTCCTTTCTGAGACTGAACTAAACCCTCTGGTCTGGTTCTGCCCCATGGGGCCACACAGGAAAAAATCTAGATTTGATTTCAGATTCAATTTATATAATGGTTACTGGTTTACTCCATGTTTTCTATTTTAATTTCAGTAAATTATATTCTAGAAAATTATCTACCTCATCTAAGTTTTCAAATTTAATGACACTGTATTTTAGTATTTTCTTAGGTTTCCTACATCTCTATTGTAACTATAGTTATGTCTTGTTTTGCTCTTTTAACAAATTGTGTTTTCCAAAAATGGCCACAGCAGTATTTCCAGTCTCAAATGCTCTTTCAGAACCTTGCCACTCTTTATGAAGTGGTAGAGTATATGCCCCTTCCCCTTGAACCCTGGAAAGGACTTGGTGATTACCTTGATAAATAAAATGCAGATGATTCTCCTCTCCCATGATGACTTGTCATGTCCAAAGACAATTGCTATATTCCCTGTCATCCCAGACTTACCTTCGGATGCAAAAACCTACCATGCTACCTGCCTGTCCTTGAACATCAACACTGGGACCATTTTTGAAGAAACAGAAGGTTTGAGAGAGGCGATTTTAAATATATTACATTATAAATAGGAATCCTGAGAGCAACTTCCTACATCCTTATTCTACCTTTCTACTCTAATGCAAATGGAGACTTGGAATGTCTTCAATGACATTGTGTGATAAGGTGTTTGAGCAGCTGGTTTATGGTTCATGTTCCTTTACAGCATGGTTTTGAATAATGCAGTTAATCCTGAAGTGTTATTAAAACATCAGATTAGCCTCTGACAGTACAAGGTGACCTGGTCAGTTATAGCACAGAATCCTAAGGCAAAAAAGCGGGCTTACTGTTGTATCCATGCCAGGGATCTGTCTCGAACTCTTCTCTTTCCTCTGGGAGGTGTCAGGTTTACTCATTTATTTATCTATCTCTGCCTTGCCCAATAATAAGAAAAAGTTTGCAGCAACTTACAGAAATACATAATTTCAAATAACATAAGTGAGAAGTGGGAACAAAGGGAAAAGTCAGAAGTAGCCAAAGAGTGGGTATATGCACACAATGAGAGCCAAAAGGCCCTCTGCCAATTGATGAGGAGCACAGATTTGGATCCAGACATCCTGAGGTAAGAGGAGAGAGGGAATTGCAGCCATTCAGCTATGCCACAGACATCTCTAAGAAAAAAAAAGTCAAGCCAAGGGGTGAGGAAAAGAACAGCACAGGAGCTTAAGCTCGGCAATTTGAAGGTCTTCCAAGTCAGATCACTATTTAAAAAATATGTATTTATTTTAAATCTTTTCTGGACACGTGGTGTCTATATACAGTTTTAAAACATGGGAAACAAAACTACATATTGATTAGGGGTATGTGTGTGTATATATGTAGATATATACACACACATAAATATACATACATATCCCAAATCTCCATTTGCATTGGAGTAGAGAGGTAGAATAAGGATGTAGGAAGTTGCTCTCAGGATTCTTATTTATGATGAAATATATTTAAAATCACCTCTTTCAAACCTTCTGTGTCTTCTAAAATGGTCCAGTGTTGATTGTCAAGGACAGGCAGGGAGCATGGTAGGTTGTTGTATCAGAAGGTAAGTCTGTCAAATGACACGGAATGGTTATACACATACACATATGTGTGTGTATTTAAAGTATAAAGATATGTGTCCACCAAATTAAAGGTGAGTAAGAAAGAGAGAATCAGGTTCTCAAAGAGCCTTCAATTGTGTCAATAATATTTTATTCCTTATGTTGAATGATGGCTACATAGAAGTTTGCTATGCTATTCTTTGTACTTTTCTGTGACTCAGAAATATTTCACAGTATGAATTTTATGCTGACTGTTAGAGAGACAAAAATGGAGGTGGTAAGACCACTAAGGAGTCTATTAATGTTGTGTTGGGCAGAAATGAAAGTAAATTGGACTAAAGTGAAAGTAGTGAAGAAAGTAGACAGATTTAATATATGGATTTGAGGTAAAGCCAAAGAGACCTGCCAATGGATTGAAGTGTGAGGAAAATAGAAGAGTTGGAACTAAGTTTCTGGCACCATAAATACAGGAATGGTGCTGAGATGTGATACTATGGGGATGACTTAGAGGGGACAGTTGGGGCTAGAATGGGAGGGTATAGTAAACACTAGCTCTCTTTGGACATACAAAGTATGGGATGTCTAACAGACAAGCAAGTGAAGATGTTGAGTTGGTGGTTGAATATATGAGTCTAAAACCCAGAGTAAAGAACCAATTGGCTGATTAAAACCTAAGAGTCATCAACACATACATTTCATTATACATGAGATTATAGGAGATCAACAATAGAATCCGGATAGAGAAGAGGGCCAAGGAAAGAACTTTGGGCATTCTAATATTTAGAGATCTGGAACAGAAGCAGCAGCCAGCAAAGTAGACTAAGAAATGGGGTGAGGTAGAAAAAAAAACCAAAAAACAAAAAACAAGAAGAGTGCGTTATCTCAGAATCAGGTGAAGCAGAGTTTCAAAGGAGGAGTGGTCAATTGGATCAAATGCCACTCAGACGTCAAAGGAGGACAGAAAATTGACTCTCTGTCAGTTTTGGGAAGACATAGGTCTTAGTAAAAGCCTTCTTGGTGTGGATTGATGAGAATGAAAGTGTGGATGGAGTGACTGAGGTGAAAACGGGAGGCAAGGAATTTGGAAAGTTTGTTTGTATTCAAATATTTCCATGAGTCTTGTTGTGACTGGGAACAGAGAAATGAGGGGAGGAGGTAGATAGCTGGAAGCCAGTGCCAGGTCAAGAGGGTTTTATGTAAGATAGAAGATTAAGGTTTGTACGTATGAGAATAACCTAGTTGAAAGGAAAAAGTTTTCGTGTAGGAGAGAAAGTGGACACTTACAGTAGGGAAATCCTTCAGCAAAAGGCAGATAGGATCCAGGGTAGAATGCAAAGCTTAGAAAAGAGATAACACAAGTTTTCCGTTGTAACAGTGGGGTACAAATTCAGGCAGAGTAGCAGACTGCCATGGTCTGAAAATGTCCCCAGAAATTCAAGTAGAAACTTAATCCCCAATGCAACAGCATTGAGAGGTATGGCCTCTAGGAGGTGATTGAGTCATGAGGGCTCCTCCCTCATGAAGTGGATTAGGTGCCCTTCTAAACAGACTTGATGGAGGGAGTCTTACCCCTTTTTGCCCTTCTGACATCTGCTATGAGAGGATCCAGGGTTCCTTCCCTCTAATGAATGCAGCATTCAAGGTGCTATATTGGAAGCAAAGACTGGACCCTCACCAGACACCAAACCTGCTGGCATCTTGATCTTGGACTTCTCAACCTCCAGAACTAGAGGAAATAAATTTCTGTTCTTTAAAAATATTACCCAGCTTAAGTATTCTGTTATAGCAGCACAAAATCAACTAAGACATAGACCAGAAGGTAGAAAGATAAGATAATTCTCATCTAATAAAATCATTTTTCTCTATGAAGTCGAAATTGAGGCCATTGAGAGGTGAGAGGCTGTTGGAGGCTTAAGAAAAGAAGTAACACAGCTGTTTGGGAGAATAGAAAAATACGTTTATTGGGGAAGAGTAGCAGGAGTATCCGCAGGGATTGAGTGTCCATTTGAGATCTGAGGTCGTAAATTTGAAGTTAACATAATTTTCTCCAGTAATATTTAGCTTCTTGGCTACAAACAGAATAAGAAGAAAACTGGGTTTAACCAGTTCATGTTTCCAGGGGTAATAATGGAGGGACACAAGAGCAAAGGGTGTGTCCAAGGGGATGATTATACCGTGCTGTCCATGTAACCTAAGGAGGGGAGATAGGGAAATAGTGAAGGATGATGGTAAAGGTAAAAATCAAAGACTTAGAAGTTTCAGTAAATTTAGGTATTTTCTACCATAAGAGAACCAGAGCAGTGAGATAGAAGTAAAAGGCAATGGTAATCAGATAGTGGAATATTTAAAGTAAAGAGTTAGGTCATGATTTGCTTCTTATGAAGGATAAAGTCTAGACTAGAAATGAGTGAGTGTCTGAGGTGCAGTGAGGAAAGAATGGTGACAAAGAAATAAACAAAATCCACAGCGATCTAAAAAGGCACACTCATAAAAAGAATTAAAATTAAAGATAAAAATGCCAAATAATCTCAACATGAGAAAAGATTTCAGAGAAGTGAAGAGGAAGATGGTAGAGAGGCTATGGGAATAAAAATATGCAAATGTTTCATTCTTATTTGGAGAGAGGACATAAACCCTGATCGACTTTAGACATTGATCAAAAAATATTTAATGTATTTGTTCAAAAATTAAGGGTAACCAGTAACAGTATATAAATGCTCAAATCATTAAGAAGGAAAAGTATAAAAGAAGTTGCAATTAATTCACTAAAAGGCAGAATGGGGAAAGAAAACATGGTACATAGGAAACTAAAGTTAGATGTCAGGAATAAGTCTGTGTTTGTATAAGCAATTGTAATGAATGTAAATGATGGGGACAGGAGGAGAGGACTTCCGAAAGGGCTGAGGGAAAAGCTTGGAAAATCCTTTCATTAAAAATAAACAGTAAAACTGGAAAAAGTTGTAATAAATAATCATTTAAAGATTCTGGAGATGGACCAAAAAGCATATAACAAATGGAGAAGTACTGCCTCATATTAACATGACTCAAGAAGAAATAGAAAGTTTAAATAGATTTTAATTTTCCCCATAAATAAAAGTACAGATGGCGTCACTACTTTTTTTTTTTTTTTTTTTTTTTTTTTTGAGACCGGGTTTCTCTCTGTTGTCCAGGCTGGAGGGCAGGGGCATAATCATTGCTCACTGCAAACTCGAACTCCTGAGCTCAAGCAATCCTCCCACCTCAGCCTTCCCGGTAGCTGGGACTACAGGTGTGTGCCATCATGCCCGGTTAATTTTTTAATTTTTTAAGTAGAGATGAGGTTTTGCTATGTTGCCCAGGTTGGTCTTGAACTCCTGGGCTCAAGTGTTCCTCCTGTCTCTGCCTCCCAAAGTGTTGGGATTTCAGGCATGAGCCACTGTGCCTGGCCAATTCACTGATTAATTCTACCAAAATATTTTAAAAATTAACATCAATCCTTCACTGAATCTATAGATTTAACACAATTTCTATCAAAATTTCAGCTGAATTATGCTTTTTTTTGCAGAAATTTTCAAGCTGATCCTAAAATCTTTATGGCAATACAAATGATTCAGCATAACCAAAAGGATCTTTAAAAAGCAGAACAAAATAAGAGGGCTTACAAGCTCCAATTTCAAAACTCACTAAAAATCTACGATAACCAAGACAGTATGGTACAGGTAAAAGGACAGACATACAGAATTGAGCATACAAAAATAAACCTTTATACTTATGATCAAGAAATGTGTCAAGGCAAGTCAATAGGTAATGAATAGGTTTTTAACATATGGCACTCAAACAACTGGATATCCACATGCAGAAAGATGATTTTACGCTGTTATCCTACACCATAAAACAAAAATTAACACAAAATGGATCATAGATCTACATATAAGGACTAAAGTCATAGCACTTTTAAATCATGAGAAAAATCTTTATAATTTAGCATTAGACAGATATTTCTTAAATATGATATCAAAAGAACTATCCATAAAAAAGTGATAAATTTGACTTCTCCAAAATGAAAAACGTTTTACTTCAAAGACACCATAAAGAAAATGAAAAGACAAGCCACAGATCATGAGAAAATATTTGCAAATCATATACCTGATAAGATACTTATATCAAGAATATATAAAGAACATTTACAATTCAATAATAAAGGGCATATAATTGTAATGTTTTCAACAATGTTTCATAGTTTTCAGAGTATGTTTGTACTTCTTTTGTTAAATTTATTAAGTTTTGTATTCTTTTTGTGAATGAAATTTTTAAATGTTTATTTTTAGATTAACTGCAAGTATATAAAAATACAACTGATTTTTGTATATTGATTTTGTACCCTGCAACCTTGCTCTAAAAAACTGTCACAACTATTAGTTCTACAAAGAAAAGAACAACAGACACTGGGGCCCACTTGAGGGTAGAGGGTGGGAGGAGGGAGAGGAGCAGAAAAAATAACTATTGGGTACCAGGCTTAATACCTGTGTGATGAAATAATATGTACAACCAACCCCTGTGATATGAGTTTACCTATATAATAAACCTGCACATGTACCCCCAAACCTAAAAGTTAAAAAAATAAGCATCATGACAGATTTTTTAAAAAAGAACTATTAGTTCTAATAGCTTTTTAGTGGATTTCTTAAAATTTTATATACAAGATCATGTCATCTGCAAATAGAGATAGTTTTGTTTCTTTTTTTTCCCAATCTGGATGCTTTTTTTTTTTTTTTTTAATAACACAGTCTTCCCTAGTTGTCCCGGCAAGATGCCTCATATTATATGATTCATTTTTGTAAAATGTCCAGAAAAGGAAAGTTTATAGAGACAGAAAGTAGGTTAGTAGTCATCTAGGCCTGAGAGTGGGAATGGAAAGTAACTGCAAATGGGTACAAGATATATTTTTGTAATGATAAAAATGTTCTAAAATTGAAAGGAAGAAACAATTGTACAACTCTGTGCATTTACTAAACATCACTTAATTGTACACTTAAAGCAGGTAAATTTTAAAACTGTTTAAAACATTTAAAAAATATAAATATGTTAAATTCATCACTTAAAAAAAGGAGATTCTCAGATTGGGTTTTAAACATCCAGCTATGTTGTTTAAGATGACACACATAAAATAATAATTTCTAATATTTACTAAGCATTTACATTGTTCTCTATGTTTAATCCACACAAATTTATGAGGTAGAACTATTATTATTCTCATTTTATAGAGGAGGAACTAAGGCACAAAGGGTTCAAGTAAATTGCTAAAGGCTTCTGAACCAGGTAATGACAAAGATGGGCGTTGAATCCTACTCACTAGTTTATATGGCTTCTCTTAAGTGGGAGTGTTTAAAATAAAGAAATAGAAAAGATAAGTCAAGAAAATTGTAAACAAAAATAAAACGTGTTAATATCATAAAATTAACGTCAAGGTAAAAGACATTAAAAGAGAAGTATTTCATATTGATAAAAAGCCCAACTACCAAAAGATACATCAGATATAAACCTTTACACTTACAATATACAAAGCAAAAATGATAGAAATTCTAGGGGGGGAATCTACAAGTTTACCATCAGAGAGGAATATTTGTTTATCTCTCTCATAAATTAAGCAAAACCTCAAAGACATGGAGAATTTCGGGGTTTTTGTTTGTTTGTTTTTTGTTTGTTCTTTTTCTGAGATAGAGACTCACTCTGTTGCCCAGGTTGGAGTGCAGTAGCACAATCTCGGCTCACTGCAACCTCTGCCTCCTGGGTTCAAGCAATTCTCCTGCCTCAGCCTCCTGAGTAGCTAGGACTACAGGCGTGTGCCACCATACCCGACTAATTTTTGTATTTTCAGTAGAGATGGGATTTCGCCGTATTGGCCAAGCTGGTCTCAAACTTCTGACCTCAAACTCCTGACCTCAAGTGATCTGCCTGCCTCGGCTTCCCAAAGTGCTGGGATTACAGGCGTGAGCCACTGCACCTGGCCAACATGGAGAATGTGAATGCTGTAGTAAAAAACTTTATGAGAAAAGAAAGAGAACAAGGAAGTTTTATCAAACCCACATAAAATTTCCACAAAAGTTACCATGCATTAAACCCCTTATACATACACAAACACACAAGTAAAATCTCAACAAAAAAAATTCCCCAAAGCAGAAATTATATAGGCCATATTCTCTGACCACAATGCTATAAAATTAGAAATCAACATTTAAAGGATAGCCAAAAAATCTATTTGCTTAGGAATATTTAAACAGTTTTAAATACAATTTTTGGATAAGAGGAAGAATTAACATGGAAATTATTACTATTTAAAAGTGAACAAACATGAGAATACCACACATCAAAAGCAGCTCTCAAAGGAAAAGTTACAGCTTTAAATGCATATGTTAGAAAACTAAAACTCTTAAAAATAAATGAACTGAGCCTAATACCCAGAAAATTATATAAAAGCTCTACAGACTAGTTCCAAAGGAGTAGAGAAATTTAATACTGATAAAAGCAGAAATTAATAGGCTAGAAAACAAAAGAATAATCAATAAACTTGTTCATTTAACAGACCAACAAACAGGTAAACCTCTGGCAAATCTAATCAAGGAAACAAATTTAGAAGACATGAACAATACAAATGACAAAAATGGAGGATGAGTCCAAGAGGAGATTTTTATAAATTAAGACACTACATGTATAAAAACATAATAACAGCAAATTTGAAAATCTGTGTGTAATGGATGATTTCCTGGGGAAAAATACATTTTAAAAATTAATTCAACAAGAAGCAAAACCTGAATAGATAGATATTGACTGAAGAAAAAGAAAAGGTAGCTAAATAACTTCCCTAGAGCAGGCACCAAGTTGAGATTATTTAAAAACAAATTATGCCAAACTTTAGAAATATATATGCCATCTGTTCTATCTATTCTGTTTCTAGGAATCCTACAGAAATGCTCAAAGAGGGGCCAGGAGCGGTGGGTGGCTCATGCCTATAATCCCAGCACTTTGGGAGACCGAGGCGGGCAGATCATGAGGTCAAGAGATCGAGACCATCATGGCCAACGTGGTGAAACCATGTCTCTACTAAAAATACAAAAATTAGCTGGGCATGATGGTGCACGCCTGTAGAACCAGCTACTCGGGAGGCTGAGGCAGGAGAATCGCTTGAATCCAGGATGTGGAGGTTGCAGTGAGCTGAGATTGCGCCACTGCACTCCAGCCTGGTGACAGAGTGAGACTCCATCTCAAAAAAAAAAAAAGAAAGAAATGCTCAAAGAGTTATGCACAAAAATGTTTCTGGCTTTATTTTAATTTTTTGGATTTTTTAGAGACAGGGTCTTGTTCTGTCATCCAGGCTGGAGTGCAGGCGTGTTTATAGCTCACAGCAGCCTCAAACTCCTGGGCTCAAGCAATCCTCCTGGTCCCGAGTAGCTGGAACTACAGATGAGCACCACCATGACTGGCTAATTTTTATTATTTTTAATTTTTATTTTATTATTTAATCTTATTGTTTTGTAGAAATGGGGTCTTGCTTTGTTGCCCAGTCTGGTCTTGAACTCTTGGCCTCAAGTGATCCTCCTGCCTCAGTGTCCCAAATTGCTGGGATTACAGGCATGAGTCGTTAGTCCTTGCCTCTTGCTTTGAGATTTACAATAGCCAAAGAAGTGGAAGCAATCTACATTCCCCATCAAAAATGGAGTATTTAATAGAGTGTGGATAATTAATAATAATATTATTAATAATATGAAAGAATACTATGCAGCCTTTGTATTCAACCTGTATGTATATATACAGAATTCAACCTCTATGTATATACACAGAAAGATCTTCAAAACATATCAGTTGGTAAAAAAATAAATCAAATTTAAAAACAGCAGTTTTATACAATCCTATAATGTTGCAATAGAAAAGTAGATCTGTGAATATATATCCATTTTTGTAGAAATGGGCTGTGAGGATGCTCACTCGCTTCTTCTTCAGGGGTGGGCTTAGATACCATGGCACGAAGGGGAAATGCTGCACATTGAGAATACAGTCATCCCTCAGTATTGTCAGGATGCTCAAGTCCCTGATAGAAAATGGGGAACTATTTGCATATAACCTATGTACATCCTCCTGTGTATTTAAAATGATCTCTACTTATAATACCTAATACAATGTAAGTGCTATCTAAATAGTTGTTCTAGTGTATTTCCTATTTGTACTATTTTTTATGTTTTTTTATTGGTTTCTTTTTTCAAATATTTTTTATCTGCAGTTGGTTGAATACAGGATGCATAACCCACACAGTTGGAGGGCGGGTTGAATGTATACAAGGTATTGCTTGTGTAAGTAACTATAAAAATAAAATGAAGCATTCAAGTGGAAGACAGAGATTTCCCACAAGACAACCTTTAATACTCGTTCCAGATCTAAAATTCTATGACTCGCCCCTGTCATGGAGCCTTCCAGACCAGACCATTACAAAGCAAACAGCTGTTTACATTTAACATTCTATCCCCTGGCTGGGCCAGAGCAAATTACTACTTTTCATGTTCTGCCCTTCAAGCGAGAAGGCATTGGCATCTCCGAGTAGGTTCACTCCAAAGACACTTTTCTTCTTTCTGCCATTGTTCCCACTTGGCCCCTTAAACTCCGCAAATTAAGAACTCCTGTGGTAAGACTGGTGGCTGTCTTGTAAAATGTTAAGTTCCCTTCTGACTGAAACACAAAACACTGTTGTTTTGCAGAGACTAGAACTAAAGGAGCCACCCGACCTGCCCCTAAGGGAAAGGAGGTGGGTCTGGGGCTTTGCAGGCATAACCAACAACCCTGACTGCTGGACTCAGCTCTGAATTCATTGGCAGCATCAGCCCACTCCTCCATTCCGTCCCTGATTCTCTCTAGTTAAGTGACCTATGAGCCTGAGACTTGGCTCCATTCCCTAATGCTTTGTGCTTTTATTGACCATTTCCAAGGAGCTCCACTCCTTGTCAGTCAGTGGTGCTATGGCATGAAAATGAGCCTCACAGATACCAGTAGCTCATTTTTGCTTTGAAGCAGGCTATCCCAAAACTTAGCAGCTTAAAACAACTACCATTTATTTAGCTCACTATTCTGAGGGTCACCAGTTAGGCTGAACTCAGTTGAGTGACTATTCTGGTGTCAGCTGAGCTCTCTCATGAGCCTGCAGACAATGCAAGTCATTCAGGTCGCTCTTTTTTCTGGGAAGAGCTTGCTATTAGCTAGGTGACAGGGTGGTCAGGACACATGTCTTTCATTCTCCAGCAGGCTAGCCCGGTCATGTTCACATGGTGGTGGCACCTGTACAAGAAGGTTAAAAGGCCATTTCTAGGCATTAAATATTCAAGTTAAGACAAAGATGAAACCCCACCCTATCATTTACCTTCCTACTAAATGTCTCAGGACAAGCTTGTAGTTGTCAGAGATTATTCCAAGTTCCATGAATTCCAATGTTTTAGCTCATCAAAGATCATTTACTTCAACCCCTCTGTACCCAGACTCCAGTATGGATTATATACCTCTGGGAGGCTAGGAACAGCTTGGAGGAATAAAAAAAATACCCTTTATTCAAGCTCAGGTAATAACAGCCCATTCTTAGTTATTCATGAGCGCCGTGATCAGGATTTTATTCCTTGGGAGAATTCAGGATCAAGGGTTCTTTGAAGGAGATGGAAGAAATCGAGTTAAAAACCTGAGATTTGCAAATAGACGCTGCCCACAAAGGCTGGATATTAACATTCAAGGGCACCTTCTGGGTTGCTGGTCTTAACTTCTTGACTAAATTTTAAAACCTGCAGGTTTTAAGATATCTGATGGGGCAAAATACAAATCTGCCCATTGGATATATCATGGCAGCTCTTTTTTCTCCCCAAACACCATCTGCCTGATTTCCCACAGTTCCTGAGCTCCTCCTCAGAAAGTCGGGAGGTAAAGATGGTGCCAAGAATGCCCTTTGCTGGCATCTCCGGTTTTAAGCCCAGAGAGTTGCCTATATGATCTGCCTCTGACCCTAAGAATTCATGTGCTCTGGATGCTCATGGTCTAATTAGGAGCTACAAAGAGATATTCCAGTATTTGTAATGCAAAAAGGTAACATCTATAATGAAGTATGCACAAAATAGGAACAAGGAAGGGTTGGACCAGTCATCAAGTAGGAGAGAGAAAACAGAGGTAAAGATTCAGAGGGGAGGAAAAGCTTGACTGATTCTCAGGAGGGCATATGTGTCAATGTTACTCATGCATAATGTCAGGTGGGGAGATGGACACAGACTGGGGGTGGAGGCAGGAAATGAGGCTACAAAAGTCATCACTGCTCAGATCAAGGAGGATCTTTGTCCAGGCACAGTGGCTCACACCTGTAATCCCAGCACTTTGGGAGACGATGGCAGGTGGATCACCTGATGTCAGGAGTTCGAGACCAGCCTGGAAACCCCATGTCTACTAAGGATGCAAAAATTAGCCAGGCATGGTGGTGGGTACCTGTAATCCCAGCTACTCAAGAGGGTGAGGTTGGAGAATAGCTTGAACCTGGGAGGCAGAGGCTGCAGTGAGCTGAGATCACGCCACTGCACTCCAGCCTGGAATGACAGAATGAGACCCTGTCTCAAAAAAAAAAAAAAGGTCTTCACAGTCATGCTAAGCATCGGGAGCCATTGAAGAAATAAAGCAGAGTAGATGTCATTATCTTTTTATTTAAAAAATACTACGCATTGGGTGAAAAGAGAGGCATTCAAGGCACCACTGTAATTAACCAGTCAAAACACGGTTCAATTCCAATGAAGATAGAGAGGGAAAAGAACAGACATGAGAGAAGCCTAGCAATAATAAATGGGATTTGGTGGCTGGTTAGATATAAGCTGGAAGAAAAAATGTCACCAAAAATTTTGATGACATTTTTACTTGGGCCACTGTGCAGGTGATAGTATCCTTGGCTAAGTTAAGGAATACAAGAGGAGGAGTAGGTGTTGAGACATGTTGGGATGGAGGCAGTAAAGGATAAGATCTGATTGGCACACTGAGTTTGGCCTCTGTGGAAGGGTTATCAAGGTGGAACAGAAGCCTTGGTCCTATGGTTCTAGGGCATAGGGGAGCAGCCTGGGATGCCAGCAGGATTTTTAGTTAAGCTGAAACAAAGAATACTTAGAGACAGGGTATGGAGCAAGAAATAAAAGAGCCAAGAACTGAGCCCCTGGGAACAAAACACTTAATGGGGCCAGAGGAAATGGGAGCTGAGAAGGAAACAGAACCACAGAGGGGAGTGGCCAGTCAGTGTCATCTGCTGCTGCAAAACTGGGAAGATAAGCCTGAAAGCATTCACTGTGTTAGCCACATGGAGGTCACTGGTGACGTCAGTGGGAGCTTTCATAGTCAGACAGGGCTCTGTTCCAGGGAGCTAGGAGTAAGAGAGGGGTCAGAATGGGGAGACAGCTGGTAGAGATGACACTTTAGAAACGTGGTGTAAACGTAATGAAGATATATGACATTAGGTGGAGGCGCATACAGAGTCTAGGAAGGACTTTGCTTTAAAGGAGATTTAATTCTGCTTAAGTGTTATTGGGAAAGTAGGAATAATAATACTACCCTCATAGGATGATTGTAAGGGTTAAACTGCAGCATGCATGTAAGGTGTTTAGCAGGGTGCCTGAACATGGTAAGTGTCCAATAAACAGTGGCTATAATATCATTAATAATAACAATAATAACAGTTGTACACAAAACACCACCAGAAGGCAGGTTGAGGACACAGCCCAGAAAAGGCACAATTGACAGCACAAAGAGGCAGGAAGGGAAGGGATCCTGAATGCAGGCGAATAAACTATGTATAAAGAAAATGAGATTCATTCATTCAACAACATGTATCAAGCAGTTACTTTACCAGGTACTTTACCAGGTGCTGGATATATAAAAGAAAACAAGAAAAACACTGCTTCTGCCCTCAAAGAGTTCACACAGCCCAGCAAAAGAGATGTATAGTAAATCAACCATTACAAAGTGGTGGGATGGACTGAAAATCAGGGTTCAGTAGAAACCCAGCAGGAGACCCTAACCTAGCCTTGGCCAGCAGAGGTGAGGGTGCACAGGAAAGATTTTCTGGAAGAAGTGATATCTAGCCTTAGACCTGATTTCCCTAGACAGGAGACAAGCAGCAACAGCACAGGAGGGAAGAGGAGGAGACAAGGTGCAATAGAGTTTGCAGTAAATAGGGGTAAAAGTGGAAGAATTCATGCCAGAAACTTCTTTTCTTCTGTAATGCAGCACGTTATTCTCTGTGAGACCTGAGAATGAGCTTGGAACAGCTGCGATGACAGGGCAGAAGAAACTGGGCACATTATATGCGTGCTGGGCAGTATCGAAGGTACGGATGGGACTGTTGTGATTGCCCCTAGAAGCACTGGGAAGACTAGAGAAGAGTGGAGAGCGGGGATGAGGTCTGCAGAGTGGTGTTGCAGGCTAAGGGGCAGGGAGATGAGGGTGCTGGCCAAACCAGGGATGATGTGATGCCTCCCAAGATAAGCATGAAAGTAAAGCCAGGCGGGGACCAGCTGATGAATCCCCCAGATAGAGAGGACACATGCAAATGAAAGCATAGTGAAGTCAAAGAGTAAATGTGGAAGAAATCAGAGACTGAGAAGCCAAAGATGGTCAAGAGGCTGAGCTCAGAGGAGCAGGTAGAGTCAATAGCAGCTCTGGGGATGACAATGTCCAGCAGGTGCCACAGGCATGGAAGAGTGGAGGGGGAAGGCCATGAGAACTGAGCAGATCAAGGAGCTGTAGGGTGTTAGCAGGATCACCCAAGGCTGCCTAGGATGCAGGCAGGAATGGGATGGAGAAGAAGGGAGTGATCCAGTCTCCATCACCTTTGATGAATGTGAAGGTAGGACCAGGGTTGCAGTAGGAGAGCTATGGGGCTAGAAACTTAGGCATGGCTGGCTTAATGACAAGGGCAACCCATTCTGCATTTACAACTGTTTTCTCTCATAGTTCCCATAAGCATGTGTGAGATCTTGTGCCCTGACTTTTTTCAATTTAAAAAACACAGTGGGCCAGGCACGGTGGCCCACGCCTGTAATCCCAGCACTTTGGGAGGCCGAGGCGGGCGGATCACGAGGTCAGGAGATCGAGACCATCCTGGCTAACACGGTGAAACCCCGTCTCTACTAAAAATACAAAAAATTAGCCAGGCGTGGTGGCGGGCACCTGTAGTCCCAGCTACTCGGGAGGCTGAGGCAGGAGAATGGTGTGAACTCAGGAGGTGGAGCTTGTAGTGAGCTGAGATCACACGACTGCACTCCAGCCTGGGGGACAGAGCGAGACTCCGTCTCAAAACAAAAACAAAAACAAAAACAAAAAAACAAAAAAAAACCACAGTCTATGAATATGAAGAGTGACCTATTTTCTGCCATGTCCAAATTACATTCTCATGTTCACCCCAGACTGTTCTTTTGTTGCCAAGTGGGCAAAGCCAGCAAGTACAATTTACCACTTGATTAAGGCATCATGATTTGCTTTTAAATATTATTGTTCAGTGACTTTAAATCCTTCAGACCTAGAGGTTTTCCTTCAACCTCACCAACTAGACAAGCAAATCAGCAATTAGAAAATGGTATATGAAACGATGCAGTAGGGGTCTGTGGGGATGCTTAGTAAGAGTCCTAACCCAGCCTTGCAGAGGTCAAGAAAGGCTTTTGGCACCCAAAGGTCATGTCAGTCTCCCTCATTTCCCTCACTGCCTGGCCCAGGAGAAATGCACATGAGACCTTAACCACATAAAAGCCAGATAGATGTAGCGCCTTAAGGAAAGGCTGTGTTTTGCTGTGCTCTTTGGTATCTTAGAGATGGGGAAAATGCCCTGTCCTTAAATTGGATTAATAAAGGAAACTATTAATCAAAAGCCTGAAAGACACATCTTCAAACTTCTAATGAGCATCAGATTTTGAGTGAGGATCAGTGATTATCCGAAAAGAAGAAGCAGGCTATGAAGTGGGTTCTGTCCTGTCAGATGCCCCAAAGAAGCTGTCCTCACCTCAAAAGATGCCCCAGGCACCAGCTCTCTGACTTAGGCATGCATGGCTCCTCAGCCTCCTAGCCCTGTGTTTCCAAGGTAACAAAGTCCCTGATAACTTGAACATTGGCCAGTGAGCTGGGCTTCCCTGCAATAAATCAACACACAGCAGAGAGAAATGGCTGCAGGCCCAACTGGACAGTTGCCCTGATCCTGAAAGGCCACTGGTGGAGAGGCCCCTTTGTACCTGTGAAGGAGCCTACCTGCAAAGGCCCCTTTGTACCTTTCGTTGGCTGAAGACTAGCCAATGGAAGGAAGAATCGCCCTGGGAAAGTACACAGCATGAGAGAGATAGTCAGAATTGGGGGGAACCTGAGATGAGGATTTGGATGCGGGGTTTTTGTTTTGTTTTGTTTTTGTTTTTGTTTTTGTTTTGAGACAGAGTCTCGCTCTATCCCCAGGCTGGAGTGCAGTGGCGCGACCTCAGCTCACTGCAACCGCCGACTCCCTGGTTCAAGCAATTCTCCTGCCTCAGCCTCCTGAGTAGCTGGGATTACAGGCCCGCACTACCTAGTCCAGCTAACTTTTTTTTGTATTTTTAATAGAGATGGGGTTTCACCATGTTGGCCAGGGTGGTCTCGAACTCCTGACCTCATGATCCACCTGCCTTGGCCTCCCAAAGTGCTGGGATTACAGGCATGAGCCAACGCGCCCGGCTTCTGGATACAGGTAATATATTAAGGATATGCTCACAGGAAAGATTAGTATGGGAAAGAAGGAAGCAGGACAAAGACGGAGAGAAAGGCAAACAAGACTGGTGGCTTCAGGCAAAATCCTTCAGAGGGTAGCTTCAGCCTGATCCCTCGGGGAAGCCCTGGCATGTAAGTTCCATCTCATGTTGCTCCTCCCCACCCAGCTTTAGGGAAGGGAGCTGGCTCTCATAAGCCTTCTCCAGTTGGGCATTGGTCAGCAGTTACCCTTGGGATGTAAACTCCCTGGCACTCCCAGCGCCTCCTAAGCAGACAGACTCCAGGAGTTGGAGGGCAGTGCTCCACTACTGGAAGCAACAATTCACCAAAGCCAGGGAGAGACACACAGATCAGATAAAGGGACCTGAATAAACCTGGGCAGGGCACAATGTTCACTTCAGTTACAAATCCCTCCCTGCAAAGGGGAAGGAATGATCTACAGAAGCACTCGGACTTGAACACCAATTTCCTTTGCAGAACCTCAGAGTCTGCCGAGGAGCATCTAAGGAGCCAATTAGGAGGAGAGCGGAGGAGGGGCTGAGCATGCCAGGATCTCCAATGAGAGCAGCTTCTCTTTCCGTTCTTTTACTTATTGCCTTTTATGTACAACGTCGTTTAAAGGAAGGCTTCCCCTGCTGAAAAGAAGCTATTGCAGGAAAAACATCCTGCAAAATAGCTCTGTATCTCCTCCACATGTAGGGTGGGCAGAGTAAATCAAGATGGTAAATCAATGTGGTGGCCCTTGGGAGGAGTCATCTACCCTATCCTGGGACAGCAACAATCCCAGCCCTTTAGGAACACCACCCCCCGCCCCCAGGTCCTGCACCAGGCTGGAGACCCCGAGTCCTTCCTCTGGCTACACTCACAGAATTCTGTGGGAGGCCCTAAACATAAATATGCAGAGAATATATTTCACTTTTCAGTGTGTCACAACGAGCTGGTGCTCAGACATAGACAAGGGACAGAGCCAGAAAGAAGGGAGCTTTGGCAACTTGTAAATAAAGCCCTTGGAAATGAAAAACGCAACCCCCTAGATACAAAGAGGCGGACCAAAGGGAGATTTGTGGTTCCAGAGAAGCCTTGCTCTCCATCCGGTTAAACAGGTTGCAAGAACATTGCTTTAATTTCACTCCAGGAAAAAAGATACAAACTAAAAGAGTTTCTGGGGGAAAGAAGTTCCTGGATTCCTAACTTTGCAATTATTCAATGAATATTATGAGCCAGGCAGCGCACTTGATCACTTGCCCTTGTGGAAAGTGGGGAAGGAAGGACCTAATTAACAGAAGTGGAACAGGACCCCAGGAGAAATAAAACCAGGAAACCCAAAGAAGGAAGTGTTTAATGCTGGCCACTGAAATTCCAAAGTGTCCCATAATTGCCACTTAAACGTTACCAACCTGTGAAGCTACCATGTGCTTTAGAGAGAAAAACTCCATCAGCTTTCAAGTGACATGGGAAGTTATGGTCACACTGTGAAGAAATGCCCTAAAGCAGAAGCACCAACTGGCTGGCTGGGTTCACTTGAATTAGTTGTCAATGTCATAAAATTGAGAAGTTTCTCATAAAAATCCTAACTTCCGTTTTTGTTTTTCTCTCTCTCTCTTTTTCTGAAAATTGACCTTCACAATGCTGGGCCCAAGATCTTGAAGATAATGGTGAGTGGTAGCTGGGTAGTCCCTTGTCCTCTTTAGACAGGGACACTTTCACATTTCTCTGCACCGCACTGACCTTGCAGCATGTACTTATATTGACATCACAATGAAGATGTTTTGCTTGAGCAGAGAGGAAAACTAACTCTGCTGTTGACACTCTGATTCCTTTGCTTTTACCATCTTTGTCCTATTCAGAATTTACCTATCTCTTTATACCAGGCCCTGTTATTATACACTTAACTAAATACAAGTCACATCTGATTATAGTAAGAATGGAAGCGCTAAGTCCTCAGTTAACTCAGAGGTGCAAGTGAACAGCATTGAAGAATAGTCTGTTTTGGGGGAGATAATAGTGTTAATACCATTTGATGAGCAAGCATTAATTTATTTGTATGTGTTATTTTCTTTAATCCTCACAATAGCCCTATAAGGTAGGTCATATTACCGACCCCATTTTACAGATGAGGGAACTAAGTTTCACATGTTTTAGAGTCAATATTTGAGCAACTGGAGTTTTGCTGTATTTTGGAATCAAAATAGTCAAACTAAGATTTGAAAAAAAGAGCTGAAAGTCATGTGTTTATCCAACTATGCCACACTACCAGATAGTGCAGGGGTTGCATCTAGGAGGCTGAAAGGTATGCAGGGTCTGAGCAGGAAAGCTGATACAGAGACAGTAGCATATCCCAACCCAGATGAAAGAATGGGGTGATCATGTTTCCTAGACCAAAACTGAAGCCAGTCTAGAACTTCGGGAGCCTGTTCTTTTTTTTTTTTTTTTTTTTTTTTTGAGACAAAGTCTCATTCTGTCACTCAGACTTGAGTGCAGTGGTGCAATCTTGGCTCACTGCACCTCCACCTCCCAGCCTCAAGCGATTCTCCTGCCTCAGCCTCCTGAGTAGCTGGGATTACAGGCGCACACCACCACACCCTGCTAATTTTTGTGTTTTTAGTAGAGATGGGGTTTCACCATGTTGGCCAGGCTGGTCTCGAACTCCTAACCTCAAATGATTCACACTCCTTGGCCTCCCAAAGTGCTGGGATTACAGGTGTGAGCTACCGTGCCGAGCCACTTGGGGAGACTATTCACAAGGGCAGTACATTGGGAAATAAGAATCAGCACTGGAAAAAACTGGCTTTATAATTGGCAGGGTGCCAAGGTCCAAGCCTGATGGTCAGATAACAGCAATAGCTAATATTTATTGCATTGACTTTCCTATGTCCCAGGCAGGGTGCTGAGCATGCCACATGTACTAACTCTATCCTGTGAGGTAGGTACTATTATTATCCTCATTGTACATATGGGGAAACTGAGGTACAAAGAGAGGTTAAGTAACTCATCCAGCATCATAGTTAGTAACAGCAGGAGCTGGGATTAAATGTTATTAGTCGTTTCTAGAGTTCACAATTATAAACCCTACATTTGCCACTTCAGCTGGCCAAGGGCCAGCCAGGCAAACACAGGACAAAGGTTTAGGTAAAGGAATCTTTTGAGGAAGCAGCAGCAGGTGTCAGGAGCCAAAGCCTGGACAAACAGGGTCAGAGGCCCAGTACAGGATGGCCAACCTCAAAGGCAGAAATCCCTCATCAAACTCAGGCCTCTTGTGGGGGTGAGAAATGCAGGCTTCCCATCCCATAGAGCAGCGGCCCCCAACCTTTTTGGCACCAGGGACTGGTTTCGTGGAAGACAATTTTTCCACGGATTGGGAAGGGGGATGGTTTTGGGATGAAACTGTTCTACCACAGATCATCAGGCATTAGATTCTCATAAGGAGTGTGCAAGCTAGATCCCTCGCCTACACAGTTCACAATAGGGTTCACACTCCTATGAGAATCTCATACTGCCACTGATCTGACAGGAGGTAGTGCTCAGGCAGTAATTCTCACTTGCCCGTGCTCACCTCTGACTGTGCAGCCCAGATCCTAACAGGCCACAGATTGGTACTGGTCTGTGACCCAGGAGTTGGGGACCCCTGCCGTAGGGAGAAAGGTCATTGTATACAGCCCCTCAAGAACGCAATTTGCCTGGAGTCTATGATTCATAATGGGCATCCTTAGAGCCAGAAATTCCTTCTCCCCGTATTTACCCCAAAGGAGCCCTTATCTGCTCCTGCTGTGGAAGGAAGGCACAGAGTCCTCTTCAAGTTTGGTGATTACCAAATGGTTCATTATAGCAAAGAAGGAAACAAGCTAAGTGTCCATCAGGAGGGGAATGGCTAGGTCAATTGTAATAAACCCACTCAGGGAACGTGCTCCAACAAAGACACACGTACCTCACATGAAGAGTCCAAGATCCAAGAGCCAGCCATGGAGCTGTGCCACTCAGACTTCCCTTCAAGAAAGCAACTGCCACTCAGCTGCAAGGAGTGCAGTGAGCTAACAGTCTCCAGCTGCGGAGCTTTTAGGAGTCACTGCAGCATTTGAGTTGAGGCCATGCTTTCCAGGGAGTCTCCCAGCAGGTGACGGAGCATGGCTGGGGAACTAAAGCTTGGCCATTTCTGCCCAATGAGGCAATCCTCCAAAGGGCAATGTCAACTCTGAGCTCCCATTGGGCAGGTGAGACTGTCAGACCCGCATCACAGACTGCTCTCCTTGCTCAGCCCTGCTCCCTCGCTCCCTCTACCTTTATCTTTCACAGGCATCCTCCCCAATTAACCCCTTATACTCCTAACTCCTCTCAGTGTCCACTTCCCAGAGGATGCCTGAACTGGCACTTCCATTGATTAATGAAAATAGCAAGTTATGGGACCCTGCATACACTAAGATACCATTATGTAAATAAACAAACACCTATATGAATAAGTATTTTTTAAAGGCAAAGAAAAAGAAAAATACAAGAATGGAGGAAGAAAGGAAGGAAGGAAATAAACCTCACACACAAGCATATTTTTTCTATGTATTCACATATATGCGGTCAAATGCTCTACCCCTGAGCTATAACCCCCGCATTCATATATATGGATAGGTATGCATTAAAAAGTTCTGAGAAAAGCCTGACTAAATGATAACCGTAGTTATTTCTTGAGGTGGGGGAAAGTTTAGGAATGATGCATTAAGATTCTCTGTACTGCTTTAATGTTCTTTTTACAAGGAGAATGCTTTCAAGCATTACTTAAGTAACTAAAAACATTTAAAACGTACACCAGCCCTTGGGAATCCAGGCCCCTTGGACCAAGACTGAGTTTACTCAAGGAGGATCCCAGCATCTCTGCTTAAGTTAGGGGCCCCCCAGAGTGGAGCCTGAGACCCTCTAGAAGTGTTGCACCTGGCAGGGGTCGGCCAGTCCTCAACCCACTCCCTGCCTCTGTTGGCCAACGACCGCAGAGATGCATCAAGAAGGAGAAAGATCTTTCTGTTCAGAAAGATCTATGGAGTGTTTTAAATTGCATGAGACCTTCCTGGCCTCCCTGGCTGCACTGTGCAGAGATGCCATAACTCCCCAGAACAGCATCTCTGAGAATTGCACTTGTAAATCTTCCCCTCACGTGGCACGGAGTGCATCAGAGAACGGTTCTAAATCTAATCAGCTGCATGGGCATCTCATGCAGGAGGTAGCCATGTTTGTTACTTATCTGCCAGCACTACCTCTTTCACCTTTAAGCTGTCAGGGTCTTCTTTCTAATTCTGTCTCTCTCTCTCCCTCCCCACCTCCCTTGCCTCTTGCCTTTTGCCTCCTCCCCTCCTTCCCCTCCTTCTCCCCTCCTTCCCCTCCTTCTACCTTCCTTCTCCTCCTTCTACCCTCCTTCCCTGCTCCTGTCCATGACCTTAAAGAGGGAGCAAGCTAGATGGGGAAGAGCCCTAGCAATCTGGGCACAGACTGAAAGCTTCCTTCCTGTACTGCTGGCCTGCACTTTCTTCCCGGGCATCACACTCACTCCAACAGGCTGATGGTAGGTCAGAAGTCTGCAATCTGGACGCGGTGTGAATGGCTTCTCACAGCATGCCCAGAGGAAGAACTCCAGCTGGCTCGGTTGAGGCTACTGACATTTTGGAAATTACTATTATTTTTATTTTTAGACACCAATAAAAATGACATCTGGGACCAACGCAGATAAATGTTCCATTTATAAGGAACCAGAAGTCTGAGTGATGGCTGAGGTTGCCCAGCCAAGCATGACAGGGGAACTGGGGGACTTCTGAGAGGAAGTTCACCACCAGCACTGCAGGGATGGAACAGAGGCCAACTTGGAAAACAAGTAGGAGGCAGAAGTTCTGAGAGGTCCCAGAATTACTATCTTTAGCCAATCTGAAACTCCCAATCCCTGACCAAAAAATACGTTAAGTAAAATACCATCTTCCAGCTATTTTCTACTATGCCCTGTCGGTCTACATTCACCAAATGCAATAGTTTGCAAGAGTGGTACTGTCACCTCCATTCAACTTATGAGAAGGTTAAGTAACACACCTATGGTCACACAGATGATGGATGTCAGGGCTAGGTTTGGCACCCAGTGCTGTTGAAATTACTGCATTGTCTTTCCACCAGCTCTCAAAGTCAAGGTCTTTCTCTCAATGACCCACTTGTGCCATCTAAGCCTTCAGAAAATAAACAAGGGGAGGGAACAAAGCAATAGTTGAGCTAGTGTCAGTCTTTGCAAACACAACTAGTGTCGACTTTGTGAACAGGCTAAGATGTTGACCCTGACTGAGGTCATGACTGAATCTACCTCCCCATGTGCTAAAGGGAAGACAGCATGAGTAGTTTAGATTCCTTCTCTACCCCTTCTTTTTAAAAAATTAATTAAAGGACTTTTTTTTTAAGGTTTTTACCTAATGTCCTTTTTCTGTCCCAGGATCCCATCCAGAATATCACATTACATTTAGTTGTTGTGTCTCCTTATGTACCCCTTGGCTGTAACAGTTTCTCAGACTTTGCTTGTCTGGAATGACCTTGAGAATTTTGAGGAGTGCTGGTCAGGTGTTTTGTAGAATGTCCCTCAGTCCCACCATTTTTTACCCAAGATATCCTACCAGAGGACAGACCTCATGCAGTTTTCGTAGGCATCTCTTAACTTCACAACCAGAGAATTTTGAGATATTAGGAGAAAGGCCTTCACATTCATTCATTTTACCAAGAAGCACTGAGCCCTTGATATGTACAAAGAAAGCATCAGAGGAGGCACAAAAAAGGATGCAAAAGAAGCAGGAGATGAGGGTTGAGTGCCAATCAGTTCTCTTCCCCACCTCCTTTGGGTCTCTGGGCTCTCCTTTGTGAAGGAAAAGTTGCACCTGAGAACGCACAGGTATATCAGATCAGTGTTTCTCAAAGTGAGGTAGAGGGACACCTGCACTAGAATCCCAAGGGTACTTGTTAAAATGCAAATTCCTTGCAGAGTTTATCCTGTGTTTATAAAAAATAAAAAATAAAATAAAATGCAAATACTTGAGCTTACTTCAGATTCACTGAACCAGATGTTGGTCAGAAACCTGCTTGGGGGAAAGACTGCACTTTATTCCAAGGCTCAGGCAAGTTTGAGAGCCACCATAAGAGATGATAATGAATGGTCTACACTGACCTGATGGGACATGTACAAGCCCCGGTGGCTACAAAATCAGATAGGTGAAAGCAGGTGACACTTCACTAAATTTCAGAAGAAATGGACAGGCAAGGATTGCTGGAGACTCAGATAAAGGGGCTGTGATCTACATGGTTGTGCATGGTGTCAGGAAATAGAAAAAGCATTACCAAGACCTGAAGCATGAATATATAAAAAGGAGATATCAAAATCTAGTGGGGTTGGGTGGCAGCATGTAGATACAGATTGGGGAATCTAAAAACCGGGGTGACTTGTAGCCATCAACATAGGTGCCAAGAGAACAGTGGGAAACAGAGAATCTATAAGGCAGAACTTGCATGAAGTAGGAAAGTAGAAAGGTGAGTTTGCTTTTAGACATGTTGTATTCAAGTTCTTGATGAAATATATAAACAGACATATCCTGTAGGAAGTATGGAACTTGTAAGAAGTAAGGCTGAGAATTTGAATTTTTAATAAGTACCTTTGGGATTTTAATGTACGTGGCCTTCTAGTAATACCTTCCTCTGAGAAACACCGATCTGGTGCAACCCTTTGTTCACAAGTGCAGCCCTTCGTTCACAGATGAGAAAACTAGATCCAGAAGGAGGAAGCAGGGAAATGACCTGACTGACACTCAACCTTCCTCTCCTGCTTCTCTTGCACCCTTTTTTTGTGCCTCCTCTGATGCGTTTTTTTGTACATATCAAGGGCTCAGTGCTTCTTCGCAGAATGAATGAATTTGAAGGCTTTTGTCCTGAATCTCAAATTCAAAGATCTCTCTGAAATGCAGGTGAGGTGGGGGGTGTCCTACATACTCATGGGCTTTGGGGTCATCACAGAGTTGGGTTTGAGGTGTCCTGTCTCTCATCATCCTCCAACTGAATGCCCCTCAGCCAGGTCAATAATCCCCTCTCAGTTTCAATTCTCCTCTGTGAAGCGAGTGCAGCATTGACCTTCAGGGTTATGTTGAGGACTTAATGAGAAACCATATGTAAAGTCTTCATAGCACCCTCAGAAAAATCCATATTAATTCACATTCAGGATCAAAGTTAAAGTTAAAACCGTAAGTCAGACCTTAAAGGAAAGAGTGTAGAGTAAAAAGAGGAGATTAAGGTCTGAGCCTTGGGGGAAACAAGAGTTAGGGGACAGCTGAAGGAACAAAAGCCAAAAACAAAAGAATATCTTTAAAATTAGAGGAACAGCAACAGGATCATGCAGTGAAAGGTAACAACTGACCTTCTAGGGAGTATTGACAGTCAAATCCCATGGACCCAGGCTTGAATCCCTGCTTTTCCACTTACCAGCTGGGAACTGAGACTTGCTGGAACCATTTCCTCAACTCTAAGTCTGGGTGACAATGCCTACTATGTCTGGTTGTTGTCATAAACAGCTAAGATGCTGTATGTCAATCTTATGTCCCATAGTAGGGACTAAATGAATGTTAACCAGTGTTATAATTAATATATAGGCAAGACGAACAAGTGTTTTGCAGAAGGGATAGCAAACAGTATCCAATACCACAAAGAGATTAAGAAAAAATGAAGACTTGAGGAAAATGTTTTAAAAACCAGGATTTGTTATTTCAGTGAGCAGAAACAAGTAGAAGCCAGTTGGCAGGCTTCTGAAAATGAAGACCGCTGATGTGGACTGTCTTAGGGTCTCCCAAACTTTTAAAAGTCATGGTACACATAGAAAATTGTGTTTACACAACACACTGGGACAAACTACTGAGGCTGCTCAAAATCAAAGATCATCCCAGGAACTCCGACTGCCCCAAGCTCTGTTCTGCTGCCTTGAGGGCTGCAGGGATAAATATCTCTGAATTCTGTAAAACATTCTAGCATCATAGTACCAAGGCATAACAGCTGGGCAGTTGGACCTTATTTCCTGCCCCATACAGCCACGAAAACAGCAACAAGATGTCTACAATGATTACTGAAACCGCCTTTTTCATGAACTACTTACTTTAAGCAGGGGTCAGCAAACTTTATAAATGGCCAGCTATTTTAAGGACTGTGGGCCATATGGTCTCTGTTGCAATATTCAGCTTGACTGTTTAAGTGCAAAAGCAGTCATAGACAATTTATAAATCAATGAGCATGGTTATGTTCCAATAAAACTGTGTGTACAAAAATAGTGAGCTGGATTTGTCCTGCAGGCCATATTTTTCCAACCTCTGTCTTTGAGCTTCAAAATCTGGTAATATATTTCCACCAGAATTGCCAAACACACAAGAATAACTAAAACTAAAAGGACTGACATAACTAAGTTTGGGTGAGGATGTGGAGAAACTGTAACTTACATATATTGTTTATGGGGTGTAAATCAGTGCAATCACTTTGGGAAACATTGACAGTATCTACTAAAGCTGAACATACAAAACCTATAACCCAGTAATTCCACTAATGGATATAAACCCAATTAAAGTACATGCATATGTCTGCCAAACACATGTACAAACATGTATGTAGTGGCTTATTCATAATAACCAAAAACTGGAAACAGCCCAAATGTCCAGAGACAGTGGAATGGATAAATAAAGTTTGGTATATTCAATACGGTAGAGTACAACATGGGAATGGAAAAGAACACACTTTGCTACATGCAACTATCTGGATTCACCTCACAGACAAAATTTTGAGCAGAGAAACTGCATGATTTAATAATGCAAATTTCTTGAACAGGCAAAACCAATCAATAGGGACAGAAATAAGAAAAGTGATTGCTTTTGAGGGAAGATACGGGCTGGGATTTCTTATTCTGGGAGGGAGTTACAAGGTGCATGTATCATGGTCAAAAAGAGTCGTCAAGATGTACACTTAAGATTTGTGCACTTTATTTTGTTACATCTCAATGAAAATGTTGTTTAAAAGAATAAATACCCCCCAAATGCAGACAACCCTGAATCCAACATGCCTAGGTACTGGGGAGCCAACAACACCACACGTTCCTTCAGAGCCTGTGGCACTGAGTCAGCCTCTGGGCACACCATACTTTCAGTCCTGATAGGATTGGGAGATGTAGTAAATTCTTTCTTTTCCCCAACCATGTTAAACATTGATATTTCACTGGCTGGGTTATGAGGACCCTGATATTTCCCTTTGTCAATGAAACAGCTGCCAAGTGGTACCAAGTTGGACATAGAGGGGAAGATGGGGTTGGTAGAGGAATAAAGATGAGGACAGGAAGTGAATTAGCAAATGACAATGAACGTGACCTGCAGGAAACAAACATTGGTCCCAGTCACCCAGTGAAGGATCCCAAGTCCTGAATTCCTTCTGAAGGCCATTCTATGAGGTGCCATTATCTGCCATGATGGTTGCTAAAATGGTCACAGCACAGAACATACCACCCAAGCCTCAGCTGCTTCATAGATATGAGCCCTCAGAAGGCTGAGGCTCTTAGGAGACCTTTATCATACTCACTGGCTTGTTAAATTGTCTAGAAGTGTTCTGCTAAGTCCTAAGTCAGCACTTACCCGCACACCAGCTTCTTATGCAGCCCAAAGGATAACACTGGCAAAGAATACACAATGGCAAGAAGTGGCTTTTCCTTGGGACTCCAACAACACAGAGTCCTGGCTTCACTGGATAACTAGACTAGGAACAAAGTTCAAACGCTGTTATTGGAAACATATATACAGGCCTGACGCTCAAATCTAGTTCTCTTTCAAATGCTTGGCTCCCCTCACTTCCAAAATTAATGCCTCCTGCTCTCGTTGCTACCTGTTGAGACATTTGTGACCAAGTAAGTTTTCAGAGAGGTGTGCAGGGGTTACAGGGGACACAGAAAGAGAAGCCAACATTCATTGACTCCTACTAGGTTTCAGATACTGTACCAGATGATTCTACAGATCTGTGCTGGACCACACAGTAGCCAGTAACCACATGGAGCTATTTAAATTTCTAATTTTAATTAATGAAAATTAAATAAATTTAAAATTCAGTTCTTCAGTTACTCTAGCCACATTTTAAGTGCTCAACAGTCATGTGTGGCTTGTGGCTGCTGAATTGTACAGTGTAGACACAGAACATTTTTATTATCACAGATGTGTCAATTGGACAGCCCTATATACAGACCTTTCCCCCTTAATCTTTGCAACAGTCCTTTGAGGTAGTTTATCAGTTAGAACATATTGGACTACTAGTAACAAAAAACCCCAGTTGGAAATGGCTTGATAATTCCTTTCTTGCTCTGAGAAGACGAAAAAAAAAATAAATAAAAATAAAATAGTAAAATAAAATAAATTTATGATTGATTTTAAGATAAATAATATTTATCTATACCTGAGAGTCCAGAAAACAGTTGTTTCCAAGACCAGCACAGTCAGCGAGGTTATTAAGGACTTAGGGCCTTTCCATCTCAGTGTTTGCTGCTCTCACTTGATTTCTCAGCCTTCACGTCATCTAGTTTCCTGTGTGGATGCAAGACAGTGACCAGTGGCCACTGGGACAATGTGTTTCCTTGCTCATATCCCCCCAGGAGAAAGTAAAAACACCTCTCTTCCAGTCTAATTGGACCAACTGGGAGCACATGCCCTTCTCTGAACCATTAACAGATGCCACGGACTTTCATATACTGCTAGAGATGAATCAAGATTTCTCTTTGGAAGTAAAAGTTGGGAAAAGCTGAATGAAATCGTCAATCTGTTGGAAAGGAGGAAGAAGGGAAAGGGATGATAGGTAAAAAACCAATGTTGTCTACTGGAATGAGTGTTGTTACTCCCATTTCACAAACAAGGAAGCTGAGGCTAAGAGGGGTTAAGTAAATTACCCCAGGCCACAGATGGCACACTGCATAGAGCAGGAATTCAATCCAGGGTCTGTCCCGCTGTGGTATGTGTATTGTCCACATGCCAGCCTGCCACACAGCGTTGGGTGCATTTTGTCATTCAGCAGCACACTGCCACAGTGCCACTCAAGAGGTTATCACCTCACTCCTGATTAGCATAACATGATGATTAGCTAATAAGGCAAAGCAGCAATGAACCTGCTCTGATCCTCTTTCTGTGTAAGCAACTTCTGGTTATCTGTTGTATAGGATACATTATGCTGCGTTTCTCCTCCCAACCTTTCCCTTTATGTTAAATATATGATTTTTATCCTCAGAAGGGGGATTATCTCTGAGCAGAATTGGCAAGGTTAAACACTATCTATAAAACACATTCGGCTGTGCCATGAAATGAATTACATAATATATCAGTCATCTACCTGGCTTTCAAAAACCTGCAAATGCATTTCTGTTCAGTATGGGTGAGTATTTTATATTTTGTCTCCCTTCCCGTGAAGGTAAAAATGACCTTGGTTCTTAGGAAGTGAAGATATATTGAACGGGTTAGGATCAACACAGTTCCATTTCATTTAGTCTCCACTAAAATTGCAAGGAGTGAAAACAGAGATTGAATTTATTTTACTATATATTGCCTCATTTGAACTTTAGTAAGGCATTAGCTTCTAAAGAAAACCCTCCCCCTTCCATAATCTCTTATTGATGGCATGTTAAGGAAATTGCCTTGACTTTATTGATTCTGAGCTATGAGGTGCAATGTACCCGTCAGTGTGTTAAACTGAGAAAAGTGTGCTGGGCTGGCTATCGCTGCAGAGATGGAACTTGCTGACAGCACAGCACTTTGGCCCTACCCAACACCCATGGTTATTCTCCCCAAAGAGCAAATTAATAGGAAGCCGAGTGCATCAGAGCCTCTCTGCATGACCTTGCTTGGAAAGAGCAAGCAATGGGAGGAGATGAGCCTCATGTCCTGAGGGGGAGAACAGCAGGGCAAGACCCCGCCACACCACAGCCAGCCCATCCATATCTCCAGCCTCCTGGTGGGCAGGGATCCCCTTCAGAATTCTCCCCCAAGTAGCCCAGAAACTGTGTCCAGCCAGGTTGCTTAATTTGTTAGAGCCTCAGGGTCCTTACCTGTAAAATAGTTGTAGCATTTTGGCTGGCAACAGCATCTCTCACATTTATTCAGGAAACTACAAAGTGATGGGCCACTTTGGGTAAGGAGGGTGAGACTCCCAGAGAATGGTCTGTAAGAAGACCATGAAATGAGGTGGTCCCTAACATGCTCTGCATGAAAAAAGTATCAGCAATGTTGGGCCTGGGAGAGAATCAGGCGGGCAGGTAGAGACGAGAAACTGAGATGGGAAGACGAGGTATGGGCGCTGGTCTGGTAAACAGAAAACTTTTAACATCAAGAATAGCTAGTATTGTTTTGCATTGTTTGTAATAAAAACTATCTGCAGCTCCCAAACATGTGAAAAAGTCCATTACTCACACACACAAAAAAGTGGTTTAGGGCAAAATAGGAGGGAGGTTGGGCATGGGACAAGGAGGAGAGTCAGCACAGAGCAGCGGGAGGAAAGTGGCCCTAGGAGGTAAGTGGAAGTGAAAATGGGAGTTGAGAAATGGCCACAAGCACCCCAGCACCGGGGCATCACAGACAGCATGGTGAGAGGAGTAGGCTGGCAACAGAGATAGAGCCATCTCTGCTTGGTTGCAAAGGATAAACTGACCTCAACCAATACCTGAACCACATGGGAATATAATCTCAAGCTTTGCAGGGTTGAGGTGAAACTTACATTTAATGACTACTTTTCCTGATTCCTATGCCTCCTCCCTGCTCTCCACCTCCCATCCCTTTTGAAGAATGTGGCTGCTGATGGCAGGTGCCATTCAATGGCTGCCCATAGCCACGAGAGGCCAGTCAAGCTGGAGGGAGCACCATCGTGGAGCTCATCATTCAGTGGCTCTGTCTTGTCCCTGGTCCCTCGTCCAGACCCCTTCTCCATCTTTCCCCTCCCTGACCTCACTCTTATGTCAGCCTTCTGTCACAATCCCCATCCCCACAGCTCCACCAGGCCCCAGGCCCTACCTCACCTCTTTCTCCTCTGCTTCCTTGAGTGAACAGGCCCAAGTAAGTAGTCAGAGGACACAAGACACCCATCAGAAAAATCCTGCACTGTTTCTGCTCTGCCCCATTCCTACTCAGTCACCACTGGATCCCCGTGGAGAGTCAGGCCCAGTGAGTGCATGGCTCGCAAGCTGCCTTAGAGATGTACATTCATAAATGAGGAAGTTTGTCTTCAGTTGAGGGTACCTTGGTCACTCAGGTCAGGGCCAACCCTCCCTCCCACACATGTACTCCACTCACGCCCCTCACACTCCAGTTTTTATTTTTATTCTTTCCCCAGAACCTACACCTTGCTGGATCACCAATTGACCTAATGCACCCCATGTAGAAATATTTACCTTTGTGAAAACAGACACAGCAAGGAGCCAAAGGAATTACTTTATAAAGGGTAGAGTGTCTGCCACCAGCAAGGGAGCATTTAGGACTACATGTTTGGGGTTGATAGTGCAAGGCTGGCCTTCATCTGCTGATCTGCCAACCCTCTCCAAAAGAAAAAGACAAAGGATCCCATCTCCTGTACATTTCCTGGGAGCCCAGCCCAGTGTCTGGCACAGAGAAGATAGTCGATGAGTATCAAATGTCCCAGGCAATCCCAGTCTGAGGGGCCACCTGCTGCTGAAAGATGAGCTTGTCCACCTCTGTGAGCCCCAAACCATAGATAAAAGCCTTCTAAGCCTAACAGAAGGGCACTGTCCCTTCCTTTCTGAATGCAATAATGAGAACACTTTCTCAAGAGTAAGACCAAAGGGGAGTGAAGGTTAAACAAATAAACCTCTTTCTCGCTGATATTAACTGACTCCCATGGCTGTGCTCTGGATATTGTGCTAAGTCTGGGAACACTAAGTCTATTCCTTTTTCTCTATCTTAGCAAAAAGCAGAAGGAGTTGAGGATGGAGTGGGAAGAGAATTATAAGAGTCAGGGAGAGAAGGTTATGAGGGCAGCAGAAAGTCTCAGCGTTCAGCTAATGTGTGTTGAATGAACTTCAGCTTGAGATGACGCCAGACATTATATAGGTCACAGGCCAATGGCTCAGATGCCTCCAGGTGGAAAGAAGCAAAGCTGGCCAGTGAGATAGGTAATGAGGGGCCGCTGCTCCCAGGAGGGCTTGTGATCCTTCTCAGAATGGCAGCCTCTTCTCAGCTCCAGACAATTATTTCCAAATAGGTGTGTGAGTCCCCTGTGTCTAGATTTTTCTATTTTTTTTCCCCAAGAAAAGCCAGAAATGTGGATTTTCATGAAAAAAAAAAAAAAGCACCCATTTTGAAACGTTGGACTAGTTATGTTCAAAACACTACACTGGTCAATAAAAGTGCATCTGAAGGCTGGATCCAGTTTCCCTTGTTTGTTGTAGAACAGTGGTTCTCAAATGTAAGTAGGTATCACAGTCTCCTTCAGAACTTAGTAATAGCACGGATTGCTGGGCTCCAGCCCTAGAGTCTCTTGTTCAGCAGCTCTGGGTTGGAGACCAGAAATTTGCATTTCTAACGACTTCCCAGGAAATGCCAATGCAGCTGATCCTAGGGCCACACTTTGAGATCCACTGCTGTTGTAGACCCCCCAGAGGGCCTCCAGCCTTTCTTTCTGCCCCCATGATATACTACTGGCTTGAGTGGAAAAGGTCTGCTCTCTCCTTCAGGACATTCTGTGAATGAAGTTGTGTGTGTGATCTCTGTCTCTCCAAAGCCTCCCTTCAGCACAGGTGTTAAATACAGGAGCATGAGGCTCTAATTCTTGGGCTCTTTCATGTCCTGATTATATTTTTCTGGCAAAGTCTGGACCCCAAGCATCATATTGTCTTCTTTAAGTCCCAAACCAGAAGATACTTTCCTGGAGAACCAGGTGCCCCTTAGACCTGTGCTCAACTGTACTCGATCATGTTAATATCAGAGAAAATCCAATATAAATCCCCTTGGTGTCAGGGGTTCTGCAAGGTTGCTATAATTGCCTGAAGCTTAAGACACATTTTCAACCTCTTCTGTCTTCAGAGTCAGTTCCAGCTAGGCCAGGGGAAAATTATAAACCCTTGGGGTTCTCATTAGGGCATAAGAGCACATTTCTGGTAACTAAGGAGGAGTGCTGGAAGAAGTAACACATACATACTGCTCCAACAGGACTATGCCTGTCCAGAATTTCCACTGTGATTTGTATCTTTTCAAACCCAGAGTTACAGAGCTGACTCGATTCTTTTCTCTCCAATACAGGCCCTGACTAGAAAGCAGTGAGCCCCCTTCCTCCAATTTCCCCAGAGAGTGACACAGAGATTGCTGAAGACCAGGTTTATAGGCTGGTTCAGAAAGCTAGAGATATGGGAACCTGGCTTTCCTAAAAGATCCACTGCCAGGGCCCCAGAATGACAGCTCACACATACCTCTCATGACAATGAAGATAAGAACTTAATCCCAAAAGTTCTGACACACTGTCACTGATATCTCATTGTAGTTTGGATTTGCATTTCTTTGATGATCAATGATGTTGAGCACATTTTTATATGCCTGTTTAGCATTTGTATGTCTTACTTTAAGAAATGTCTATTCAGATCCTTTGCCCATTTTAAAAATTGGATTAAAAATCCAATTAAATCTAAAAAGTTAGATTTTTTACTAGAGTTGTTTAAGCTCCTTATATATTCTGGTTATTATCCCCTTGTCAGATGGATATTTTGCAAATATTTTCTCCCATTTTGTGGGTCGTCTCTTCGCTTTGTTGATTGTTCCCTTTGCTCGGCAGGTTTCTAACTTGAGGTGATTCCATTTGTCCATTTTTGCTTTGGTTGCTTGTGCTTGTGGGGTATCACTCAAGAAATTTTTTGCCCAGATCAATGTCCTGGAGAGTCTCCCCAATGTTTTCTTGCAGAAGTGTGATAGTTTGAGGTCTTAGATTTAAGTCTTTATTCCATTTTGATTTGATTTTTGTATATGGCAAGAGACAGGCGTCTAGATTCATTCTTCTGCATGTGGATATCTGGTTTTCCCAGCACAATTTATTAAAGAGACTGTCTTTGCCCCACTGTAAATTCTTGGCATCTTTGTTGGAAATGAGTTCACTGTAGGTGTGTGGATTAGATTCTGGGTTCTCTATCCTGTTCCATTGGTCTATGTATCTGTACCATGCTGTTTTGGTTACTATACCTCTGTCATATACTTTGAAGTCAGGTAATGTGATTCCTCCAGTTTTGTTTTTTTGCTTAGAACAGCTTTGGCTATTTTGGGTCATTTGTAATTCCATAGAAATGTTTGGATTGTTTTTTCTATTTCTGTGAAGAATGTCATTGGTTTTGGTTTTTGTTTTTTATAAGGATTGCACTGAATCTGTCAATTGCTTTGGGTAGTATGGACATTTTAACAATATTGATTCTTCCAATCTATGAACATGGAATATCTTTTCATTTTTTTGGTGTCCTCTTCAATTTATTTCATCAGTGTTTTATAGTAATATTTACTTCTTTGGTTAATTGCTAGGTATTTAATTTTATTTGTAGCTATTGTATGTGGGATTACTTTCTTGATTTCTTTTTCAGATTGTTCACGGTTGGCATATAGAAATGCCACTAATTTTTGGTTTTTGATTTTGTATTCTGCAACCTTACTTGATTTGTTTATCTGTTCTAATAGTTTTTTGGTGGAGTCTTTGGGTTTTTCCAAATATAAAATTACATCATCTGCAAACAAGGATAATTTAACTTCTTCCTTTCCCTTTATTTCTTTCTCTTGTCTGATTGCTCTAGCTAGAAATTTTAGTACTATGTTGAATAATAGTGGCGAGAGTGGGTATCCTTGTCATGTTCCAGATCTTAGAGGAAAGGCTTTCAGTTTTTCCCCCATTCAATATGATACTAGCTGCGGGTCTTTCATATATGGCTTTTACTATGTTGAGGTATGCTTCTTCTATACCCAGTTTCAGGGGGGTTTTTATCATGAAGGGATGTTGAACTTTATCAAATGCTTTTACAGTATCCATTGAAATGATCATAGGGTTTTTGTCCTTCATTCTGTTGATATGATGTATCACATTGATTGATTTGCATATGTTGAACTATCCTTGCATCCCAGGGATAAATCTCATTTGATCATAGTGAATAATATTTTTAATGTATTGTCGAATTTGGTTTGCTAGTATTTTGTCGAGGATTTCTGCAACAATATTTATCAGAGATATTGGCCCGTAGTTGTTGTTTTTATGTGTCTTTCTCTGGTTTTAGCATCAAGGTCATACTGGCCTTGTAGAATGAGTTTGGAAGTATTTCCTCCTCCTATATTTTCCAGAATAGTTTGAGTAGGATTGGTATTAGTTCTTCTTTAAATGTTTGGTAGAATTCAGCAGTGAAGACATCAGTTCAGGGCTTTTCTTTGCTTGGAGACTTTTTATTATGACTTCTATCTCATTATTTGTTATTGGTCTGTTTAGCTTTTGAATTTCTTCATGGTTCAATATTGGTAGGTTGTATGTATCTAGTAATTTGTCCATTTCTTCTAGATTTTCCAATTTATTGGCATATAGTTGCTCATGGTAGCCATTAATGATCCTTTGACTTTCTGCAGTGTCAGTTGTAATGTCTTTTTCTCACCTCTGATTTTGCTTATTTGGGTCTTCTCTCTTTTTTTCTTAGCCTGGTTAAAGGTTTGTCAATTTTGTTTAACTTTAAAAAAAAAAATTTTTTTTGTTTCATTGATGTTTTGTATTGTTTTCTTCTTTTCAATTTCATTTATTTCTGTTCTGATCTGTATTATTTCTTTTCCTCTACTATTTTTGTGTTTGTTTGCTCTTGCTATTCTAGTTCTTTAACATGCATTGTTAGGTGGTTTATTTGACATTTTTCCTCTTTTTTTTTTTATATAAGCACTTGTAGCTATAAAGTTGCCTCTTAGTACTGCTTTTGCTGTATCCCATAGGTTTTGATATGTTGTGTTTCCATTATTATTTGTTTCAAGAAATCTTTAAATTTGCTTCTTAATTTCTTCACTGACCCACTGGTCATTCAGGAGCATATTGTTTAATTTCCATGTGTTTGTACAGTTTCCAGAATTCCTCATTATTGAGTTGTAGTTTTATTCCATTATGGTCAGAGAAGATGCTTGATATTATTTAAATTTTTTTTTGAGATGGAGTCTCACTCTGTCACCGAGGCTGGATTGCAATGGTGTGCCACCATACCCAGCTATTTTTTGTATTTTTAGTAGAGATGGGGTTTTGCCATGTTGACCAGGCTGGTCTCAAACTCCTGACCTCAGGTGATCCACCTGCCTTGGCCTCCCAAAGTGCTGGGATTACAGGCATGAGCCACCACATTTTGAATGTTTTAAGACTTGTTTTGTAACCGAATGTATGGTCTATACTTGAGAATGATCGATGTACTGAGGAAAAGAATGTGTATTCTGCAGCTGTTGGATGAAATGTTCTGTAAATATCTATTAAGTCCATTTGATCTACAGTGCAGATTAAGTCTGACGTTTCTTTGTTGAGTTTCTGTCTGGAAGATCTGTCCAATGCTGAAAGTGGGGTGTGCTTAATTTCTGCTTAATTATTTGTAATTATTTCAATCTCTTTGTTATTTGCCTGATAGAATTCTGAATTCCTTTCCTGTGTTATCTTGAATTTGAGTTTTCTCAAAATAGCTATTTTGCATTCTCTGAGAGGTCACTTATCTCTGTTTCTCCAGGATTGGTCCCTGATGCCTTATTTAGTTCTTTAGGTGAGGTCCTGCTTTCCTGGATTGTCTTGATACTTGTAGATGTTTGTCTGTGTCTGGGCATTGAGGAGTTAGGTATTTATTATAGTCTTCACAATCTGAACTTGTTTGTACTTATCCTTCTTGGAAAGGAAGGCATTCCATATATTCAAAAGGACTTGGGTGTTGTGAGGGGTCTATCTAAAGCCCACTAATGTTGTGGTCCTTGCAGACTCATAGATTTACTGCCTTGGTAGTCTTGGAGAAGATCCAGAATTCTCTGGATCGCCAGGCAGAGACTCTTGTTCTCTTCCCTTACTTTCTCCCAAACAAACGGAGTGTCTTTCTCTGTTCTGACCCACCTGGAGCTGGGTGTAGAGTGACACAAGAATCCCTGTGGCCACCACCACTAGTACTGTGTTTGGACAGATCTGAAGCCAGCATAGTGCTGGATCTCACCCAAGGCTTGCTGTAACCACTCCCTGAGTACCGCTTATGTTCATTCAAGGCCTTAGGGCTCTACAATCAGCAGATGGCAAAGCCAGTCAAGCCTGTGTCTTTTCCTTATGGTGGTGAGTCTGTCTAGTCCCTGGGCAGGTATGGAGGTACCATGCTCGAGCCAGGAACTAGAGTCAAAAACCACAGAAGTCTACGTGGTGTTTTATTGTACTATGGCTGAGCTGTCACTCAAACTACAAGACACAGTCCTTCCCACTCTTCCCTCCCCTTTCCACAGTCAAAGGAGCCTCACCCTGTGGCCACCACCACCACAGGCCCACAGAGAGTATTGCCAAGCTACCACCAATGTTCCCTCAGGGTCCAAGGGTTCTTTGGTCAGTTAGTGGTGAATGCTGCCTGGCCTGGGACTTACCCTTCAGAGACAGGAAAAAGACTGTTTTTAGTGCTCACCTGATTTTTGGCTCTTATCAAGGTTTTTTTTGTGTGCGTATAAATAGTTTTTAAAATTGTGTTCTTGCTTGGAGGACAATGGGTGGAGCCTTCTATTCTGCCATCTTGCTCTGCCCCCTGGAAGTTACTCTTACTCTTCCGAAGTTAGATCCTGTTAAGTCTTGGTTTTCTCCAAATACGTACCTGATATATGGGGACCTCTTGTCTTTTCCAAGAGTGTGGAAATGGTATATGCCATTCTGGTTTAAATTTTGTTTGGAGTGCAAGTCATAAAACTTCTAAGTTGTTCTCAGCTGACAGTCTGGAGTGGTAACAATAGAGCACCACTGGAGCCAGACAGCACTGAGTTAGAATCTCGGCTTTGCCCCTAACCAGGCCTGTGACTGTGAGGACATTGGTTA